>NC_057944.1:11215083-11569458 GCF_018555375.3 Anguilla rostrata
TATTAGAAGACTATTGATGTTTTATAGCATATGCACAACACTAAATTAATACAGATTTAGTTGAGACCTACAAATCAAGTCAGACAGGACCACGACTTTCATTAAGTAAGTAGGTGGTACTGCACACACGTGACTACAGATCTCATTTGTGAAATGTTCATGTGATCATTCACAGGAAGAGGAACGCGTTTCATTTATTCTGAGACTGACCTTTATGTTAAGCATATCGGAGCTCTCTTGATCAACCCTTCTTTCTGAATATTTGTTGCCTAGGTAACAGGGCAGCCTTTGTCGGTGTTTGCGGAAGGCCTGACCTGCTCTCCGCCAGCATTGCAGGGAGGTGTCGAAGGATAAAAAATCCAGGTGGAAAATATGTGTTGTGAGAGAAGATGCTGGGTGGCCTTGCAGCTCACAAACTGGTCTGCTAAGTGAAAACTTGTCGGTTGAAATCCAGAATGCGGAACTGCGGTTGTAAAATAAGAGCGTTAATCCAGTCGAATTTCAGGGAACACTTGTTCATTACACTTACAAACATATCCAGTCTGTGGTCCATTATTGCCAATTATCAAATCAAATTGCTTGCTTAATTAAATCATGTATGCAGTACAGTGGGTGGCAAAATTGATAATGTAGTGACATGATGCAGGGCTTGAATTACACAAGGCCATATGGCCACTGCTGTGGTGCCCTGAATTTCAGGCCTTAGCGCTCCTTTAAAAATAATTACCTGCACTGCCCTTTGTGACTTGCCTTAATATTTATATACCTGAGGTTTTATGGGACCTTCTCTGCTTCGCTAGGGCGGTGTCTCACTGTTACCAATCGTTTTTAATTAGCTAACTTAATACGGCTGTACCCGAACCCAAATCCTGCATTTGGAAATGCGCAGGTAATGTATGGTGCATGTCTTTTCTTCCCAAAGTAGACCAAATAAAATGAGATTGGCAGAGAAAGTGAGCATTAAGCAGGAAATGCACCAGAAGATATTTGCTGCATATGGTAAAACATTTGCTCCCTTCACCTCTTTTTTGTGACTTTCGCTCATATGGATGGAATAAGTGCTTTTACAATGTGCTGTCTGGCCTTGACGTCTTCACTTGGAAATTTGATTTAGGCCTCAATGCCTTCTGCTTTGGTATGTTGCCCTACAAATGACAAAATTCAAAGCCTGTTGACAGGCACTTAATGTTCAACCAAATATACAGCTCCCCCAGGGTAACTTCTAAGGGGCCGATTGGACATTTATTTATTTATTTAATTATTCATTTACTCTAACAGTCATAATAAACTTCCCAAGTGATAAAAAGTTTAACTCTCCCATGTAATGGTGCTCCACATCAAAAATTGAGTCCAAGTGTCATCTGGGAGGGATAGTAATTAACACTCCGGTGAAATCACTGAACAGGACAAAATTAATATATAGACAACTCCATCTAGAACAGTATGGGAAAATGATAGAATCTTAGGAGAACGAGAGTCATTTAAAACATCCGATCTCTTGACAAATGCATTATGCATATGATGTGCATTTAGGTGTTGTGCAATTAAATCTTTCTGAGGTCTAATTTAATCTCAGATCTCTCCCTCAGGCGTTCTCAGTGCACAATATGCCTGCATCCTGTGCGGTTCCCACTCAACACACCTGTGCTCAGTACCCGCACCCTCACCCCTCATCACTCACTTTCAAAAAATTACACTCATTAAAACTGTAACTTTTCTCCAGTAAACTTAAGCGTTAGACCAGCTTTCAATGCAAAAACCCAGACATAAAGCATATGGCGCTGACAGTAGTCTTTACCATTTTGGCTGTCAATATATGGTTGAGTCATATTCAATTCAAATGAGTTGCAGCAAAAAAAGGGAATTGAACCAGTCACAGTCTGTTTTCCAGAATGTTAACATATGGCTCAATACAGCCTAAGTATACTAACTTGCATTGTATAAATACAAATTTCATGCAAATTAACCTATAAAATTTCAATTGAGAAAATGTAAAAAAAAAAAAAAAAGAATAAATAAAGAAAAAATAGCTGAAACAAATAGAAGCACAATTTTAAGTTTATCCAATGAAGCATAATTTTCCCAGTGTTCCAACAATATGATGTCACAAAGCACATCACCTGTCACAAATCATGCATTATCTCAAGCTGATCCAGAAAACATGACACCGACTTCAGTTTTCTCCAATGGCCAGATCTCAGGCCAACAGAGCACATTTGGGAATAGCTGGAAAGGGAGGTTTGCAGCATGAATGGATGACCAAAGGAAGCAGGAAGTGGGCGATGCTATCAAGTCAGCAACCAAAATCCCTAAGGAATGTTTCCAGCACTTAGTTGAATCCACACTGCAAAGAATTCAGGCTGTCCAGGAAGCAGAAGGGGACCATCCTAAATGATCAAAGTGATCAAAACTATAGTGCCTTAGCAATTGCCTAAAAAAACATATGATAATGAGAACCAGTGAGCATGCTAAGTCTGCAAAAGGCATAATGCATATTTTTATTTAGCTTTTATCCTCCTTTCTCTCTTTCTTATATTCTTAAGTTTCTGTAAGTTTGCCAAGACTAAGAAAAGAAACATTGTATGTTCCTGAATAAATGAATAAGCAATATAAGAAAAATGAGTGAAATAGCATTGCAATCACATAAATATGAATGAGTTATGGGTAAACGAGGAGACCTTCTAATTGTCCTAGAGCAATTCTCAACCTTTTTTCTTACACAATACCCCTTTCCAAATGTGTCAACAGAAGACCTAAATGTACTTTGAGGGTTTGAATGAAGGTATTTGCATTTTAATGGCATTTATTTTGGATTTTGTGTTTAGGATTAGCAAAATCAGATTTAAATTCATTTTACATTTTTATGAAAAGGATTTTTTTCCCCACACAGCACACCTGACCTGTGGCACGCCGGTTAGGGAACACTGTTCCAGAGAAGCAAAGGTGAAAGAAAGACTACGTTACCCAGGACAATAATGTGCACCGCTGTGGTTCTGGGCCTGGTTCGCGTCTGCACTGCGCACGTGTACAGGCCCTCATCAGACGTATCCATGTCCTCCATCTGTATGGTGAATTCCTCCTGGTTCAGTGCCAGCAGACTCACTCTGGGGTCGACTGACCACTTCTCTTCTCCGGCGTACAGGATGCTGGAGCGGTTCAGCCAGGCTGTGTGCGTCACAGAGTTGCCCTGCAAACACCTGGAATGAACACAGACACACAAAAAAAGTCTCGTCTTTTTTCTTACACGGTAAATGAATGATAAACGTTAGGATGTTGTAAATTCAATGGGAGCCCTTGCTATAACACAGAACACTTCTCAGCACTGGGTAAGGGTAACTGATAAGCATTCTGTCATTAAGATATGTGTTCACAGATGATTCTCATTTTGGCTGCTGTAGAACACAATCTGTTACTGAAACTGAATGGATGAGGAGCAGCAAAAGACAAATATATTTCACCTTCTTAACTGTTTCCTTATCTATCAAAGTAAAACAAAAATACACTACATGGCCAAAAGTGTGTGAACGCCTGTCATCCAACATCTCATCCCAAATTATGGGCATTAATATGGAGTTGGTCCACCCGTTGCTGCTATAACAACCTCCACTCTTCTTTATACTAGATGTTGGCGCATTGCTGCAGGGCTTTGCTTCCATTCAGCCAGAAGAGCATTAGTGTGTTTGGGCACTGATTGAGAAATTAGGCCTGGCTCACCAATAGATATGCTGGAAAGTAGGCTTTCTAATAGATGTTGGATGGGGTTGAGTTTAAGGCTCTGTGCAGGCAAGTCAAGTTCTTCCACACCGTTCTCACCAAAACCATTTCTATATGGACCTTGCTGTTTTCCCAGGGGCGCGAGGTTAGGTCTGAATAGTGTTCACTGTGTGAACTAAACTGTGTTCTTGGCTAGAAATAGCTGTACAAAATAAGCATTGTACCTGTGTTTAGCAGTTGTCTATGACCATGAAATGCACTTTTTGTACGTCGTTTGGATAAAAGCATCTGCCAAATAAATGTAATGTAATGGCGCTGTTATGCTGAAACAGGAAAGGGCCTTCCCCAAACTGTTGTGGAAGCACATAATTGTCTAAAATGTGATTGAATGCTGTAGCATTAAGATTTGCCATCACTGAAACTAAGGGGCCTAGTTCAAACTATGAAAAACAGCCCCAGACCACGGGCTGTCCAGATACTTTTTGTCACAGTGTGGTGTAAGCAAGCATATTTGAGTGATTAAAATGATCTGATATAATTACAAAGTTTGCTAAACTCTCAAACAACAATGCATAATGCTTGGAATTCCCCCATGATGCAATGATGAGCATTAATAGTGTGTTTGCTTCATCATTATAGAAGCTCTCCAAGCCTGACTGCATAGCATGCGGTTCACAGCAAACAGGCCCACCCTCCCCTCCATACAGACAAAGTGAACACAGTTCTTTTACATTAGCCACAGTAACATGCAGGACACACTGAATAGACTATATTTAATATCAGAATATTTAATGAACAACAATTCATAGCATCCTGAATACTGGATGCACAGCAATAGGAATATTGTAGCACAACTCTTACAGTAGGATTTTATTGTGATCTTTCAGAACAATATTTCAGGGAAGCTTTACAATTTTTACAGAAGCTTTAGTAATTTATAATTCAGCAGCAGACAATATCGCAAGAAATTGTAGAGTATCTCTGAGATTTGTGATTAGTTTTAAAAACTGAATGGCTTTATGAACTGGGACCATTAAGCAAGATAAAATATATAGGCTTACATGCTGAAAATTCCGTTTCTCCTCCATAAATTCCCGTCCTCTCACAAGGGGGAAACAATTCTGCCCTTTCATTTGGGCTTTTATTGCAATGACGGTCGTGCCACTTTTTTATCTTTCCCCACTGATGTCACAGGAGCAAGACACCAAATATGGCATCTGAGATTGATCGAAGGAGACACTGGGAATGCACCAACAAATTGCAAGAAGAGATATAAAGATATAACTTGGCTTTGTGAGAGCCAAAAAGGGATTTTTTGGATGCACAGGCAGTTTTAAAGTGCTGTGCATTGTTGGAAAATTTAAAATGCATAAAGGTGGACTGGGTGAAGGTTACATTTGGAGGTTAGTTTGGATTTAACTGTAATTTAAGAATTAGATTGACTGTAAGTAGAGCCCGGAGTGACTCTTAAAAGTGTGCAAACACAGAATCTGACTGGTGGTCAAAGGGGTCAGTTTCACATTTTCCACCAGTAAAGACAGTGGAAAGTTCCAAACTGTGTTGATTGCCAGCTTTACAATACAGACATGGTGAATAGTAGAACAATCAGGCTAATATTTATATCAGTGGACAAAATACGTTAGAAAGAGGGACAGGCATAAATCTAAATAATTTTCCTTGTACCCTCTTGCACCCATGTTGCACAGTGTTCTTGAAGAGAAAAAAAGTGGGGGGGGGGGTTCATTGTCTCTCCCACATTTCAAAAAAGTTCGACACCAAATAACTTGTCTATGATACTAATACTCAATTTTGTATAGGCTAGTGTTGCAGTGCACCTAGCTATCAGTAGACTGCTGGTGAGATGTAAATGTTCAGAGCTTACTATTTTGGTGGGAGAAGTAAATAGTACGACAGTCAGTGTAGCTTTAGCTAGAGAGCATGGGAAATGTGAAATATGTGTAGAACATTATGCAGTATGCCACAAATTTCACTTTGGCAGTAAAAGCATTCCAAACTAAATTTAGTAAGAAATATTGTATATACTTGAACAGTTTTTCTTTCACCACATACTTTTTACAACTCATACTTGAGTAATTTTAGAATTTTGTTTTTATTTAAATACATTTTTTTAATGGAACAATACTTATACCTGAATGCAGTCTTTTAAATACTCTACCCACCTCTGTTTCAAACGAGAAGTGATTTGTTTTTAATTATAGCAGTGCATATATAAGCTCTAGTTAAACTATGCAACAGTAAGAGTCTGGAAGCCTAAAATGTGCAGGGAGTTAAATCTCTGCAAAACCAATGCTTTGATTGCATGATTTTTGTTGAAGCTCTTATTGCCTTACTATTTTTTTCTTTGATTCATTGTTAGGTCTTCAATGCTGATATGACAACAATACTGTATGTTTCTATTTTTATATTTGGATGACTTCTACAATGGATCCTGTCAAACACAGATTATTATAATTCTTTTCCAAAGCATTCCAATGAATCTAAGTACAAATCAGACAAACCATTTCCTCTGTTCCTCTTTTAGCAGCTACACAACCCTATCTCCCAATGGAGGGCACTAAGATTTATCTAGCCCTCTTTCCACCTAGTCTACTGTAAGCATATTAATAGCTCACATCTATTTTTCCACATTGTAAAGTGGCCATTTAAAAAAAAAGGTATGTTCCACATGATATGGTTGCATTTGTTTCTCCCAAGGCAGAAACCCACAGTAATTACTCGGAAAATACCATCTAAGTTTCAGGAACATTCTAGGTTCACGGGCTTATAGTTCTCTTTCTGTTTGTATGGTGAGAAAAAAAAATTATTATCAGATTTGACTCTTTTTTTCAGATAAAGATGAGGACTCATGCGGGCTTTTGCAATGTTCCAGGAAAAGTACACTAAAATCAGATAAGATGAAGAAATTATTTCTATTTATGTTCACTGTGGTTTGGTCCTTCCTGGAGCACATCAATCATTAACAGCAATAGATTTTTTTTTTAATGTACTGAATGTACTTTTGGGGAATAGGAAGAGCCACAGAGCACAACTGGATTACTATTGAAAACACATCTCTGGTATTGTTGTTGTAGTTGTTCCTGTACATCACTGCATTATCAGTATATCTGTGGATTACAGAAAAATTATAACTGTACACAACATGTTATTAAACTCGGCAATACCATTATATGTCCAAAATGATTATAACTACATTATAAGTATTACAGTATTATATACATGTACACTACATGGCCAAATGTATGTGGAATCCTGACGTCCAACATCACATCCAAAATTATCGGCATTAATTTGGAGTTGGTCCAACTGTTGCTGCTATAACAACCTCCGCTATTCTGGGAAGGCTTTATACTAGAAGTTGGAGCATTGCTGCAGGGATTTCCATTCAGCCAGAAGAGCATTAGTGCGGTCGGGCACTGATTGGGCAATTAGGCCTGGCTCGCAGTTGGCTTTCCAATTGATCCCAAAGGTGTTGGATGGGGTTGAGGTCAGGGCTCTGTGCAGGCCAGTCAAGTTCTTCCACTTGTATGCTGTACAATTAAAATTTGCCTTCACTGGAACTAAGGGGCCGAGCTCAAACCATGAAAAACAGCCCCAAGGATTGTCCAGATACATTTGGTCATATAGTGTATATTATATATGTGCGGCAACACATCACCCTAATACATGTAGCCTATAGCTGGTTAGATGTCAAAACATGATTAAGAATGTTTCATTTTTATAAATGGAAGGGAATTGGAATAGGAGGTACCACAGTCAATCATTGCTCCATCCGCCCTTAAGATACTGCTAATACTGAAGCTTTTGGACTATTAATCCAGCTAACAAGAAAACTGCAGCAGAGATTTACAGACTAGCTGTATTCTCAGATGTATTGGGAGTGACTGACTGTGCTCAGAAGCCTATTCCCATGGCTGGTGGAAAGAATATAAAACTATTTTGCGACAAAAAGGATTCTGTTCTGCCAATGTGCAAATGTCTGTGGGATTTGTTGTGCCTTGCCAAATAAAATATACTTTTAATTATTAATTTGTGCAACACAGCGTATATCTAGTTTAGTGTAACTGCCAGCTTGTAATTTTGAAGCAAGCAATGAGTTCCACAAATTTTAAGTTAATAAAAATGTACAGTATATATTTTTAAAAGCTTTGCAATATAAAAAGGGTATAAATACCATAACTTAAAATGCATGCAATGCAACTGGAGTATAGTTCATGGTAGCTTGATGAATCCAGCAGGAGAGGTCTGAAATAAACTTACATAATAAGAAAAAAAAAAAGAAGTAAAGATTCTCTATAAAAACAGTAGCTTGCAAGATGCCGGCTTCCCACTACAAAGCCCATGTGGAACTCCTTTGTAGAGAACGGGTGACTGGCAGACTCGCATTCAGCCAGGAGATACAGTATACTATGAATCTGCCTGTGTCATTCTAGAGAATGATGCCCCATATAAATACACTGCGTGGATTCTGCTTCAGTGAAAGGCTTTGGATTCCCTGTTTCAGCAGGTGGCCAGAACTGTGCAAGGGCTTCCTGTTTAAATTTGATTTCTGGAGTGTTCACAGGAACAGGAAAGAAGCTTCGACGTTACTTTTCCACACGGGGCTTCGGAGGCACGATGGCATCTCGGCAGAAGTTAATGATTAATGAACCCAGTCATACTGGCCTGAATTGATATCCCTAAAGTAAAAGTTGACATCTTTGATAAATTAATAAAAGTAAGCCTGTGTCCTGTCCTCACACAGTCAACAGAAAAGCTATTAGTGTTCAAAAACTGCAAGAACATATCTGTTAGCCAGAACTATATCCATGTTCTCCAAATATCCACATATTTCTTTAGAAGAGTGCATAGCCTATATCTCAACAGTAGTCCTAAGAAATGTAAGTATAACATCTTCGACATGGCAAAAATGAATTCAACAAGTTGAATATGTTAGCAAAACAAGTTTGGTATTATATCTGGGCTTTCCAAAACCCTTTCAAGCAGTTTTCTGAAGTACATCAAGGGAATTTAAAGTTTATCATACCCTGCACCCTGTTGCATAGGTAAAGTACTGTGCTTATAGCAGTGACACTGCATGTCCACATCCCCTAAAGGTTGGATTCTTGAGTAAGGCACATCATCTAATTTATCTTAAAATAGGACAGGCGGTGGGCTATGTATAAAAATGGCTGTATTTCCTATGTGTATCACTGGATACAGATGCAAATATCCATAAATTAAAGCTGACAGTCTGCGCATTAACCACACATTCATTGCTTCATTTCAAATACAATGCACTGGAGTGCAGAGCCAATACAACGCAAAATTGTGTCACAGTCCAAATACTGATGGACTTCACTGTACACAGTGATGTGAAAAAAGCACGCCCTCTTTCATTTGTATGGGTAATCCGTCTACAGCTTTTCAAGCTTTGCGACTTTTTTTTAGACAGCAAGCAGACAAGGGACACAATGAGAGACGTGCCCGTGAACAGCACACCGTAGCTTCAAAACGAAGAGGCAGAGCAGGTGCAATCTTTGAAACGGGTACGCCTGGAGCAACGCACAACCTGCTCGGGAGCGTGCCTCTTCAGTCCCGGCGACCTGCACAAACATCTGCACGGGGGTATTCTATATGCACCACGGGGAAACGCCGAATGAAGGCAATTATGTCAGCCGCATCTTCCTAAATATATTCGCCTGAAACATATTGCTCCGCTCCTGCTTGTGTCATGGTTCACACGGAGTTCACTCCCATCTGTCGAAAACAGATGTTGCTACCCTTTATTTTATGCCTCTTTTTTTTGCGGAGGTATTCCGAGAGAAGACGGTTATTAATTATTTGCAGAATCTCATGGAACGTTTTTTGCACAGCGGGGAACTCACACGATATTCTGCTGAATACGAGCATGAATATGTATGGGGGGGAGTCCGGTGCCGCTAAAGGGACACGGGTGAGCGCGGGGGAAAAAAAGAAAAGAAAAGAAAAGAAAAAAAAACTTCCGCGAGATGTTGCAAGCTTTCGCGTTCTCCCGAGAAAATATTACCTATAAATAACAGCGCATATGTACTTCCGGGTCATTGTCACAGTGTCATAATTTCCTAGGGAACTGTAAACACGGAACAGCAGCTGTATTTTCATACAAATTCACAAGAATAACAATAATAAAATAAATAATGCATCCAATTTCATGCAATACTAGCTGAAATCCAAATGAACCTAACTAAAGAGAAAATACTTCAAACTATATACAGTAAGTTAACTTAAACAAGAACATCTACTAAGAACTACAATAACTTAATTCATTAATCGCAATGAGGGTATATTATGGATACATGCAACAACAACAAAAAAACAAAAAACAATACGAAATAAATAATATCAATTTTGTGGGGGATATTACACGTTCAAGTAATGCTTTTAGTGAACAGACACGAAGCACAAATAAACATCCATTCAGAGAGAATGTTGACAGGTTCTTGATCCATTCAAGTACAGCACATAGGCCTACCCCACGGGTACAAAATCATATCTCTCTGAATTTCATTAGCACATTACTAAAATGTTGGAATGTGACCTTCAAATGTCTTAGGTTTAAGCAGTTCTGAATCCATACCACTGTCTAGCCTGTCGTGCTGTCAGACTACATTACCCACTCATCTGTAACCCAGATAAATGCTCCAAAGTGGTTTCTGAATATGTTACTATGGTGATATCCCAGGACTTGATCAGTGAGTCGGGCCAGGCAGCCTACACGCTGGTCCGTACATCTGAAAGACCTCCTGTGTTTCTACCAAATGAATGAAACCATAGAAGAAAGGCCTATTTCGTATAATCAGTGCTTTTCATGCTGTGCTTGTTATGATCTTTTTTTATTTATTTTTATTTTTACTTTTTTCCTGACATAGCTGTAATCTCATTCAATGGTCTCAACTCAGTTTCCAAGCAAGCATAGGCATTGACAATTATGCTGAAGCCATTTTCCTCAATGTGAACATATTCAAAAACAACTCATGAAAAACAAATCCAGCGGTATTTAGTATGGGGATGCAGAGAATCTAAAACTTTTGGGAAAGAAAAGGAATGTGAACACATTATGGATGGTTCATACTGTAGGCACGAAATTAATGTTGATGACAACTAACACAAAACCGCATTCATTTTTATCAATTGATTTATTTTTTGTGGGTTAAACAAGCATGTCAATACTCTAAAAAACCATCGTAAATTTACGGTGGGACATTCTAGTAACAGAAAACTTGGCCAGGGGGTGCAAGCTGTATTTCAACGTGACATTTTGTACAAGTCTTATTGCAATTTGCATATTTCCCACTTAAGGGAAAGTTATAAGACTTATATTACATTAAATTACAGAAATTTAGCAGATGCTCTTATCCAAAACATCTGCTAAATGCCTATCATGTAATACAGCTGGATATATACAGGAGCAGTGCGGGTTAATTACCTTGCTCAAGGGTACAATGGTATTGAATCTATGACCTTTAGCTCACAAGACCAGCTTTTTTGTAGTTGTCCATGACCATGAAATGCACTTTTGTATGTCGCTTTGGATAAAAGCGTCTTCCAAATAAATGTAATGTAAATGTAACGTAATGTCCCCATTATACTACACTGGCGCCCCAGTAAGCATATCTTAACGCATAAACATACAAAAATGATGGTCGGAAATACCCACAAACTCTTGCAGGAACATTGCGAATGAAGTCTGACATCCTGGCTGCAGCACAGTATTATTGGGGCAATGCAGAAGAGAACTGCACAGGGGTTAATTATGGAGCCAAAGAGGAAACACGGATCACACCGGCTCTTTTGGTGTAAATGAACAGAGTGCTCCCTTAAGCCTTTGTGCAAAGGGTGAATATGTTAGATGTGAGATCTGCGGGTGTCGGGTCTATAATATGCACAAGGGCAAATCAAAAATAAATTAGTTGGGTGTGTGTGTGTGGGGCGGGGGGGTGCCAAAGTTAAACATTCAGTCCTTGAACACAGGAATTGCTGAATTGGTAACTCTAGTGTGTGTCCTTTTTATTATCTGTCCCGCACTTCTATTACATCACAAGGGTGTCAGTGCTATGAAATAATGTCCCTGCTGTACTAAACTGCCAGCTTTGAGTTTCATTTTTGAAGTTAATGGAATCAATTTAATCTGAATGTACACACAAGAGTATCATAAAAATTAGTAACAACTCTAAATACATTTAAGGTGTAATTAAACTATGTGTAGTTAAATAAATTAATTAACAAGTAATGAATAAATGAAGAAGACAATTAAGAAAAGTCTATTAAAATAGTTTAACTATATAGTTTAAAGTAAGGTTTCCCAGAAAACTGCTCCAGAAAAAAACTTTTTTATGAGGACACATATCACTTGTTATGATACAGTTTAACAACTTTCCACTCAAATATGGTCCATTCCTACTTTCACAGAGAACAACAATGTATTAATCAGCAACATTAAAAACACAAAAACATCTGTTTACACAGGGCCAACATGTAATTGTGTGTTAATTATGTATAATGATAGCATGAAAGTCACCTTGTTAAGACCAAAACAGAACATAGCGGAGGATATGGAAAGTAGGGTGGAAAAAGTCATAATTCAGCAATAAATCAACAATTCAGTGATCACTTGGATCCGCTCAGTTAAAAATAAGTAAATAAATGAATTAATAAAAAGATGAAGTGTGACCAATTTCATCTGCAGTGCAGTGGCTCTGATTAAAATCCGAGCTCTGAGGGCAAACAGGGCTGGTGCTTTGTGTAAATTAACTTGTGTTTCAGGGAGATGGTGGAAAGTAATGAAGCTATCCTTTTGGAAATTGTGCCATCAGGAGGTTTGTTGACCGAACCAAGAGACTACTGGGCCATGGTTCAATTGCTGAATGGAGGAGCTTAAAATTGGAAAACTTAAAAAGGGGTTGCACCCTATTAAAGCACGCTGGGTTCCTTCCGTTTATGTTTAAAAAGTTTCCTCAGCTTTGCCGCAACTTGGTCCGACAGCAACATCAAACAAAAAACAAAAGAAAGCGAAGCAAATCTAAAGGGCGAAGCCAACGGGTGTGAGGTTCTGAATGCACCTACAGCCGCTGACCGAAGTCCCCATCATGCTCCGGCCCGCGAAGGGTAAACGAGTCGAAAGCGAAGGATAAGCTGGCAGCTGGGTCCGGTGACCCCTGCATCCCGGTAAGTAACAGGCGCCGTTTCCTCTCCATCGATCAGAGACCAGCTGTGTGCGCGCGTGAGCTCTGACCCGAGTCACAGCTGACTGCCTCTCTCTCTCTCCCTCTCTCTCTCTTTTATGCTGTACGGTCTGCTGCAGTCTTTTAGCCCTCTTTCACCCTGCCAGCAGCCTCCTGGGGCTATTCAACTGGCTTCAGAAGTCAAATCAAAATACAGGGTAGAGATAATAACTGATGTCATCGCCAGGGTTGCTTAACTAGCGCCTGTACCTGGGGGGTGGCGGGGGGGGGGGTGGGGTGAGGGGGATGGTTGTCATATGCAAGCCTATACTATGCTTGCATTTTATCATGTAATACCCAATGGTAATATGATCACTTACCCATATTCATGTTTACATGGTAGAGTTAACTGTGTTACGTGGAATTTACGAGTTGATGGGTCGCAAGGCAGTTATTTATTAATATTTCAATTCAGTACCGCAAAATGCTGAGTATTCCTCTGTATTTTAAATTTGATTATATATCCATGCACATTATTGGTTACGCAGTAGGCACATCTATTGCTCTTTAAAAAATATCTTTGTGCACCTGTTCCTCTGCTGATGAGATTGCAGTGAAAGTTTTAGCTTGGAGGAGGGTTTCTCGCTCTTGCTCTCACTCTCAATTTCCCAGAGCAGCTGTTATTGCTTAAACTGGAAAGAAGGCGCACGAAATGAGTCAATTATGTAAGCTGTGACTTAAGATACTTCAGAACATGCCAGATTTAACTGCAAGTCACTGAGAGGAAATTAAGAGCAGTCACACAATAATGGCACAAAACTCTCTCTCTTCATAGTTCAATCATAGATGGGTTACTAATTAGAGAGCCCAATCACCAGCCTTGCGTTCTTGCCTCAGTCACAAAAACGGTCCTGGTCAATGTTATCAGCTGGAACTGAAATCACTTAAAGCAGGCATTAATGTCTCAAAAATCAGCATACTCCCGCTCACAGTGCGTTTAAAAGTGAAAATTATTCTCCACTGCTTTTGGAAAAAAAGAAAGATTAGGTAAAAACGCTTTCTGGATTAATTAACCAGACACATTCATGGTGGGTCGGCAACTGTTACGGTGTACAGGGATTACATGGGCATTTTTACACGGACATTTTTGTGATAATATTGCTAACTGATGGGCAAAGCTAAAGCCTATCGTTCAACACTTGTTGATTTCCCAGAAGGATATATTTTGTTTATAATATATACTGTATTTGTTTAAGCATTGTGGGAAAAAAAACCCCACAATTTTCTTAATCAAAATACTGAACACCTGTCCCCACAGAAGCACAAAAAAAGTTCTGAGGCTGTGGAAAAGGTAAGTAAAAATAAGAACAGACCATTCAGCTAACAAGCTCATCTTCACCCTACAGCGTAGAACAGTGGTAACCAACTATTTTCTTGCATATCTACCGTCACATAGGTTTTTCATTTCTACCTTAATTTGGTACACTTGATTCTACTAATAAGCAGCTCAAAAGGATCTTTAACTGTTGAATGAGGTGTGCTTTGTTACGGTTGGTGTGAAAATCTACAAGATGGTAGATCTCCAGGAACAGGTTGGTCACCAATCCTGGACTTGGACTCCCCAAAAGCCTCTGCCTTATTACTTGACCAGGCTAGCAGTTGCATGCATTGACAACTGTCTAAAATAATAATAAAAAACAAAATAAATAATAGAAATCCTGATTTCAGTGTGGAATTGTAATTTTCAGTTCCTTTTATGAATTTTACAGCCTCAACTAGCTCCTACCTCAGTCTCCTTTGAATGGAGGCTGAATAGAAAAAGCATTGGAAATCTATCCTCATAACTTAATAATAAATTAATGATGGAACAAATTTAGTGGTCCTTATTTGTATTTTTTTTTTCAAGAGCTTCTAAATCCTTCATACAGTATGGTACCTGAACAATACTCCAAAGATGGTCTGACAAAACCATTTCAGGACATAATATAACCTCTTTTGATTTATCCAATACTTTTTTCTTTATATCCTGGCATACTATTGGCCTTTTAATTGCTACAGAACAATGCCTAGATCCTGACAGACTTTGGTAATCTATTATTACAAAGGCTACTTTAAACTGAATACATTCTAATTATGTTAAAAATACATAAATAAATAAAAAATAAAAAAACACTTTTCCATATCAAGGGAACCTACGTTTGGCCTTTAAATTTTGACTATGCCAGTGATGACCACAAGATGGTGCATAATTGGCTGTAACATCCCCAGAATGCATGTCCCTGTCTTACTGTAATTCACCACAGCGATTCATGAGGTCAGTTGTGCTCGAACTGGCCACATGCATTCATTCTGGGAGGACGAATAACATGTTTAAAGATATCTATTGTCTTCACATATCAGTTCTACTGTTTCTGACTGCTTACTTAAAATGAGTAAATGAGCATCTAATATTTTAAAGTTAGATGTTTGTCTTGTCCTTGCATGTACTGCTGAATACCATTTTGTCTTTAAAACTGACTGTGCTAAATAAAAAAGTGATAGTGTTTCCATCCTTGAAAATATCCTGGGATATAAATCTCTTCACATATTTCCTTGTCTCTCTTTATTTTATACAGCCAGAGTGTGACTATCACTGCTTCTCTTTGATAGTGCATTCTCAACTTTTCTATCTAGAGGTGTGAGTGTGTGTGTGTGCGTGTGTGTGTGTGTGTGTGTGTGAGTGTGTGCGTGTGTGTATGCATGCATGCGTGCATCAAAGAGAGCCAAGAATAATACTGTATTTATTTTGGAGTATCATAAATTATGTTCAGAGCTAATCAACAATTTAATACAACAAATATATATTATTTTATATTACACATCACATATTATTTATTATTTTAAATAGTTGTTAAATAATACATACATTTTGATTGCAAAGTTGAAAGAATGAAAGAAATGTGACTTGTTTTGGAGGGTATAGGGATTTTGCTATGCTGTGCAACACCACTGCCATTGACACTTATTGAGAAATGCATGAAATTTAAGGTTATCCACTTTTTCCCCAGTATTTATTGGTGAAATTGTGGATGAAGCACTCTTGTGCTCTGCTAAAAGAGTATTCTCCCGTACTAGACCATCGTTTAGGCTTTTTATTATAACTGTCAATCTACCATTGTTTTGTGTACATGCAGATAAATTGCGAACTGTGGAGAATACATTGAATCCATCTGTGTGCAGTCTACCTGATGGATACAGGGACAAGCTGCCGCTAAGATCATTTTTTGGTTGACACTGTTGCCTGTGTTTGCTTTCCTTCCCCCCCATGTTTTAGGAAAATGAATTGCTTTAATGAGGGACATTACTAACCACTAATTATGTGATTAGCCAGGTGATTGAGCTAATCCAGTGTCTATGGGGGCCCCCGTGAGGATATCGATTGCAATGTAAGTTTAAATCTCATTTGCGGGTCACAAGCTTTAGAAAAAATGGCGACCTTACTCATAATTAAAGAAAGGAGAGGTAATCAATTGAAAATTGATTGGCAGCAATGACAAACATTACTCCCACTTTCGAGAAGCTGTTTTTGTTTCCTCTTAAAGGTATCTCATTTATAAATGTATAATCAATACAAATTAACCAAAAAAAAATTATAAAGATATATGTGTATATAAGTTGACAAGCATGGTTCATTTCTGAGTTCCAATGCTTAATTCTACAATCTCCTTCTCTGTTAACACTGGAAATGATGCCCAGGGCTCCACACAGCCGTCTAAGAGCCCGGGTTCGATCGTGCACTTCAGTACGGGGTCAAACAGCAGAGCCAAGGTGTGGACACTTCACTGAAAAAAACAGGAGAAAAAGATCTCCGCAACCTCTCTGAGGAATGCCTACGCACAGGGAGCAATCTGACAGTCGGAAGAGAAAGAAAGACTAAAATGGCAAGCGGAGTGACTTTGAGCGACATTGGGAAGAGTGTCTCCCCCCCTCCCACCACTCCCCCCCCCACCCCGCACCAGCCATTTCCATTTTCAATTATTACCGGCGCCCTTTAGCTACTGTAATTACGGCAGCATCTCCGGCCATTAATTTCAATTAACCGATACATTTATTTATAACCGGATTGAAAAAAAAAATAAACAGCGATATCACCCCCGTCTCTGATCCTGGACGTAAACGGTGTGGAATCGCTCAGCGACGAGGAAAGCTTTTGTTTTAATTACCGCGCAGCTAAGACCGCCTGATACGCGGGTGACGGCGGGTCGGAGTGTCCCGGAGACAAGCTGGCACCTCGGCGCTGATAACGGCGAACGGCGCTCGCGAGAGACAGTCTCCCAGGATCGATGCGGCGGGATAATTCGCCCATACGGTGGCACCTGACCTGCGCTGATGAGTTTCGATTTACATCCGTCTGCCCGAGGAGAGGCTGGGGACCGCTGCGGCTCGCGCGGCCTGTGCGTCTCGTGAAGGCGCTACGGCGTGGATAGCACAGACCGGGCGCCTCAGCGCGAGGGCTGTAATTTAAACAGGGGGAGAGTGGAAGAGGCCGAAGACTACTCCACTCCGGTGATCTATGCGCAGTTCAAAAGGGCATAGATTCATCAAACGGCAGTTACTGCAGGATGTCCTCGGGTTGCTTATATTTTCCTTGATGGCTCTTGATGATTAGATCTTTGCAGAACCAACTACAACTTCAAACCCTAACAATTACATATCAAGGTCATACACCAGGGTTATGTCTCAACTTTTGTTGGAGAAAAGGCCAACCATACCCATATAATTACGCAGTACGCATCGATTCAATTACTGCTACTGCTACTGCTACTACCGGGCACTGTCTCAAGCTTGCGTATTTGAATAATGAATGATTACAGACCGACATCAAAATAAAAAAATTAAAAAAGTGCATTGGAGTTTTAATACATTGTGAACTTATAGAAAATTCACCAGGAGTCATGTGACGGGTATCTGACGTGATCTGCTAAAAGGAGAACGAGGCATGTTCAAAGCTTGTCAAGCGAATGCAAAGCACCTTATAATCCCTTAAACCTCTTACCTCAACCGTTCAACATTCATCTTTAATCCAACATTTGTACTCACACCAGAACATATTGATTGCGCTCTAATTTAATGTTGAAAGAATGTTATTGGAACATGTTTTTACTTTGCATACAATATAATCCAATGTGAGGTGCATGGCTTACAATTTAAATATGATATATTTTGTAAAGCTGGATATTTACTGAATCTTTAGCAGAGAACATAACTTGCTCAAAGGTACAACGGTAATGTTTCACAGAGAATGTGTGCTTGCAAGCCTCTGATTTAAGTCCATATCTTAAAACATTAGACCATTAAATAAAGACCGCTAAAAGGATTTGTAATCCTAAAGTGAACTAAAAAAATAAAATAAAATAAAATAAAAAAAGCCCTGGGCACAAGGAACGTTCCCAGAGATTAGCTGTGAAACATTTTTCCAACGATAAAAAAAAAAATACTACTACAGTACATGAAAATTGTACCCACAATGATACCCTGTATTTGACCCCAATTAAATGTTATTAAAACATTTTTGAATGAATCCAGTACTTGGAAGAACTGTGGAAGAATTTACCGAACATGCTACCTTGTATTAACTAAAATGAAAAGTTACAGAAACATTTTGGGTGAATCCAGCACTTAACACACAGAGCTTTTGTCAGAAGTACTGTTTCCTTGGCAGGTGGAGACCTTGGTCTGCGGAGTCTCCGTCCTTGCTCCTCCTCCCCAGGGAAGATGGGGATTCAGGAGGTGCTAAACTTGCTCGGTCACTCATTTTCACACCACTGCGTAGCACGTCCCCACGTATTCCTCCTCCTTGAGCTTTGACACCAATAGACTGCCATAGTCTCTGAATGAAAAGAATGAATCTCAATCCTCATTCCGAATTCAGAAATGGAAAGGAAGTCGTCTAATCCTTCATTGCATTATTGAGTCCATAATTGATGAAAAGCAACGATTTGAGACTGAAGTTCAACACACTGGTTAAGTGCATAAAAGATCATTTATCAAACACAGAAGCGGTGTCATTATTCCTTCTATGTCCAAGAAAGGAGTAAAAGCAGAAAAAGTCAGAAGAGACAGCCTTGCATTATGTGCCTCTAACCTCAGGAAGACACGCCGCTTTTCTTCCTTTTCAGAAATGAATCCCTTTCATTGTCTGAGGTGAAAAAGGCTTTATATATACACATGACTAATGCAGTACTACAGACTCCAAGGTTAAGGCTCATTCATAACTGATTATTCATATTTCTAACTCTCGTAATTACTTTCAGTGCTTCCATGAAAACGCAAGGGGACTGGGTGTTGTTGGCATGTTTGTGTGTGTGTGCGTGTGTGTGTGTGTGTGTGTGTATCTGGGTAACTCTAAGACACTGCTGTCATTCAAAGCGTGTCTGTAATAATATTATATCAAACGAGCTCACTGCAGTTGAGGCTAGCACTATCCAGGCTAGCAGCCATCTCGAGACCCCAAGTGCTCCCAGGTTCACAGCGGCTAGCCGGTTTTGTGTCAACAAATTCATTAAAATCATATATCCACAATGTTTCCCCGTGGCTAGGATTTATCTGCTCTACAATGAGCATATTTTGAGTGTAACTGGATTAAAAAGCGTAAATATTGTGCTTGTGCTATGTGAACTGAACCACAAAATACCTCACCACTAGTCATACTAATGCCTTGTTTATTAGTTTTCTTGTTTTTGCACTTTATAAATGGTGCATCCCATCAATGCGATATCCATTGTCGATTTGGAAGGTCCTTGGCTTTAAGAATGGCATACGACCCAAAAATAATTGCATATGTGGTGAAGTAATACTGTATTACTTTGGATGGAATTGAATTCCTTCATAAAATGCCTCACTTGGAGAATGTACGGGGACACACAACATCAATGAAAACTCAATGTAGTACCATCTCCATATGGCAAAAACCAAGCTATGCTTTATCGTCCCACAATAAAGCAGTTAAAGACAAAGGTAGTGCCGCCATGGCAGATTCCTCATTCGGCTCCATAAAAAATTACAAACAGCCTACTAGCTAAACAAACATGTTTTAATTAATGTATTGAAAATGTGCATTCAAACTGTATTTAAGTCCTTATCCCCAAGGCATCACTGTAGGCCATCTAATTGCAGTAATAAGCGGTAAGGATTGAAAAACCAATTCTGCAATTAAAGACCAACTGAAGAGTTTGTTCCCAAACTGAAAAGGGCCAGTGTGTGTGTGTGTGTGTGTGGCCAGTGCTCTGATCTAGCACTAAAATACTTTATTTAACTAACCGGGTGTTGTAGTTCTGGTTTTCCAAGAATCAAATATATATGGGTTATGAGATTAGGTTGCAATGGGTTTCAATGTTTGGGAACTAAAATAAAATTTAAAAAAAAATTTAGCAATGAGAGTCCATTGTCTTAATATTACCCCAAAAAAAGTTATGCGAGGTTTGGAAATTGCATTGTTCACTTTATCCTAAAGCAATGACATTTCATCCTCTGAGCTTTGAGAGCTTCACATCATGAACAGACTGCATACAAAAAAAGAAAATTATCCAAGGCTTTCTTGTAATCAAATCTGAATTATACTGAAAATCAAACACTGGAAGACATGGTGGCGTGTTGTGTAAGAAGCTAATGCATAATAGACACGATATATGCTTTTACACTGTAGCATAATTTAGATCTAACTACCTTTGACTTCAATTTGTCTCCTCAATGGTAGCAGAGCAAATCAGTCATTCTGTGTAGCCTAGTGTTTGGGTGAATGTTTGAGTAACTTCCTGAAACAGGTCATATCAAATATTTTCTGCTATATTTTGTTGTTCACAGCGAATTTTCCATACAGTTGGATATAAACATTAACTTTTTCTGTTTTTGTCAATACGTTTAGCTGTATGTAGAATAGGCATACAAATATGTATTTATATGCTGTACTATTTAATACTCTTCAGGATGTTGTCATTATTGATAAAAACTCATCTCAAATGTATTACTTAGCCATTCTGAAGGCAATTCAGAATGATTAAATAACTTAGTCATATCAGGACATCGTAAGATCGGCCTTGTAATTTCATAAAGGGTCCATAGCTTCGAAGTATCTATTGCAGTCTTGAGACTTGTCCCTGTGTTATATTAACTCACTCATTAGAATGGAAATTGTTATTCAATACAATTGGAATTGCCCGAGGATGGCTTTCTCTTTTACGGGAGAGGTAATCAAATAGACATTATACTGTATTATTCAACATACCTGTAGAAATCTCCCGGGCATGCTCAGACAGAATTATATACCATCTGCAAAGTGACTGTAAATAACTCAACTTCGAAGATACAAATCACTTTTTTTTCATGCTACGTCCCTAAAGCACAGTCTGAGTATGTGTAAGTTTCAGTAATATTATTTCACCATAAAATTGCAATCATTCTGGAGCTGTAATTTATTGCAGGTTGGCACACATATGGTAGGCTAAAAAGTAAGACAGTGCTGCTCAAGGAAAATGACCCCCTAAATGCAAATGACAGAGATGATAAAACTGATGTGAATGGGCAATGAACTTCAGGCTAACAGTCTGGAGACCATTGCCACAGCATACTATGAACTGAGATTTCAGGCATTTATTTTTGTAGTATGTTATAAATTAAGACATTTAGAAGATTTCCAGAAATGGCATTCCCATCCCCAATGGGGCAACCAATCAGCTCATAGCCTTCCACAGCACATGTTAAATAGTATTAAAATGTGAGTCCAATAACTGGTGTGTGTGTGTGTGTGTGTGTGTGTGTGCGTTACAACTTGAAATGCACAGCTTGGAGTGTTTTATTCCACTTATACCAAAATGTAAGAAACTGCAATAATAATAATAGTACGATATTTTGGTATGTGTACATCTGCCAATAATAACAATAAATGCAGTTCATAATTTCTCAAAATGAAAAAAAAGAGATGTAGCCTCACCTGCGTGGGAGATGGCAGATCAGTATCACAAAGAAAAAATACTGTACTCAACCCGCTAATGATTATGTCTCAACGCTGGCGTGACACCCCTGGACGGGAGATGTGGCAGTTCTGGAAAACACCATTTGGTGCCACATGGAGAGAGAGAGTGCACCCACACAAACGCGAATGAAATAAACAGACAAACACTCAAACAAAAACGAAATAACGAAACGCGCTCTCGGTGTGAGCTCCCGGTCTTGGCCTCGAACTGTGGAGAGCAGCACACCTTTAAGCACCTGGGCTGATTATCTAACGCAACCCAGGTGCGAGTGCTCTCCCCACGAGCTGGTGCAGCCAAAACCAATCTGCTTCTCCAGTGGACAGAATGCCACAGTTTATGTCTGTGAAAACATGGCAGCGCCCGGTGAAATTACTGAGAAATAGGGCAGAAAACGTCTTTATATCTACATTAGTTTTTTTTAAAAGACGTGAACGGAAAAAAATAAGGTAGTCCGTCATTCGGATAAACCAAAAATAAAGTACCCATGATAATGAATTTTGCTGTTCCATTTTGCTGTCCAATCAACACTGCATGACAAAGTATCAAGTTCTGCGACATAAAATTCTAGAGGTGTGCAACATTGAAAAAAAGTGTCCAGCCACACTTTTTCAGTTGAAAACACGTCATTTTTGTCATATGACACTTGTCAAAAGAGTTGGGGTGATGAAGTATAAATCAGGCTTTACAAAGCGAGCTACTCAGCAGCTCTGTGAGATCACCTAAAAGAAAACTGAAGTTTCGGGTAACGTGAAGAACAGAAAACCTAGCATAAAGCTCGCTTTCTACCTAACCTACTTGAGAAGGACTAGAAAGATGCTTTTGTTCCTAAGAGGTAGTGTTTGGGATATTTGCTGGATTACCCAAGTAATTTTTCCCCTGCAATGAAATAGCATATTTTAAATTTTATGTTTTGATTACAAAGCCTTTTGTTGGTAAGTCCTTGCATAAGTGCATAATGAACTTGGGGCCAGGAATTATACAGTTTGAATGCCCTTTATGGAGGGAAATTTACTAACTCTGTGTCAGGCATTCAAACTGCATAATGCCCAGCCCCTCGGTCATTATCCCCAGCAAATGAGTTTGCAAACAAGCCAGGTATTATGGTACTTAACATTACCTAACTTTAGCTGCCTACCATATGTAAAATGTATAGGACTTGCTGCAGCTGAGGAGGCAAATTTTAGAAGAATAGTGATAGCTAGCTGCTGTCTTTTAGTAAGTGGGACACCTACTAGCCCAAAATGTTAACTCAAGGTAAACACAGTCTTTTCATTGTTCCATAAACATGATAAGTTCATCTTGACTTTCCCTTCCCCATGTTTTGCAGGCCTGCTTTTTTTCTGAAGAGATGATGTTGCTACATTCTCATTAACTTTAAAACTATTCATAAGCAATCTCCTCACATGAACAGCAACCACAATTAAGTGCAAGACACTATGGGGGCTTTCACATCAGGGACCCGGGCCCGGATCCGGGCACACTTGACCCCAAAGTCCAGTTCACTGTGTACCGTACCCGGGCACGGATCACTGAACCGCGCCCGGGTCCACTTGAAAAGGTGGGGTCGAGTACGGTTCATGTGCACTCGGGTATGGTTCTCATCAGGTGTGAAAACTACTGTACCAAAACACGGAAGTGGACTGCTATTTAGAATGTGACGTCATAACTATTCCGGTCAACAACTGGTCTGCTTCTCACCTTACTGTTGAACGCGAGTAGCAGTCGGCGAGTAGAGCTACAAAGGCATTTCTCAACGCCGCCTCTCTCCTCCGAAATCTGCACATGTGCGCAGCATGTGCCGATCTCATCCTCTGAACCGCACGACCATAGCTGATAAAGTAGGAAGGCAGGCGAGAGGGTCGTTTTTGACATTGTCTCCAAAATAGCAATAACAGCAGGCACAGTGCGAAGGTCGACTCCATTGTATGCGCTTGGGATCTTGCGATTGGCGTGCTTTTCTACACTGGAGCGACAACGTAAACAAATGTTGCGTAGTTGATGCCGCAGGTGTACTCGGGTACGGAACAACATCACTAATGTGAAAGCTGAGTGGCGGGGGAATGGGGGGGGGCAATCGTACTCAGGCACGGTACGAAGCAATCGTATATAATATGAAAACGCCCTATGTCATGTCCTTGATATTTACAATGCCACCCACAATGTTTACCTTCATTGTGGAAAACAGTCCAGCAAATACATTGTGAAAAGTCCATCTTCTGGTCTTTTTAACGATAGTTTACTAACTTATTTCTATTTAATTCGAGCTTTCCTCTAAAATATTTAGCAAAACTTGACTTTGGCACTGGAATTGGTGGTTCTCTAAGTAACAAAAAAAAGCTATATTTTCCTTCTTCTTGAATAGTTAGGCTAATTTTAGTACCTTTACTAAGTTAACTTGTCAATGTGTTTGTGGAGAAAAAGCTGGCATTTAACTGAGATGCAATGTTCAGGACAGATATGGAGTGAATCTAGGGCATCTGATAAATTATCTCCTATATAACTGCATTGACAATATTGTGCACTCTTGTCAAGGTCCACCATAAGACTTAATAAAAATAATACCATTGGGTTGTGATTCTGTTCAGCTAATTTTGTGTTGCTGGTTCCTGTCCGATGTAGCAAGTAAATCCTAACAAATAAGGTTTAATGTAGTCTCTTTATGTCTGTCCAGATCTAGCAAGTGTCAGGCCAATATGTGTGAGTGGGATTGATCTTACGCCCACAGGCACCCCCAGCTGAGCTGGCACATTGTGAATCCGAGAGTGAATGGTAAAGCAATCTGCCAGAAATTCCAACAGAAGCCAATGTGACAACCCCATCAAACCAGAGAAGTTTGCTTTTGCTGTAGAGAATTCTAACCCTATCTAAAAATCACAACGACAGCTAAACATACTCAGCTAAAGAGACTCACTTTATATGACTTTTGGGCCATCGGTGAGAGACTTAAAATGGGGGAAATTCCATTTTACGCATACACACACATGCACACACACACACTCACATGCACTCTCTCACACACACACACACATAAATCTACATATTGTGGGGTGGAACAGTATGCCTTTCTACCAGCAGTCTAAACCCTGGTCCTGTAGAGCCACAGGGCCTCCTAGTTTTGTAGAATCAACTGCTTTAACTGATATTTTAAGTGCTGAGTAACAACAAAAAACAGCATACCCTGTGTCCCTACAGGACAAAGGATGTGTAGACCAGCTTTATGCCTATGGGTGCTGCTAACCAGCACAAGAAGAATAAACTGCAATCAATGAACTGACTACATGCAATTACGTCACTGTGGTGTCTAATTTCATTAATGCTTTGGAATAAAGATAGCAGCTAAAGGTATATAGCTTTTTTTTACATTTTAATATTCTATTGCTCTGTCATTGAATTCTCTCACTTAAAAGACTTTTAAAAAAACCTAGGTTTGCACCACTTACAGTATGACAAAAAAAGAAAAAAAAAGAGTGAGATACAGACAGGAATCATACTGGGTACCTGTATAGCTAATAGAACAGCTTTCTTTTGTTTCTGTGATCCGGCACCATGGATTCGGTCGCTCCTTGGGGGCGCGTTCTCTCAAGGCAAGAGCCATTCAATTACAGGGGTCATAAACAGCACCCAATATCCCCACGCTGCAAGTAGGCATTACAAACACAAAAAGCTGAGAACAAACCCAAGGGCAAATGGGCTGCCCGAAGTGCGATGGATTCCACTGAAGCTTAAAAACTGTATCTTTGCACTGAGAAGTTTCAGGAAAAGAGAAAGAGAGGCAGCGCCTGGAGACATACTGTACACGCTCAGGCGCGTTACAGCCATTAACCATGGCTCGGAAATGATGCAACGGAGGATCAACGGAGAAAACGTCCTGGCTGATACTCATCACTATAGGTCTTGCACCATTGTGATCAGATCTAATGGAGATCTCAGTCAAGCAACACATGTAGACATATCAGTTGTGTGCTTAGCCCCTGCAGAGAATGTGTAACTCTTCATGAATGTTCAGTGAAAACCAGATGTAGGTTTAAAGCTTACTGTCTGACTTACTGTCTGTCTGAGAGGCTGCTTATTGTGAGAACCCCAGCACAGGAAGGTAAGGATAATAAAACACACACACACACACACACACACACACACACACACAACACAAGCACGTCCACACACACACCCACCCATGGAACACATGCACGCCCACACACACAACACACACAGCCACACACACACACGCACACCCACACCCACATGCACCTCCACACACACGCAACACACACACGCCCACACACAGGCACAGATTTTGTGATCCCACCTGTGATCTCGACAGCATTTCCCAGGCATCAGGCCAGGGGAAAAAGATCCAGGACTGCTCTGCACACCCTCTAACACCTGCAGCCGGCATGTACAACACTGAAATCTAGGCACAAAGGCAACTGCAGTGTGGTCTAATGAGAAGAGCCACCCTGTCCAAACCCTGCCGCAAAATCAGGGGAAGTAATAAATATTTCAGTGCGCCGAGGACAAGTGGTGAAATGGAGAATCCTCAAGTGGAGCAAACAAGTAACGGAAGTTTTGCCCTGGCCCACATTCGCAGCGTGAAACATGCAAAGGGTGGCTGGCAGCAGGCACGGATGATGCAGAGTAACCAATTGATTACTGTGTCTGTCTAACTGGTGGGTGGGTGGGGGGTCGGAGGGGTCCCAGGAGCCCTGCAAACATCCAGCACAGCCCCTTCACTGCAAAGTCTCTGCTGCAGGATATTCTCTCTCTGGATCATTAACTCTGGACAGACACAACTCTACTACTATAACTACTATATACACAATTATAACTGACATATTAAAAACCATCAAATTAATGGCACTAGCTGACAGCGATAGATTTAAATGACCGCAGTGACAAATGTTTTAAAAAATCTATTAAATGCCCTGCGCTGAACCCATAGCAACGCTTTCAAAAAGCAAATAAACAAATAAATAAATAAATGACGAATCAACAGGAATAATTCAAAATAAATGAAGATTAATGATGTTAGAACACTGCCATCCACAGTATTAAGGATCGAATGTATTTATAAAAAAAGCTCTTCATTTTAAATGTGTGGATCTACAGCACACTGTAGAAAACCTTTCTATTGCTGAAATTCTGTAATATTCATCCTAGAGATGTAAAGGTGCACTTTGTAGTCTATTCTATCCCCCACAATGGAATAGACTACAAAGTACACCTTTATCAAAGGCTAACACATAGAAGCAACAGAAACATTTCTCACAGAGACCTTCCCAATTAAAAGAACACTGCTCGAGTGCATCTTCAGAAAGCCTGTTTTCTTCCTGCCATGTGGGTATCTGTGAAGTGGTAATCCTTGATTGATTTATAGCTTGTCAAATCTCATTTTCCCAGAGACTTCAAAAGATGTCAGTACATGGAAAGCAAAAGGGCCCAATTTGCCCTGGAACACTACACGGGTTCAGTTAAGCAAGCGCACGTGTAATCTGCAGTCGGGAGTAAATCTCCATAAACCCAGCCCTGGCTTGACTGAGCAGAGGTTTCATGTGAAACATAATTGGTATAGTAATGTTGTCTCAAACGCCAAAACTAGATTGATTACTGCATGGCATACCCAAATGACTAAATTAAAATAAGAAATATATTGGCAGTATTGCCATCAAACAATAGCAAACTGCAATTTATACAATCAGAACTGGCCCTGGATGAAGGTACAGCACATCATATGCCTAAGGCCCTGTATTGACGAGAACGGTAGTCCATATTTTATTTCTCACAAATTGAATATTTCTTACACCAGTTCATTTTGTGGTCTGCAATAAAGATGTTTAACACACACACACACACACACACACACACACATATACATATACACACACACACATATATATATACATATCCATTATCTGTACCTGCTTATTTCTCTCAGGGTTGCGGGAGGTGATGGAGCCTATCCCAGGTTGCACTGGGTGAGAGGCAAGAACACACCTTTGCCAGTACATCATGGGGCACACACAGCATTTACTCACACACTCATACCAAGGGGCAATTTAGACTCTCCAATTAACCTAACCCATGCAGACACAGGATTAAAAATAAAATTAATTATTGGAAGTCTATCAAACCATTTTGAAAATGGGGGTAGGAAGAAGGTGGAGGGGTATAGTAAATTGACTGAAATCTTCTCTACATTTTTTTTTACAAGTTTCTTTTAAAACCACAGGTAGACAAACGCCATTAGCCTGTACTGTAAGTAAAATAGGCACTAAAGCTGCAAGAAATATAGCAAATAAGAAGGCAACGCTCTGAATCCAGATCAGACAATTGGTATCCAGTGTGTTAATACATTGGTATTATAGGGGGAAATAAGGTTAATACCTTTTGCCATAATGAAACCAAACCCCCAGGGCGCCCACAGGCAATTTATTCTTAAATCAACCTCTATTGAAACTGCATTGCAGGTTGCCAGTTGTGAAAGAACTCAAATTTAAGTGGACATGCCTTAATTAGCCACCATACTGAATTAGTGCTAGTTTTTTTTACAACGGTGTCTTGACTGTGATGTTGAACTTTTAACTGATCAATGATTTCTCTAACTAAAATGAAGGTGTGGTATATTACATCTGTGCTTAGTCAAACATAATCTGGTAATATATCTAATTTCAAAATGGTTATCCATCTACACACAGGGAAGTGCACAAGAGACCTCCATGAAGAAGAAAATAAAAATTATCTGTAATTACTGAGGACTCTCTTTGAATTGCAATTGTCACATATTAAGTCAAACTTGTGAGGTCAGGAAACATGGGTTTCTCTGCTTCTTTGAAGTGTAGATTTTTTTTACCATATTTATGAAGTGGAAATGGGTATAGTCTTTGTAAACATATCACCATGAGGTATTTTTTTAAAGAGAGAAACTTAATCTGCATAATTATCTAAAAACTGTGCCTGCACAGCACTTAATGTTGTACAGGCACGGTTCTAATATGTTTTGAATAAAATAATTGACGTTTTTTGAAATGTCGCTCAAACATTGCTTTGTAATCTATGCAGGCATGTTGCTTCACCTGTTCAAATCACTGACATGATGAAGCTACGATGTTTATTAAAGTATAAATGCTCAAAAAATTACCAGACCCTGTTAGGGCAAGTAGTGGCAGCAGAGACTTGGGATTCAAGATACTCTCTAGAAAGGTGATACAATTTGTATGTTCTTAAGTAAAGAATTCCATAATTAAAATGAAATCATTATTAAACATGAGTCCTCCAGATGATTTGTGTTCCAAAGATGATATCCATGAATGTTAAAGGAATTGCCTGGAGGGAATAAAGTGAGATACTTCCTGTTAACAGTTTCCTCCATTCTCAACATGGTATGCCTCTGTCCTTCCTGAAATGACTACTCTGTGTTCTGTAAGAACAGGTTTTAGGTCAGAGCTGGCATCCCAACAATTTTCAAGTAAAATTTCCAGGTGGGAGCCTGCTATCATCATTTAGCAGGTATTTTATATTACTGTCATTTGGCACAAGCTCTAATGCAGAGCAACTGTCTGCACAAAGTGCATAGAACAGGAATTGAAGTGCAGTCGACCCCCAGAGGGGGAAGTATTGTCCTTAGAGAAGAGCATTAAAATGCAAAAATGACTCAGCTGAGAACTTATTAACTTCTCTGACAAGCATTAGCTGAAACGTTATACAAACAAAATTAAATATATTAAATATGACAAAAATATTAAATATGGTCAAATAGGCTCAGTATGTAAAATGGGTTCAGAGCTGGATATTTTCACAGAGAAGCTACATTTATTTAATAAAAAATGTAGCTGTATAATTATGTCATGCATAAAATATTAATTTGTCCTGAACAAATCATCTGCTAATAAGAAAATAATGGCTTTGTATAATGCTATAGAGAAAGCAAACATTTTTTTTAGGTAGGGCACCCAAGTGTACACTGTGAAAACATTGCAGTGTTATGCCTTTAATTCACCTTATTAGGAATACCTCACAAAACCCTGGTATTTTCAAATAGTAAAATGAACCCTCGGCACTTGAGTAAGAACACAAGGAACAACGGCAACTCAAAAAATAGCTTTCAGAACCCCTTGACTGACAAAAAAGCACGGCTCGAGATTAGAGGAGAAACCACAGGAAATCCCTAACACCTGAATTGGCAAGCGAATCCCTCTCTAGTTGCTCCGCGAAGAGACGAAATTATTCCAGCAAACAAAAAGCTCCCAATAAGCACAGGCCAAATGGCTTAATCACACATGAAAGTAAGCCATGTCACAAGGTAATGGTCTATATCTATATGTTTTACTATCTTTCTTTAGATGCAGTCAGTCAACTGGGATGGCCCCAATTAGCTGCGTAATGACCTCAGCTAAAACAGTCCTTTTCACTTAATGTCGAGCTTGGAATTACCTCTGTGACAACACAGGGCAGGCAACGTTTTAAATTTCATTCATGTTACACAGGTTTTATTTCGGTCTGCTGATTTGTTTGACAACAACAGCAATATTTTATGGTAATAAAGTTTAACACCGTCATTTGGTGTTAAAATAAAGCCTTCCGATGATAGACAATGATTTCTATTTATTCATGGGTGTTGTCAGAAACATTCCTGTCAGACGGCTATAACCAAAGTGCAAATCTTCCCTTCCCAGGTTTTCAACCAATCCTCCCCCCGCCCCCACTTCCAACCGCACCCCCCATGTCTACATTGCCCGCAGGAGGACCGGCAAAACTCAGCCACCTCCGCAAATACACGCCGAAGCTAATTAAGCACATGCAGCAGCTCGGACCATCCATTTGTATAATGGAGTCTTAACGCCCGTTTTTTATAGCTCATAGAATGTGGTTGTGATTCTCTCGCGCAGTATGAAGGCATGGCGCCTAACACCCCCCCACAGTCATTGATTACAGCAGGCTCCTCGCCATATTTGCTCTCAGCGGGCGACATTAGCATGTCGTAAAAACCGCTAATGCCAGTGGCTCGTCACGCCAGGGGAATACAGACGAGCCCAGCGGCTTCAGGTGCGTCGCTGTGGAATTAGTGTAAATACATGCAAAAAAGATGTCATAGTTTTCCGTTTGAAAAACGCTACTTACATTTCCTCTGTCGTTCATTCATTCATTCGTTGTAAAACTACTTTATCATTCTTCCACTGTTTTTATGCAATGAGAATTCAGCTTGGTGTTACATTTGAATCAGATAGCTCTCTGTAATCTCTTCAATATTACAACTAGAGAATAGCATCCTTAAAAACTAGCACTCTGTCGAATTGGCCTGAGAGATAAGGAGTAATATGGGAGACTACAATTTTTAAGTAATTCCTCACCCTGACAGAACAGCAGGATACACCTGAACACTTCCCTTTGCTAAATTGGCCAATTCTCCCACAAAACTGACCTGCAGATACAAAGTGAAGATAAAGGTTACTTTAAAAACAAAAAAGTGAAGCTTAGACAAGATGTAGCACGCCTATTGCTTTGGGTAGCAACCAGGACCATGTTCAGTACGATTTTTCAGTTTTATTGTCAATTTACAGTTATTCTCATCTTAAAAGCATTACTTTGACTACTGCCCCAGTCACTGCATCACTGTGCGTCTTACAATCCACCCACCAATTGCAGAGTGCATGCATTATAGTAAAACTAGACAAATCTATGCCCTCTGAGTATATATTAAAAGGACAAAAACATTTTTATTTTTATTTTTTTGCTGGGGGGTTAGGTGGGGGGTTAATATTCCGTCACTGTAAGCAGAAACATCCAATGTCCACAGACCAATATGCAAAGAAGAGGTGAACGTCTGAGAGGAATGACTGCGGGCGAGGTGAAGTTCAACTAATGACTTCTGGATCAGACATTCACAGAGTTCACGGAATACAGCAATTTCAGACCACAGCAGCGTCTTCAACAGCAGGTCAGGGTGATATGATCTCTTAACTCTGTGTGATTATGTAAATGCCTTTCTTGATCTTTTGATAGAAAATTAATGAAAAATTGCTCTTTGTGGCAGAATATGCATCATTTTGAATATGCTTCATGTTTTCTGAGTTTGACCATATCCTACATGCCCGCAGTGTTATTCTTGATTGCGATTTGAATTTTCTGATATAAAGAGAGGCACAAGGGAAATAAATGGATATGCACAAAAGATAATATTCTCTGTGATGATAGAAAACCTGTATCAGACGTTTCATTTCATTTGTTTTTAAGTACCACTGGAGTAGACTCCATATAATGCAGACATTTCTACAAATACTTAGTGATCTTGTTATTTGCCTGCCATTCTGAATGTTTTTTGTTCTCTGCAAAAGCACCATCTGATCATCATTGGTTTGTTCGCTGCTGTTACTGTCCCTGCTTTGCCAGTATGTCAGGAATTCACTTTTCAACTTCACAGACAGGACAGCTTTTGCTTTCAAATTCAAAAACCATTCATTTTCCTTCATATCATTCAGTACATTAGCTACAGCAACAAAACCCACTTTTTATTTACAAGGACCTTGCTACTGCCACTCAAGCCATACTTTACAAAGAAACAAGCCATTATACAGAGACGGCATCATACCCAAGTTGACAGGTCCTTTTTAGCAGTTGGCGGGTCCAATTGTCTATTTGTCTGTCTTTTATAGCTTGTTTACTTTCAAGCTCAATGTAAGTAGCACACAACTGAAAGCTATGCCGCAGTCCTGATAACTACTTATGCCATTGTCCTAGTAGCCTACATGCTATTGGTGTATCATGAATAAAGCTGTTAAATGAGAGTTTACTGTGAGCATATTCCTGAAGCAGACACGTGCATGTACGTGCAAGCACACACAGCCTTTTTAAGTGGCATGAGGCAGTAGGATGCCAACTTTATGCAAAATTTCATTATATCGTAAAATAGAAATGTGACTTAAAGACAAATAATCACACAACATGTCAGTTCTGAATGTGTTTTCCAAAAATGATGATTGAATTATAGTTTTTAAAGAAAATTACCTCTATTTATTGTGTGCCAACCCAACGCAAAGCTTAGGCTATTACTATTGGTATACTGCACCTCTCTTTTGTTAAGAGAAATGCAATTTATTTATTTATTTTATTCAGAAGCTAAGGACAGGTATAATTAGAACACAGGCTTGAAACTCATCAAGCAACACAGTATTGCACCAATTTCCATTCATCTGTTTTCAGTTAGAATGCATGTGAGCTGTGCTTTCACTCAGTAGGGTCACCCAAACCCTCAAGCCAGAATGTGCATACATTCATACATCTCTCTCTCATTTTTTATTTTTTTTGGGGGGGGGGGGGGCTTTGGAAAGCCACTAGCCACAGTGGCTGGTAAGCCAAAAAGTTAATCTGCATACGGGTAATAGCCCCAGGTTACTTTGAATATAAGTTATATTTTCTTAATCCCCGTGTGGTCATTTGTCCTCTGCATTTGACCCAGCCTTGCCACTTACTGTAGGAGCAGTAGGCAGCCACAGTGCAGCGCCTAGGGACCGACTCCAGTACTGAGGCCAGTATCTTAGTCAAGGGCAATGGCGGGAGTATACCTAACCTGACAGACATGTCTTTTTAGTGTGGGAGGGGGAGGAACGTGGCATAACACATAGAGAATATGCACACTCCAAGCAGATAAGATCCAACCAGCTGAGACTCGAACCATGAAACTCCATCTTGCGGGGCAACAGAGCTAACCACTGCTGCCCACGGTACCGCCCACATTGACAGAAATGTTCAGCCAAATATCTGTAGAATACCCCCTGCAGTGGAAAAGCTGTTGTATTTAATCCAGACCACTGTGCTGAAATCTTGTTGGCAGATTTAGTCCAGTGTTTCCCACAGGTTGAGACTTTATGTGTGGTAGTCGGCTCCCTATGTGTTATTGTTTGTATCAGGGGTGTAGGAGTGATTTTGAACTCGGGGGACGATGGGGGAGGGGGGGGTACACCTGGCATGGTCCCCCAGGAAGATTAAAAAAAATAAAAATAAAGCATTTAAATGATTATTTCTGGTGACTTTCTGTCACTATTTCAGGTGACCTTCTGTCAACCAAATATACTCATTATTGTACTGGGGCCATTAGAAGGTCACATGGATCTTGTAAACTGCTAATTCATGCAAAAACTTTTACGATAGTTGAGTTTAATTCTCAGTGTCTACCTTATTTTCCAGGCCAGTGCTATTCCATAGGAAACCTCAAGGTGAAAAAGAGCACAGCTCTATCTGTATTATTATCAAGAATTGATATGGTTCAGTTTACCAGTGATTTGTCGAAAAGCGGTGCAATCACTGTTTCAGCAAACATATCGTCCATGCAGTGATTTTATTACATAGCCAACAAACAACCCTAAAAAGGTAATAATTGCCTTAATATTGCTATTACTGATAAGTCAATAACAATAACAATTCCCCCATGAACTAAAATTATTTGATCATAAACTTAATGGTGCTGAGAGCCCCAGCAACTTACTTGTCTTTTAGGTTGTTTTCCAAAGAAACGTCTAATGCCTGGGCCCTTCCTTTTCACTTGCTGGATTATTAAGTCAAGTCATGCACTGACTGCAAACACAAGGATATGAGAACGATGAAGATTATGAAGAATTAAAATGGTACTCTACATAATGTGCCACGTGGAGGATATCTGACAGATCCACCATGTATAAATAGCAGCTCCAAATGACTATGTAAATGATATTGCACATACATATTGATTTAACTGAAATATGGACCACTAAGTAACACAACCCTTACCTTCAGTGCGAAATCAGTAATATGAGTACAGGTAGCTATAAATAGCTAGCCAACTAAGTCAGCATTAGGTAGCACAAGAGCTAGCATAATAAACTATAATTAGCTGTGTTAATCATTCAAAACAACATAATAAAATCTTAGATGCGCTTATGTCAGGGAGGTACACAAATGCCACATTGAATTACAACAATGAGTGGAGGAGCAAGCTAGCTAAATTAACCAAGTGGGTAGTTATTGCTGCCTTGAATGAGTGGACAGATTAAAAATAAATATATATATACATATATATATATATATATATATATATATATATATATATATATATATATATATATGAACAACATGAAACTCCAGTACTACATTGTCACCTTACGTTTACAACTTGTAAAACTATATTTTTACTCTGAAATTGGCATTAAGACATACAGTAAGCACAATTTTAATGTAACAAGAAGGATTATCTTTCAATGATTTTACAAGCTAGTAAAAATAGGTTGCACTTTAAAGTGTCTTAAATATAAAACAAATATGTACATTGACATGGAAAAGGCTTGAACAGATAGCATGATGAGTGCATGATGTCATCTTTCAAAATATCATCTAATGCTGCACAATCAACATGCATTCAATTACATGTTGCCCTTAATTTTAACTTGCATTGAAATGTAAGCAGATTTGTATAAGTAGGTAAATGGAAATGTATAAGTAATACATACAATGCTTCATGCTTATCTGCACTCTCCTGATAGAAAAGTGATAGAAAAGAAACAACTGGGGAGGGCATAAATTAATATATTTTGAGACTCTGTCTTAAAGGGTAGACAAATTATGAAGCAAAAGGCTAAACTACTCCCAGTAGGAGATGGTTCCCTCAATTGACCTTGAATACCTTTTATCCAATGTGCAATATTGTGCATTTTGTTCCATACAAACTATGAAAAAAAAAAACACAATGAAAATGTCTACATTAGCAAAGGATAATTACAAAGTACCCATGCTCCAGTGATTATCTCTTGTCCATGCAGACAATTATGAAATCTGTAACTAAGCAATTAGGTATTTGGTAATTACTAATTAAAGCAAGCATGTGCACACTCACCATTGGTTACATTATACTGTACATAACTCCTGACTGAAGGCTGAAGGTACGTTGGGCTAGGTCTGTTTAGTGCTTGGATGGGAGACCTTGCAAAACTCATTTCCAGCTGGAAGTGGTGTTTGAGAGGACTGTCTACCCCTACTGGCCCACAAACAAGAAAAATATTTTTCAAAGGCTGTAGTGCAGTTGCCATTAAGCCTTTTAGCGATGAGAGCTGGGGGCCTCCCTGGTGTCCTGACACAACTGGCTTTTAATCTAGACATCTCATCCTCCCTTGTTTGTCTCCCTCCCTCTCCACCACCTGGGTGCTGAACACTCTGGTGCTAAATGCCAATCTGTCATGAACACAGACATACAGGGCCAGATTTACCAAGGAATTAGTCGCAACGTGAAAATATTCGGGAAATCCCTGCAGAGTGAGCAAGTCGTGTTGGTGGAAGGAATAAACATGGATGAATCGGTGATGGGCGAAGACCACAGAGTTTCTGAAGGTAAAACTGCATTCACATATCATTATAGACCCCACTGAATGTGTATGCTGGACAATTGTTTAAACTGTTTAAATTCAGAACTGCATTTTTATACTAACTGCTAGCTGATGGTATCAATAGAAGTCTCGTGTCCTTCCAATAAAACAAATGTAATTTCACATTATATCAGAAAATAAATGAGAAGTGTAGAAACATGTATGAAACATATTTTAAATCCTGTCGCCTTTCCAGTGTGTTTTGCACCAGAGGATGCAGCCCACAAGGGAAACTGACTTAACTGTGGAGGACATGCACACAGCCTGACACCCTCCTCTGGCATCCTGTGAGCTACGGGATATATGAGCACAGACAAATTACCGCCTGCTTTCAGGAATTCTAAAAATCCTCAAGCGAAAAGGGGAGTCGCAACTAAATGTGTGCTTTAGGAAATCAGACGGAATAATTAATTGGCCTAATTTACGTTTTAGCATGTTTTCTCCAGGTAAATATATGCACAAACACATTTATCTGTGAGAAGTCGCAGAGTTATAGAATCCCCTGAAAAATACATCCAAATAGTGATTTTGACCAATTGCGACTGGTTAGTAAATCCGACATAGATATTGTGGCCTTGAAGCGACTACTTGTGCACCATTCTTTAGAAAATCTGGCCCACTGCGAGTGTGTGTGTACGTGTGTGAGTGAATGTGTGTGCGTGCGTGCATGTACAGTATGTGTGCATATGAAACAGATGAGGAGAAAAGCTGTTTAAATGTTACACAGCTTTTCCCATGAATGACTGAAAAACTTGTTCAATGACCCTCTGTCTCTTTTAATAGAACTGGGCACTACAGATAAACTGACAAAAGTGCAGTGTTTCACAGTTTAACATTTCCTTGTTTAAGGTCAAGAATCCATTAGGATATTGCACAGCAAGCTACTATATTACTCATATCAGGCAAACTGGATCTTAATAACTAAAAGCCTGATTCTGATTCTGAGAAAATAACATCAAAGGCATATTACATGTGTGCCTTAAACATGCTTTTGAAAATGCGTAAAGTGTCACTTAAGCAGTGTTATAAAATGATGCACACGACTTTGCATCCTGGAATTTTTGTGTTTAAGCCCATGGGTCATTGCAGAAATTTTGGCTTGCCCCATTAACTTGGAATGCCTCTCATACTCCTATTTTAAATGAGTGGCAGCCTAAAATAGTAGAAGCAGTTCAGCATGCCAGAAAACAGAAATATTGCTTTAAATTCCACATATTGCTGTAGTTAGACTTCAGACTAGTGTAGAACTCGTCGATCTGGCATTTCCCCGAGCAAAATCTCAGGTCTTGACTGTGTGGCAGTTCTACTTGAATTTATTAATTTATGTAAAAAGCAAAAAGTTACATATTTCATAATAATTTAATCTTTCTTCGCTGTCTGAAAATACATTATTCGGATTAAATGGGTGAAATGGGGAGTGGTTACGAGCCTAAGCATATTACCTCTCCACCTGTCACTAAGACACCAGCTTAAGGTATGCAAACCATAAAGGACATAAAATAAACTGCAGATTGTACAATGTATTGTAAATGGAAATATGTCCTCTCCATCAAACAAACAACTGAACGAAGTAAGAAAAAGCTGAAATCCTTATGTAGCAAAACATATCGGAAGTTTACAGTAGCACCATGATTGTACAGAAAACAAACACCATTTAGCAAAATTAAATATTGAGTTGCAATTGAAATTTAGCAAATTAAACTAAATGAGTAGTAATTAGAGAAAAATATTGGTAAACTTTTCTATGATAGACTATTAAAAGTTTCTCTCATTAAGTCATAATAAAGGAATAATGGAACAGTGTGAGAATTAGTTATACTTTATACATATAATTAGGTTTTGCTATTTTTCCCCTTGCCAGTTGCTTTCTTTTTTTCAGAATTCACAACTTTAAATATGGTATTGAACAATAAACTATGCATCCTTCACCTGAAACTCAAAACATAGGCTATGTCTTTACTCAGGTGTTGCTACTAGTCTTGGCTTTTAAAAGGGGGGAAAGCCATATACAATCAATCAACATACCCATACAAAAAAAGTTCCTGAGAAGTTTTTAGGTTGAACAAAAAATAAATAAATAAATAAATATTCTTACAGCTGGTATTAGTAGTCCAAATGCATACTCTTAGATCATGATTGAGCATAAGCAAAGATTACAATGACCTTACGGTAGATTGAATTGAAGATTAATTTATTATGAACTAGTCAACCTTGTTTCAGTTCAAGACTGGACTATCAAACCCCTGAGAGATTTTATCAACAGTAATAAATTATCAGATTCTCTCAGTTCACACTGAAACTTTGTGACTTGTATTTGCTGAGCCTGAGGCATTAGTGGTCTAGGCATACTGCATGCCGGAGAATACTGATTGGTAGTCCGACTGCTGCTTGCAATATTAAACAAACTACCCTAATGGCTGAGAATTCCTGTATAAATCATTGTTTTTTAAAATTTTGCATTTATTTTTTTTTTTTTTTACATTGCATCCATTTATACAGCGGGATATATACTGAACCAATGCAGGGTAAGTACCTTGCTCAAGCATACAATGGCAGTGTTCTACCTGGGAATTGAACCTGCGACCTTTAGGTTACAATACGAAGCTCTTTACCCATTACACTACAAGGCCCACCCATCAGATTCATTCATTTGTTTGAGATGCTTAGAATATCCATGTATTCTGGCAAGCTAAAACAGACTAAGGAATAACATCCTAAAATATTTTGAATTTACAAAATCTGTGACAAACTAGTTTCTGAAGAGGTGCCAGGATACTGGGACATACTGTATAAGGTCAGAATAGTCACCTTAAACAAAACTAATAATAGACAATATAAGCAGCATTAGCTCAGCTTCACCTCCAAATCCCACATCACACAATCTTAATTACCACTTAGCATTTTTCATTCAGCCACTCACCAAACAGATGGGCATATCTATAGCCTAATCAAATTTCTCAGGTATGCAAATAAAGCACTGCTGTGATAATTGTACACGGCACTTGCCTATGCCTATACTCAGCGAATATGAGACAACACGCATGCATGTAGGCTACTTCTAGCGCAGTGCCTCAAACAAACTTTTTCAAAAGTCTGTTGTTTGGGAAATTCACATTTCCCTGCTCTCTTTGCCTTTAGCTGTTTGCCATCTACGATATGTCAGGTTTTAAATTCCATGGCAAAGGTCCTTTGCGGTGAGCTACAGGCATAAGTCATCCAGTGTGGAGAACAACCTCAGCCCTGCAGCACTGGCATGGCCCCCTGTTTGCACAGGGTGAACCAGCTCAGCTATAGCTCACATACCATTCTCCATCCTAAACTCAATGGAACCTCTAGGAAAGAGAAATAAAGCAAAAACCTGGCTACAATACAAATGTATACTTGGTGCAACTGACGCAAGGTCTTGCTTTACTTGGCTATATAAATCAGTTATTGCTCAGCTTGACACAATGTGTTCCGACAGCACGAAGAAATGTAGATGTGCAGCTGCCTTTTGGCTTGTACTCACAGTCGTTATTGACTGCAGTGGCTCTTTGTAGCAACAATTACCACAGCCCATTCAGATGCACTCTCAGAAGAAAGGCTTCCAAAAGCCTCCTCTGTGTCTCTATAGGCGAACTCTATCTAGTTCAAGTGCCTTGTCAGGCAAAATGGTTCAATCTGGGAGCTTTCTCACTATTTTCCACTTCAATTACTTATCACTAGTTTTAAAATCTCTCGTTAGGTCAGGATGCACAGCACTCAATAAAATATGTTTCTCCCTCAATTACAAATGCAAATGTATGAGTCAAAATGAGAAGAAAAACGACTACTTGTGTTGTTTGACCCATGCAATACCATTGCACATGTTTAACAAATATTCTCACTCAATTTACTTTGCTGACATTAGCCAGACTCTTATCTAGGGCAACTTATAATGCTCACACAACTGTAAAGCTCACGCATTGTCTGCAGTAATTCCTTAAAGATGAAATCCATGGTCCCAAGAGAGTAAGCAAGTACAAGAAGTGTAGACTTGATTAACAAATTGTCAACTGATCCTGATGAACATAAAATAAAGTCACAGCAGCGAGAATGAAACTAACATAATTAGCATTAAACTACATGAGCAAAGAAGCGCAGGCTACGAGGAACAGAAGTTAAAACTAATCAGGTTTTATGGGGTGGGTATTTATGGAGGTGGGTCTTCAGTCTGCATTGGAAGATGGCCAACACCTCTGCTGACCACTGTGGGATGAAAGTTTATTCCACCATCAAGGAGGCACAACAGACACTATAAGTGACCGATGTCATAGAAATTACAACTGTAAAAATATATAATAAATATATTATATTAATATTTTAGTCATTCACAAAAATTCAGATACATCATAGTTTTTTCTATATTCACTATTGCCTTAAAATAAATAAATAAATAAATAATAAATAAATAAATAAATAAATAAATAAATTCATTCCTGTGCAGCAAAATATGGCACAGGCAGCAAAATGTAATGACATTTCAGCTCCTTCCTAAAACGCTACCAGAAAGGCACGATGCTATCATAAGGAAGTACTAGAAAAGAGCAGCTAACAGCTAATCGTCCGTCAGAAAGTACTTCTCTGTATTTACTGGGAAACAAACTGCAGACTTGAAAAGCAAGTTTGTTTCAATGGGTATCAAAGCGAAACCGTGATTCAACACACACGCACAACATAAAATAAACAACTTCACAATCACGATGTTGACAATGTGATCACCCGCGCCTTACCTGAGAACAACCGTTTCACCTTGCCTGACGGTAATGTTGTCCATCATTGTGTTGTCAGATTGAGAATCCCCTTGGCTATGGACTGGTAATCCTGTGGGCAGAAGGAACAGCAATCTAAGCCACAGAAGGACCGTACGTTTCCAAGACATGGCAAAGACGTCGATATTATCCGTCTTCGGGGTATAATCGTTCCAAAGGTGTGGACAATTCCTTCGTTAGTGCAGGAGAAAAAAAAAAAAAAAAAAAAACTTCAGCTATATGCAAATGATGTTGTTTGTATAATATTTATTATTTGTGAAAAAAATATATTGCTATATTCTGCTGTCCGCTCTTGTGTGTATTTATAAAGTTTAAATGGTCACTTTCACTTGTCCTGCGCAAGTTCCCGTCCGGTGGAGTCCATTTCTTTGATGTCAATGCGTCCTGTATCTTCCCTTGTGTTCACCAGAATCCTATAGGCTATACATTAAGTTCTACTCTACTGCATGCAGTATTACTGATGCATTAACAAACGGATTCTATTAATCAAGATGTGCGAAGACTGAGAATTAGTAACCAAATCCATTTACGTATTCGGGCTCAAAGTTAAGCGCGTGAATGTAACTTTAAGAACGGATTCCTTAAAGTTACTTCTGTCACAAAACGGAGCTAAAGTGGAGAAACTAAGTAATGGTGAAGAAGGGTAGGCTACCGAATGGCTTGCCTCCTTGTCTCAGTCTGTACAAAGTCACCGCAGACAGTCCGTTGTAGTAGCCTATGCTGCCCTCCCTCTCCATCTGTACCACAGATTGAAACAGCGTTGTCATGGCAGCAAGAATACGACTGTACAGCACTACCATAAGATTTAAGCCTCTTGTATTTTCAAGAAGACGCCTAATTACCTAGTTTGTGTCTCTTTTGGGTTGTTCGCAATTTAGTGAATGTTCAACAGTAGAACTTAGAACAATCGATAATCATCAATGGTCGATAAGTGTGGCAGATAAGGGAATCAACTTCCGATTTTTGACTGTGTGGTGCATGTTCTACTGAAAAAGTGGCATCTTAATAATTGTATTATTTATGAATTAATTATAATTTTATCAAAGTGTAGCTGTCAACAAACACATTTAAAATAAGGTATATACAAATATATTATTTTCTGTCTCCTAGCCTGTTGGTTTATATGTGTGTGTGTGCGTGCATATGTGTGCATGAGAGAGAGAGCATGTGTTCATGCTTATACAAGGGATTGTATGCATGTGGTATTTGCATGTTGGCACACGTGTACGCATGTTAAATGCAGGTTATAGAATATGTGTGTGGTCTAGGTGATGAGTTCAAAAGAATACTGTGAATATCTGGATAATCTGGAAATATTTCTGCGCAATGTCTGCTTTCCAAATTGGAGTAAAATGCAGTCATTCATTTCCAAAAATAGAAGCCACTGCTGAATTCATAATTGTAACCTTCTGCCTGTCTTGTGGCATTTCGATATTACAGAGACATCGGGATGGAATGTGCCCTTCCATCGTGAACAAGACACCATGGTGACAAGAGTCTGTTCAGCATGGACCTGAACCGCAATGAGTGCAAAGGAATAATTCAATCATTTATTACAGGAAATGTTCCATTTTCTGAGTTTTGAAAGAGCAGGCTTATTTTGAAACTAGCCATGTTCTTCAGGATATGGGAGGCGGTCAATGAATCTACACAATGAACAAAAATGAATCTCAGCTTTAATTCACAATGGTCAATTAAACTTGGTTGCCATTGTTCTACATTTTTCCCTATTCTTTGATTCAGGCGAGCACGCATGTATGGTTTTCAGGCTTCATTTGGTTCAAAACACAGGCCTTCATAGAATAATGTGCCCAGGCATCACTCCTTTTCAGACAACCTTTTTTCATTTCATTGGTAAGGCCAGAGTTCAGGGCTCTAGAAATGAACACTTGTCACAGTGCCTGTCGCTTATGTTCAATTTGCAATGTTAACATAAGAATTGCAGTTGTTCACACTGTCAGACAAACCTGATATTTGAATGAGATATTGCATTCACACGACACAAATGGATTAAATACAATAACCATGTGAAGGGTTTTGGCAAGTGATTTAATCTACCTTTGACAGTCATGTGACGCATAATTGTACACGGGCTTCAAAGTGACTCAGCCTCCAGAAGAAAGGACAATGCTAACGCGTCTTTAATGAAGTTAAAATGCAGGCTTTGAGGTCTCCAGCACATTGTGACGAGAGGAATGAATTAGTGAATGAGAGAGCTGTGAAAAGCCTTTTTAAAGTCAATGGGATCATACGCCAGTTCACCTTGGCACTTTCAACGTTGCCGAGAGACCGGCTGTGAACTTGCCCGCTGTTATTTAAAAGCAGCCCTTCACCAACTGCTCAATGGATTGTTATTTCCCTAGACAATGGCACTTCAATAAACCCATATTGTGGCTCTGAGGGGTTTTACTGAACATTTTCATATGTGTGGCAGCCAAGGTTGTCACTTAATAAGCATATTCTTCTTCTTATTAGTGTTATTATTATTATTATTATTATTATTATTATTATACTGTGATTAGTAGTATTAGAAGTAGTAGAGAACATTTCTATAACATAAGAATGCTGACAGGGTAAACAGACCAAAAGTAAACACCAAAAATGAAAAGTAAATTTAGAAAAGTAGAAACAATACAAGGCAAGACCACAAAGTGTGAAAGCCACAAGATTTTAAAGGTAAGCAGGCCAGGGCGTCACGCAAGCCAAAATTCTGGGGGGGCGGGGGACCACAATTAGTGCAGGGGGGATGGGGGTCCTTCCCCTGGAAAAAATAATAATAATGACGCCATTTTCTGCAATTTGACATATATATTCAATGTCAGTTTTTGTAGCTCAGTAATCTCCCGCTTTATATTAGGGTAGATACTGTATATTTATTTAGAGATTTTCATGTCTATTATTTGTGCTGTTATGGTTATTGAAAATGACACTCACTTATTCACTCACTTCTACACTAGCTTCTACACTGCTGCTACTTTTCTTGAAAAAGAGCTAAATCTTGTCTGCTTCACCCAAAAATTTTAAGGAGCATAAATTCACATAAAAAGAATATATCCACAATGAAAACTAATTTAGAGAACATACTATCAACCTCCTGACTGAGGACAGGGCTGGGGCTTTCTGACGTTTTTTTTTTAAAGAATGACGAGATTTTCCTCTGCATCTTGACCTGGAGATATCAAATGGAATTCAGTGTTTTGCTAAATATAACTTGTAATAGTGGCAGTAAAAACTATCAGCTCACTGCCATAAGATTCACACAGCTCTCCTTTACCAATATTAAATAGGATGCTATGCTATCACAAGTCACGACTAGCTAGCGAGCCAGAAGGCTAAACAACCGGATTGAAGGATGGCTACTAACTTTAGCTGGTACTAGCCAACTATCTTGCACAGCAAACTATGCCTATATTTCTCAAATGCAATTAAGTGTGTATAACTAATTGCAGTTCATTTTCACACATTTGAAAAAGGGATTGATGCTCTAGCAACCACTTCAGCAACACACCGTTTAAGCTGTAGCCTACATCTCCTCCAGCACTGATGCGCAACAGAGTGCTGTGTGCGTGCGTGCGTAGCCTACCTGCTGTTGCGAACCGATTTCATCCTGCAACTTTTGGAAGAAACCAATACCATAGGGAAAGTGAGTATGTGACTTTTTGATCTATGATTAGAAGAATACATTTGACTCATAATATAAAATGATCATAACTACATATTATAAAAAATAATAGTATGATAGCTTGAATGGGCATGACGCGTCTGAAGGTAGGCAATGGGACTTCAGTTGTGTGATCCTATGTTGCCAGTTAATTCGGTGGTTGCCAAATTTTTAGCATAGAGTAATATCCCACAGCTTTATGTATTATCAGAAACCACTGATAACTAGGCTGCAGTAACCACACATAGAAGTAACAACAGCACAAATTAAAGTTTGACTATCTTAGAATGATTACAGGGCCAAAGTTAGGCAGTGCCTCATCATGAGTCGTCTTAAAGACAAATGTTGATTGAATCAAGGTCAGAGTAAGACTTGCTATCTCCTGCTATCACTCTATCTGGCCGACATTTCAGAGGAAGACAAAGGGAGTCTTGGAGGTGGTCTTCACATTGCATACTTGTAAGAGTGAAAGGCTGCCTAGAATGAACAGAGTCAATGAGACAGATTGACGATGAGGTCTTATGGACTAGTTCATCGATGTGGACTAATTCAACATGTGAAAAAAAGTATAAGAGGCCCCAGTCAGGGGCAGCGGAGGAGAAAAACCTCATTCAGGCCTGATCGACAGCAGTGGAGTGTGACTCCTGTAGCTTTTGATGAATTGAGTCAATTTTGTTTTGGAAGCCGTCTAGGGAATTTATTACAGAGATCGGAGGACTCAGAGACAAGAAGGTTATCGTTTGGCTGCAACAATTTGGGTTTGGTTGAGAAAAGGCTCGTGGGTTATCTTTACCATAATTAATAATGTCAAGATAATGGGAAGATTTAGTTCCAAAGACCTAATTATTATAACAAAGGAGATATGGTTCACCAGCTCACAGGCTATAAAATATTGCCGAAGTAAGGTGTTCAAGGAGACGTCCACACATTTTCACAGACCATCCTTCAGATCGCATAAAGAGAAAAAGGGAAGTATGTGATTGAACGGGGTCACAGTGTTTGTGATGAGTAGTCAGCAATTTATAGTAAAGGAAAAACAAGTTGTGCTGAGATAGATTTATCAGTATTGATCAGTGAAAGTGAGTAGCAGTATTCATAAGGTTCGAGATTTGAGTTAATGGTTTATGGTTTCTGAGTGTGATAGGTGTTTTCCTTAGAGACTGGCTGGGGAAGAAAAAAAAACAACAACAGTCCATGGCCTGAAAATAACAGACTACCAGTGAAAATTAGTGAAATGTATATTAGTTGAACATGTAAGGTCAAGGATATGACTTGAGCTTCGGGAAGAGCCATCGATGTTCCTTGGAAAATGGAAACGAAAATGCACAAAATAAATCTGCAGTGTAAGCACAACCAGGGGAACCATCTTCTATGGTGAAAACTCTGAGAAGTCTAAGGGACTACAGATCACATCAGAGTGAACAATTCTGATAACTCCGAAACTCGAGGGGGCCTCAGATGGACGATAAACTCTAACAACCAGCAACGGCTGTGCATCTGTTCATTTAAATGCTAAACATTCACAGGGATAAACATTTTATGTAGGAAAAAGCATCTCAATGTCATCCCCATGTATAATATCTAGCCTGCCATGCCGGCCAGCAGTGTAGTTTATCAATGTAGTTGTGACCGAGGGTGCGACTTGACTAAAGGTTAAACATTGTTTAGCTTGTTTCTAAGCCTTGATAAAGTACATAAATACAAGTGTTGGTCAAATGTAAAGCCATGACCCAACAGTCTTTTAACTGAGGGTGAACTAAGAAAAGCAAATTGAAACAATTCTGCGCATAGGAGTATTGGGTGGTATTTTCTCACTTTTTTAATTTCTCAAGGTATAGTTAGTGCACTGTACCAACTCAATGGACTTATGCAATGTTACAAGTACTGTTCTACAGAGCACACAGAATTAAAAAAAAATCTGATTCAGGTAATGAGGCAAACCCCCTTAAAAATGCCGGGTGTACCTTGGGACTGTTTAGCTTGAGAGCTTATCAGGCACTGAATACTCCTGTCCTAACATAGTTCAGGGCTTTTTCAGCTTTAGGCTGGCTGAAAGACAGAAGCCAAGATCCAGATTTTTTTATTTTACCTCCAGCTAAAATCCATGGTAGAGTGTATGACAGGCCAGAGGATTGCTCCACATCTCAGGACTGATGTTGGGTACAAGCAATGGGAAGCCCACAGCACAGCTACCAGCAGCCCTCCCTGACAAACTACACTGGGGGTTCAGTGAAAGGAAATATAAGGTAGAACAATAAAAAATCCCTATGGCCCAGGTATGACATTTAAGTTTTGGATATGAGGCATCAGCTGTAGACCAGGAGAGCCAGTGGTGCACTACGGTGCAAGGATGAACCCCATGAACTCAGATAGTCTGGATCATGCCCGTGGCAACGGTGGCCAGTAGCTCCACTGGGGAACACGTAATTGCAGTTGTATCGCTCGAGGTATGAGAGGGTTCAGGGTCCACGTTTCATTGCTCTCTAGCGACTCCTGCTGGTCAATCGGGCACCTATGGACAGCATGCCAAAATGACATGCATGACATGTCTTCCTCTCACTCCACTCTATGGAAGCTTGGTTGTGAGCTGCTGTGGGAAAAGAAGCTGACTCGCAGCACCACATTTTCGAGGAGAACGTGCATGCCTGCACTCTCCAGAATCAGCAGTGGGGACTGCGAATAAGTAATGCTGCGGTTGCAAGCAGCATATTATTGGAAAAGTTTAGCCTCAAGTCGGGTACAAAAATGTATTTAAAAAAAGAAACAAAAATGCGTGACAGTATAATAACAAAAACCAATGCCTGTAGTCAACCCAACTCAAAAAAGAAAGTAACTAATCAACTAATCAATCAATAAACCAATCGATCAAATATTGCATTTTAGAAACAATTTGTCACAATACGCTTCGCAAAATACCCTGGTTTAAATCTCAGCAAAGCAACGCTGAGGCAGCAATGGTAAGGAAAATGTCCTTGGTCAGCATGTAGGAGGAAACCCTGGGAGGAACCAGACTTAAGAAACAGTATCTCCTTTGACCTGGAATTCATTCATCACATCACTCTCATGTGGGAGTGAATTAATCATCCTGATACTTCACATCTTAGCAGTAAATAGCGTGTGTACTACAATAATCAATAATTTTTTATTATCATTGATTATTATCATTGATTTTTGGGGGGTTCTTTTTGTGTTTTGAAGCGGATAGGTGCCCGGAACAGTTTGGGGACATTAGAGCTACACCCTCTCCTCTTTTTGAAGGTGCCATGGAATTCTCAATGACCATAGTGAGTCTGGACCTTTAACCTCAAATAATATCATCCAAAGGATAGCGAATTGACAAACACAAGCAACAAGTAGCTTACTTCAACAGAGCAACATTGCTGCCAGACGCAAGAATATTTTGAGCTGGCCATCCTCACAGCGTTTTCGGGTGAAGCAAAATGGTTTCAAGTCAGCGGAACTGTCCTTCTCCAGCAGAAAGCCCAGGCTTTGGAGTTTTGATGAGCAAAGTCTCCTCTGTGAATCGCTCCTTATTTCATAATCAATAATTCATTGCATATACTAAGCTAAACACATCACTCTCTGGGAATAACTGCAGGACAAAAACCTGGAAATGTCACTTCTTAGGTTCATACTCATCTCATTATTTGTGAAAACAGCTTGGTGAGGAGGGAGTACTGGTTTTAGATCGAAATAATAAATATATTTATAATGTGAATTATATTTATAATGACTGCTAGCTATCTTCTGTATCTGATCTCACTCTACAGATGCTATAGAGAACCTGATGAAGGAAATCCACATGTTTGGGGCCTCTGAAACATACACTGCCAGACCTGCAAGTACATTGGCTGCTAACCAAGGGAATTCAGTCACTTATTCTTGTTCTTTCACTGGCAAAATAGCTTCAGACGTGGACTAATCTCGGATGACATTTCCTGTTGTTGTTGTGGCTGATGTGGCGGAGGACGGCTTTGCCTTCCCTCTCAGCGGATGTGACAGCGTCCCTTTTGAGAGGGGTCACTGGAATCTAATGCATCGTTAGCACCAAAGGCAAGCGGAATTACAACAGAAATGAAATGTTTTCCCTCACCGGGTCTACAGATCTCCTCACCTCACACACCCTCATTTTTTCCTGTAGACTGAATTACGCACAGCTACACACAACTTCTTTAGTTTAGGAAATTCCTTGAAACTCCCTTTGATTCTGTTGCACCTCTCCCTCTTGCACTTCCATTCTCCAAGGGCAAACTGAAGAGACTCTGGTATTTGTCACTGTCTCTACTGAAGAAGCTGCTCTTTCATCTCTTTGTTTTTCACCACCATCTCTTGCAGGCCAGTGCTGCATGGAAACACAGGCATGTCTACTCTGTTCCTGCATGCATGTGTGCATGAGAGAGAGGGGCAGCGAAAGAAAGAGCGAGAGCTTGTGTACATGCTTACACAGGGGATTGTATACATGCGGTATTTGCATGTAGGCGCATGAGTGCATGTTAACACAGGTTTATCTAAACCTGAATACAGCAGCAAATACTTGATTTCAAAATGTAAATTCCATGTAGTCTAGTCTTAATCAAGCTCAATTAAAATGGGCCAGGAGACATACATTTTTGGGGAAATAATATTATTAAGAAGAAGAAGAAGAAGAATATATCTAAGACTGGTCTTTATTTTTGAAGCCTTTCTTTAGTCTGTTTATTGGTCTGGAAAACTGTAGTTGTGTATGATTGTGTGGTGTTGACTCTACCGTTAAAGAGCACAACTGAACTGACATATGTACCTAGGAGCAGCTACAGGAGGCAGCTGGTGATGCAAACATCCCTGGTAAGAAAGTACAAATAAACTGATGGACAGGAGAGGGGCAGATTACAGCTAAAACATGCAGAAACAAAGTCAGGAGTCTAAAGCAGCTGCAGTTTCTCAACCCATTCAGACGTGCCATGCTAGGCTGGCATGACAAAGCACTGCTTTTCACATCACATAGTTGTTGTATGTCTCTCTACATATTTAAAATTGTGAAGAAATAACTATATATGTATACAGTTAATTCTGAACGTATATTATTAAAGCAAACACTACATGTACAGATGGGGATTATGTAAATTATTACTAAAAGTAAGTCCCAAGGGACCATTGTCTGTCTGACCTTGGAAATTATTAAGAGATGACATGCCATCATTAATGCTTAACTGCCAGAGTGGAATTCCCCAGTGCTCATCAATTTTACTCGTCTGTCTTAATGTCATTACTTGTGCAGGAATATCTTTTAATTGAAAATTCTGTATGACAGCCTTTTTTAATTAACATGCTGTGAGCCTTGCATGTACGCTGTGGCTTATATCCAGCCTTCGTATTGCGATGTAAATTAGACCAAGCGTTCAACAATTGTAACAGAAAATAATTCAGGCTAATGCTACGACATATTTTTGCACATAAGAACAATGGGGGAAACTGTACAAATATAGTCTACCTTAATTAGTACATGGTTTCTAAGCAATTAAATGATTCTAAGTAATCATTTAATTTTGTGGTATTTCTTACAGTAGCTACACAATCATTAAACTGCACAATCCAGTGTTTATTAGATTATTTATTAATTAACATGTTTACTTATTTAATAATTTATACATTATTATTATTATTGCATTGTTATCATCAACTTTATATGTTTTAAAGTTTCTGAAACTAGTGCAAGATGAATAAAATAAGATGAAGTAAGGATATCAAAAAATGCTTCGCATTACCAAGAGATGATAAAAGGCGGGTCATCACAAGATTTTTCAGGGTCAATCCAGGCAGTGCTTTATAAAGGGTGGCCTATTTTTTAACCTGTCTGGTGTAATGGAAACTGGGCCGCCATTCGCGTCGCCTTTTCCCCCTCAGCGGTCCTCAGCCTCGCCGGGAACCGCTACATTCTACTCAACGGGGAGGGAATTTTTGCCAGCTTGTTTGGCAAAATGAAAATAAAAATGTAGGTGGCATCGAAAGGTTAACATCGCACTGTTCCGGCGAACACAAGGAGTGAATGATGTGGCTGGTGTGGCCAAGCTGCATGTTAGACTGCTTATTAGCAGACCGAGAAATCTGTATTCTGCATTGACTCACAGGTCCCCATTACTTTTGAAAGGGGAACAGTACTGTACACTGTGACTACATGAGCAGAACATTCATCAGAAGATTCAGTCTCCTTTTACATACTTTTACAGTACAGGTTCTGTGTTGAGAATCAAACCCGTTGCAGACATATCGTGCATGTACAGTATTATCTGAGAAGGCATCACACTATCATGGCATACACAGACTTCCTAAACAGTCTTTATTTTGAGTTTCAGTTCCAAATGTTCCAACAATGTTGTTAGAAATTGATTTTGAAAGGACCTCCACCGCTGATCATGATCTTTTTCATTTAACATTGAGGATGTTTATCGATCATCTACCCTGTTTTACACTTCCTCAAGGACACCTGGCTTATCGGATTTAGCTTATCAGGCTACTTTTCCAGAAAGAAATAAATGCAGAGGTGGGGGTTCCTGGGATGCATACATGGCCGGTAATGTCCAAAAAAAAGCTCAAAAGAGGTCAAAAATACAGAAAGGAAATGCATACATTTTTTTATGTTGTTCTGAATGAATAATAGTAAATAAAGTTTTTTATTTAACAGAAGAGGAAGCACTTATCTTGGTCATCAGTAACCTCTCATGCCACCCAGCACACACTGATACCTAGCCCCAGTCATTTTGAGTTACCGCACGCTGCCAAGGACATTACCGAGTGATCTTGACCATTGGCCATCTCAAAATGACCTCCTCTCCAGGGGACCTCCGCTGTACATGGGAACACAGTGTGGAAACCACACACCTCAGAGTGCTGCTCTCCTCCCAGTAACTGTTATAATTATTGCTTGTTATAATTATTGGCAGGATGTTATCTGGAAGCATATTAATGTACAAATCATGTTCAATAAAACCATTCTATCAATGTAAAGCAAAACCTGTACTTGCTTCAAGCCCATAAATATACAAGTTAGATATTTTCATTATTATTTAAGTTACACATTAGAGAATAATGTTATTTATGTATTTATGTATTTACTTTTTAACTCAGGCAGCAACTCACACAATCATGATGCCAAGGTCTCTTTGAGGCAATTATGTTTTCACGAGTACTGTGCGTGTGACCTTAGATGAGTGTTAGTAACATTTACTCTTGACCTTAATAATTTGATTCATGAGACAACTACAGACAAATTACATCCACCATTAATTATTCACTATCATGCTGTGGCACTACCAACAGTGCCTCTAATACATTCCTGTTCATTTCACAAATGAGCTGCTGTAGCATATAAATATATTAGGGGCGAAGGGAGATGCCACTTGCCATTTGTATTTGTATCTGTATTTGTTCAACTAAAAAATGATTTGTATTTGTATTCGTATAATAAACCAGAAGTGGGCATGGCTAAAAACTGGAATTATGTTCAGTTTAAACACAAGGAGGCACAAGGAGTGCCCTTAAAATTAAAGCTGGGGATGTGCACTTCAACGACATGATTGATTACAGATCTATAATCGTGAAGTACAGAACCAAATCAGTAAAAAAATATGTCTTTGTACCAAATAGTATGGCGCTCTCTGTATCTCCTGTAGTGCTGTGTGCTTTGTAATATAGAAATATCCATGGGTTATACCTGATTCCAGCACCAGGAGAGGTGGCATTGCTTTGATATTATGCACAGCTGTGTAACAGAAAGAGCAAAAAGGTCTTGGAAAAAAAACAACAACACAATAAGAGACAACAGAAGGCACACGCACTATATGTGCAAAGACATGCAGAGCGTGTCATCATTACTAAATGAAATGACCAAAAATGAATTTGTGTATGCACACATCACATGTCAAATTCAGTGGCAAGACAGCATAATGTATCACTCCAGGCATACGGTGGGAGTGCTTTAAATTTAGTTTTGTGCATAGAAAAGAAAGAACAGAAACAAATCCCGAGAGCAAAAAGCAAACGAGCGTGTGGTGAGGGATGCAGCCGATTGCGTTATGCACAGCTCTGTGAAATGCGCACAGTGGAATTAAAAGTAAGTGGATCTCATGCCAGCACCTCTTCCTTGGGGGTAGTTTAGAATTGATGCAGCAGACAGCAGCTCTTATTCCACTTCAAGTTTCTAGAAGCAAATTATGCTAATGGTAAAACACCATTTCTGACCATTAGGGCAGTATGGTTTAATACGGTTTATTTTTAGATGTGGAACTTTAACTATGCATATATTTGATGGAGCATTTTCACTCATGAGTGAGTTATTTGTCTGACATGTGTTGGCACACATGTGAGAGAGATTTAATGTTGGCCAACATTCTGCTTAGTAACAAAACTCTCACAGTGGCCAGTAAGATGTTTTTGGGATGAAGGTGATCCCTACAAGGTTTCAGCAGAAATCCACACAACCTAGGAAATACTTGGCACCAAATTTATCAAACCTTGTGGAGGTTCTACACTAAAAAGTTAAATATAGCATAAAAGAAGAAAACTGCATACGGTCAAAAAATATCCTGATTCATTAAACGGCCACCTGCACACAATATTCTCACAATCAACTTCAAATTTTGTGTACGTGCATAAGCCTAGTATTCCACTCCATTAACTCCTGCAATTAACCATAAATGGCCAATGGAAGGCCCAATGTGAATATGATACGCATATAAATCAGTTCCAGTCATTCCAATTCATTGTCAGGGAAAATGTAAATTCAGACCACAAAACAAAAGACAAAGAACAGAAACTTCATGGAGTGTGAAATCCAGACACTCGTTATGGAGGTAGAGGCCAGATGGGCAACATTACTTGGCAGAAATAGATCTGGCATAACCAATAAAAAAATATGTGGAGTGCCAGCGTGTCACAGCAGCCGAATCATTTATGAAATTAAAATGGAGTGGCTGGTAATTAAAGTGAATCCAAATATCATAAGGTTACTACCATAGCCTGGAATTAATATTAATTGTTGCTACTGAGTTATGACACTCATCATAACTCAATAGCATTACTGTTTTTTTTGCTGACAAGAAGAAAGCAAGCCATGGTTTATCTGTATAAGCAAGATGGGATCCTGGGTGTTCCAAAAGGTCTTGGGGAATCAAGGTAGTCAGGGAATCCAGCAGGTGTGTTGGGGAGGCTGGGGTTTTTTGCACCCACACATTTTGGGATAAGACTGGGGACCCCCAGCTCTAAAACATGAAAAACACCTAATTAAGAAAAAATAACAGCTTGTTAAAATTCTGGGATTGTAGTTGAGGTTGGAATGAAAACCAGCATACACAGGGGTCCCCCAGGACCGAGTTTGAGAACCACTGGTCTAGGGAGAAGTTTTAAATGTGTTACATAAAAATGTGTCATAATATTTTAAATAGTGGAAAATCCAATATGGCAGAAATTGACAGGGTGGGTACCTTGAACTCAGCAGGACTTAAGGAATCTAGAGAAATTACATTACAACCAGAAGCTGAAGTCCAAATTTGGCCTGTTGGTTGTGCTACAGAGGCTAATGCACTGACCCCAAATTTGGTGAGGGGATAAATTGGACTGTCCACTATTAGTTTGCCAAATTTCACAGAAATCCACCAAGCGGCTCTAGGGGCTGTCATAGACTCCCATGGTGGAAATAATAGCGAAAAAAACAAACAAATACAATAGGTGCCTACACACCTATGGTGCTTAGCCGCGTGAGCAACGTACTTAACCTACACTGCTTCCAGCTGTATAAATGGCTGCAATTTAAAAGTTGTGTAAGGCGCTCTGGATAAGAGTGTCTGCTAAATGCCTGTAATAATAATAATAATAATAATAGGGGTAAAAATATACGGAAGTCTGAGGTAAATGGAAAGTTTTAAAGAGATATAAGGAGGTAAAGTGTGCAGCAATGAATGGGCCAATTCAAGACATTTTTAGAAATATTATTTTGCCTAAAGAGCTAGGAAAGAAGATGGGAGACTGATCAGGACACCTTGGCTGCCACAGGAAAAGTAGGAGGGAGATGAGACAGACCTATGAGCAGAGAACTCGGGGGTTTAAAGTGATTCAGCCTGTTGATGACATCCTCCCAAGTGCACGGTGCCTGGCCATAGCCTGACTCAACCTAGGAAATGACTTTGTTACTGTAACAAAAATCAAAATGTTTTCTGGGGACACAAACTCACAAAAGAGAAAGGACAATCAACATGACTGAAAAACACACGCACACACACACAGACACACAGATACGCCATGAAGAAGCAGAACAGAATGTTCACAGGCAGGGGTAAAGCAAAAGAGAAGAAAAACTACAAAACTAGCACCCTCAGCTGGAAGAAACATTTGGAGGTGTTCTGATCTGCGAACACCAGCCAGGCTCGGAAACTACTTGACAGTACACAGGTGAGTACCCAAACATGTCTGAATGTGTGTGTGGGGAGAGCTAAGAAAGGGAATAAAACTGGAAATAAGGACTCCCCACAAATCTCTGTGTGCGGTCTCCCGGCTCATCAAGGCAGTATTTTAATGCTAATTTTCTTTTCATTTTTTCACATTACCCTTGTACACAGCTATATATTATCCAGGTAATTTCAAGTGAAGTATCTCACTTGATAGTCCAAGATGCCACATAGTGTCCCATCTGTTATTTTTCAGCATCATCCAAGGAAGTATGCTGTTCAATTGAATTTATTTATTTCGTTGTTTTACACTGTGTCTGTCTGCATGTTATGGTGAGATTCATGTTCATTTGATTGATATGAGGACAGTGCCTGACCCTGGATTTAAACCTTCAACTACCAGATTACAAGGAGGCAAAACTGTGAATGTTGATCCACAAAAAAAATGTATTCTTCTTGAGCCAACTGGAAACAACTATTTTTTTCTCCTTAAAATTTCATTTACAATATAAATCACAATATGAGTATGAATATAATAACATTAAAGAGTATAACACTATTTAATGTGTTTAAAGAGCATTTCTGGGCACCATCTTGGGTACCATATTGAGAATGTCCTGGGCTGGCATTAGTGCACTACTACTGCTGGCAATATGATCCACAGGAATTGTTGACTGTTTTAATGTTGCCCTTAAGGACACAAGCAGAAGCTTCAGTTCTCTGTTGAGGCACTTTACATTTACATTTTAACTGCCGTTGAGTGACTGTTGAGGACGGAACTGAGGTTCATGCTATGCGCAATGGAAAGCTATGGATACAGTTCTCTGCAAGAATTACAAACTTGATATTCAGCTCAGTGTATGTTCAATACTCTCTCTCTCTCTCTCTCTCTCATTTTATTATGTTCCCTTTCCCTTATATTACCAATTTTATTACTCCTTTCTCCTTTTAGCTTGTTGTACTTACTGCACAGGTTTAACACTTTAGCATTTTTTATCTTGTACCAATGCTTGATTCATCATGTTCTGTGTCTGTGTCTACTTGTGAATTCCACACTGGAACTCCATCATATATGGTATGCCTGGTTTCTTGCTTTTTTTTCCATAGTGCTTCAGTCGAATGACTTTCAGTGTTGTAGTGGCTAGGGAAAGGCCTTTTCAGCAAGGAAGGCTTCAGGCTTGAATTCTCAAGTGGGGACCAGCTGTTGTTCCCTTGGAGATGGTACCAGCCCTGAATTAATTAAAAAACAATGTATTTATTTATTTATTTATTTATTTTATATTTTTACCAAAAAATAAAGCAGCCAAGTCAAGATGGGCACCTACTAAGCAAATGACGATGATGTGTGATGCCACAGCAGTCTCATATGACATTCCTCTTTAGATCTGTTCAGTTATTGACGGCTAAGATCTCAAATTCCCAAGGCAGAGTGCAAAGCCAAATAAGTGAAGTGAGAACATTCCCTTGGCCTGTTTGCATGCAATCGCTATGTAACAAATGCCATTCATATTATTAACCCATGGCTACCAGTGCAGTACAGGACCCATACACTACATACTGTACCAGTGCATGTGCTTTACATTTGGAGATCCACTTTCCTCCCTGATGTTTGCTCGTAACACTGAACTAACTTTTTGTCAAACCAGCCAACTGTGTCTGACGGATGAAAAAAATTTACCAGGCACTTGGACATGTTACCACTTGAAACAATTTTTTTTTTTCCTCAATATGAAAATTAAAATCACTGAACCACACACGCGTGCTTTATAAAACATGTTTTAAGACAAAATATATTTCACAATGCGATTCAATGAACAAACTATAGTAATTACAATATTTGATATTTTTTATTTTAATGAAACCAGGGCTATCAAAGTCAGAGCTACATCTTTCATAAAACTTAGAACTCCTGAGGGATTAAACACATATTCCTCGGGAGTGTTTTGACTTTTTTTGGAGCATATAGACAGCAGTCTTATCATTTACATTTTTTTTCCATCCTCCAGACACAGTGGCTGGTTTAACAAAAAGTTAGTTTCAGACTGATGGCAATTAAAGGGATTTTTTTTCTTTTCAGGACAGATGAACATCCCTCACCAAAAAACAAAACAGTGAAATATTGATGCATAACGATGTGGTTAAATTCAGATGATGAATCCAATATTTTATAGAACCAAATGGCTTCAAAGCTACCTTTGTGACAGATCACATGCATAGCTGCAGATGGCATGAAATCCAGTTTCCTCATTTCACTACGTCTCGACAGCAGCCATCATGGAGACACGGGTGACTGGCTTCAGGACAGGAGAGCCATGCCATGTGGCGCCGACACGGGGGTATACTGAACATACTATCGTCGGATGCCAGCCGACACAGGCGGGGCATAATTGAGCATACATCGTGGGTGTGGTGCACCCGGACACAGGGCGGGGCTATACTGAACATACTATCAGTGGGTGTGGTGCACCCGGACACAGGGCGGGGCTATACTGAACATACTATCAGTGGGTGTGGTGCAGCTGGAATTATTAATAGCCAATGAAATTACCCATTTTCATTCCCTTTAAGAGTTGTGCACATCGCGCAGGGCGTACTTCCACTTTCGGTAGTCTACGGCTGCAATGGAAGACGAGGATAATTATATGCTAATCAGATGTTTCTCACAAGACATTCTTTTGTGGGAAAAGTTGGGCTGTCACATTTTTTTTTAAAAATGTCCAAACAAATCTCATTAATAAGAGAAATTGCATATTTTGAACAGATGACAGAACAAAATGAATTTTAACATGTTTTTGAGTGTCAATATCTTACACAAATTAACATTATGTAGAATGTTGAAATACGTATGTTAGCTGGCAGGAATTATAACAGAAAACTAATATTAGTTCAGGTTGAACTCGCCTTGCCACTGCTACGTTACACAACGATGCCCAGATGATATGGGTCCACTCTACGGGGCTCAGCCTCTGTGGAAAAGCCATTAAAACCATTCCTTCTGCTGCCCGGAGAATAAGCACCCTGCTCTCACAGTTCACGTCTGTTTACAACTTAATACACTGCAGTATATACATACTGTACAGGGAGATGCCTATATTGGAAACTGTAATTTAAATTGTGAGATAGAGGGGGAGGGGGGGCTAGGTAACATAAATAAAGGTAAAATAAATTATTATCCACCATTATACTGCACACCAACAATTTACAACAACTCCCGTAAAATACGATAAATGCACTGCACATTGGAGAGATTAAAAAAGCAGATCAGCTTTGAAAGGGAATCTCTCTCGTGGGAAAAGCAGGACTGAGGATAGTTTTGGGTGCCATGATAATAAAACCACTGCTCTAATGAGGTCAATATCACCTCCAATCAATAACAAACCTGTGAGCCGCTGACCTTTCTACCCTCCACAGGCCACGCGGTGCTAATTGTGAGCTAATGCCGACCCATACCTCTCTTTTCCGACAACTGGTACCCTAATGGTGCCTGCTGGTGTTCTTGGGATGAATTCATGCAGTCGTAACCGAGGAACCTGGACCACCTTAATTATTTCCTGCCACTGGAGACTCCTGGTTCGAGTCAGCTAATAACTCAAACCTGCTATGCTCAGGCTACGTAATGCAGTTTGCTCCCTTGATGAACATCTTTAACAAATTAGCCAGTTGGGAGACAGGGGGAGAGTTACCATAAAACTGCTGCTTCACCTCCTGCATGCAAGCGCCAGAAGACTGGGTTCAACTCACACATGCCCTTAACTTCTACATATAAAAGTGAGATTTTATTGCAATTTTTTTCTTGACACACAGTTTGTCAAGTGTGGCAGCCACCAGAATTAACTCACTAAGCTGTTTTTTTGAAGAATATCACATATTTATTTGTAAATCAACGTTCGTGAAAAATGTGGCTTCAATACAAGCCTGTGTCATTGAATGTGGAGCAGATCAGCTTCAGTTCCACAACAGGAATCACTGACCAAGACACAATACACCTTGGGTGCATTCCAACTGCCTATTTTATACCTCCCTGCTTACCTTCCTTGCATCTAGTATGGAAGGCCAAACAGGTTAAATAAAATATGTCAAATTCACATCTGGAATCACGCGTTGTCAACGTAGATGCATTCCAATCGCTTATTGTATTTGTCCTTTGTCTCCAAGGTCCTTGACCGATCCAGAAATTGATCAAGGCGTACCATCTTTGAGAACATTCCAACCCGTTAAATTCCCCTTTAAGTAGCTAGATGCTAGGAGGCTCCCAAATAATACAGAAACTAAAGAGCATCCTGTATGAAATATGCTTTCGAAATGCTTGAAGTATAATGATCAAACTATGAATCCATCTCTCCAGCCCTGCCATGTCTGTAACTGGCGTAGCTTCAAACAGATGCTTGAAAGAGCAAGGACATTTTAACTGCCTTATACATGAATCCTCAATTCCTTCGTCCCCGTATCCTTTCCTTACTTCCTTTCCTTGCGTCCTCCAATGGGTGGAGCTAGGAGCAGGGAAAGGAAGCTAGGAGATAAAATAGGCAAATTGAATGAATCGGCGTTGACAATGCATGATGCAAATTCATATATTTTTGACCCATTTGGCCTTCCCTACCAGGAAAGGAGACAAGGAAAGGATAAAAAATAAGCGGTTGGAATACACCCCCTGAGTTTGTAACTTTGTGAGAGACACTCAATTCATACTCAAGCACTTTCCTCCACTATCCCATGCCCAAGTCTGCCATTTTAATAACCCTGATTGAATCAAGAAACTATAGCTCCCTTATATATCGAAACAGTTCAGATGCCAGAATATCTAATATCCAACAGGCAGAATTGACTGTCAGGATCAATACTGAGAAAAGCATCCCCAGACATGTTTGTCCCAGAAGGCCACAGGAACTTGAATAAATAAACAGCATTAGCAGGAGAGTTGAGTTAGTTCAGAGACTGCAGGGCCTGAGGCCCTTGGGAACTTTTCCCTGCACCCCCCTGCACCCCCCTGCACCCCCCCCCCCCTCCTCTCCTCCCAATTTACTTGCATCTCTGTAGGCTATGGCAGTAATTGATTTAAGGGTAATGGATATAAATTGCCGTAATAGATGTCAGTACATATTTTATGAGATTTTAAACAATATGCGCCGAAGATAACTAATTGCTTCGACTCATTTATTTGAATGGCCACTCAGCAGAAAATCCGGCCACAAAGTGTTCGAGGGTGAAGGCACGCTTGGGATTCAGTGATCCCTTAAATGCGCCCGCCCTACAAAAACGATGTGCCATTTTATGGCCCACAAATCATAGATGATTTCTTTTTTCTTTTTTTCTCTCCCCGCTCCATAATACTCCGCCAGTTGGCTGTAAAATGTAGTATTTACCCTAGTTCTGCTACACAGACACTTAAAATGAATCACTAAATTAATAGGAAAGACTAAATGGTAACCCCCCCCACCCCCCTTCTGACTTACTGCACAATCAGAGGGAGCAGACTGTGACGGGCCGCAAATGAAAACAAATCCCTGATCCTTGAGCCGCAATGACTAATTCTCGAATTGTAACAAGGACGCCAACAGAAACGAATGCGTGCTACGACATCAGAGGTCTCGCCCTGTACGGTAGCGGTTCAGAATGGGATGGAAACACTTTAGGATGCTTTCGCCCCTCTTTGCCCAAACAGCAAACAGGTCAATAACCCATCATCATAACGGCTTCACGCCTCGCTGGCTGCAAATTGACTGCCCGAAGGTCCATTTGAGGGATTAAGGAAAATGAATAATGTCATTTCGGCGGCGGGGACAAACTTGCTGAATCTTTCCCTCGCGCGGAAACTTAAGTGCGGATTTTTTTTTTTTTTTTTTTGAATGGACGCAACCTTCTGTCACGAGCTCGTCGCTGTGGCGGAATATAATCCTGTCGCCGGAGGCGGCGGGGAACGATGCCCAGATGATATGGGTCCACTCTACGGGGCTCAGCCTCGGTGGAAAAGCCATTAAAACCATTCCTTCTGCTGCCCGGAGAATAAGCACCCTGCTCTCACAGTTCACGTCTGTTGACAAGTTCACTTGTTATTCTCCACTGACTTTTCACCTTCCCTCCACGGGGTGCCAATCTCTCTCTGAAACACATAAACGGACTCACACACACGACACTGAAACACACACACACACACACACACACACGAGGGTATACTTCTATAACAGTCTCAAAAAAGCGCACACAAATACATTGCACAGAGCCAAGAGTGTCATGGCACACGTCATGATGCTTCCAACACACAGTGCTGAGATACATAGCAGTCACCATCTGTTTTGACCAACAATGTCTCATGCCCTCTTCAATAATGCAAGCAGTCACTACTGTATCGTAGGCCTGAAAATGTATCTGAAGGATTAGATATGCCTGGACATGGTATTGGTTGTTCTGTGCTGTGTTAACTATGCAGATGAATACTATAGTGAGAAAATCACAAGACTATGTGAATGAGAGCATTGATTTTTACAATGTCCATTTTTGATTGAGAACAATATCCAGGATGCCCAATATACAGTTCTGAAATGTGTTTAACCCTCAATCTGCACCCGTGCAATTATGATTTTCAAATTATGTTTAATCAATGATACATTCCATGCATCAATCCAAATGAAGTGAATTTCAGTATTAATCAAAATTAAGATCTTAACACTATGCCATATTTGGATAATGTAAGTCCAGGCTTCAATTTGTTCTCTGGAGATATGGCATCCTAAACAGCTATAAGAAACCTTTTTCAGAAAGTGGGACTTTCTCAAAAGACCTGCCTTCCTGGCATCACTGATCTATCCTTTCCCTTGGTCACAGCCATAAAGGCTGAAATTCTGGCACTGATGTGTGACTCCTGAGGTGGAACAAACAGCACAGAGAGAACTTTACACAGACAATATGGTGAACTACACCAGCAGTGAGTAAGCAGTGTCCTGCTACATTCCTGATAAAGAGGCTGCCGAAACACTATTTGCATCCTTACGTATTTCATTCGAACAGTCGCCAACTCTGAAGTTTCCACTTCTGAAGTACCAATATTGGCAATATAATTACCATCAGACATTAAGAGCATTCTTGGAAGGGAAGGGAATTGATAAAAGTGTCATGTGTAGCTACCATGACTCATCCATCAAAAAAATAGCACCGCAAGCGCTTAAGGGTTCAGACCTCCCACAACTCAACACCCTGGCTCCAGGAGGATCTCTGTGTGGATGGATGTACGGGAAGGGGTGACAGAAAGTGAGAAGTGTAAGTCGAACTAAAGTCTTTCATTTGAGGACAACCCCACAGAGGAATCTTTTAGCCTGTCCCAGGAGGAGGCTTCGCCGGATCCAGCCGACTGAACCGCCCCGGCTCCCGGAGAGCGGAATCTGGCCCCGACCGGTCTGGGGGCCACCGGGATTAATGCAATTCCAGCGGCAGGCCTCATCTCTCAGCTCTGACGCCGCTCGTGGCAGCCCTTGATGGATGGGCGGAGCCGCTGTGCCGGGGTCTGTGACGGCTGTGTTCGGGTGATGGATTATGAAATGAGGCAGCTGCACACAAAGGCGCCGAGTTTCTAAGACTGCGCGGACCGGGCCTGTTCCGATTGGCTGTCCCCTGATGCACGTGTTCCGTAAGAGAACGCATATAAATAAATAAATAAATAAATAATTGGTGAAGTGTCATATTATTCTTCAAGTATCAGTTAAATAATAACCGAAGCTGGAGGGGCACATATTCGCAACCCAAAATAAGTTTGGGCCTTTATTAATATACTAAGCAAAAAAATAATATAAACAGATAAAAAGCAGACATTTTTTTCTGGTTTGCAGATTTTTAAAAAAAGAAGAAAAAAAAAACACTGTGGTGTGATAAAGACTTGTAATCAAAGACCACAGTTTACAAAATTAAATTAAAACATTGAACAGAGAACTGAAAAGGAAGATCAAAGACATATGTTTATGTAAGCACATGTCTCCGATAGAGAGAGAGAGAGAGAGGGAGAGAGAGAGAGGGAGCACAGAAAATTATTACTATACTGAGCACCAGAGAGAGCTGGTCTCATTAAATTTGGACCAATAATAGCTTCCGGTCTTCAAAGCCCTCAGCACTCAGGAAGAGCTTACAAAGAAAGTGTCTGTTAGGAGATCCAGTGGAGAACACCAACAAGCACAAATTCTCCCATCACGATAATAAAAAGGCATAATTTAACAGTCTGCTTTTATTAGCTCTCTCTCTGAGCTCAGTTAACTTCACTCTGATGACTGAAGCTTAAAAATAAGCATGGGATTGGCATGTTAGGGATTAACTCAGTATAATATGGCCTCGGCGCTGAGACTGACTGGTTTTTCTTTTTATTTATTATTTATTCATTTTATATTTTTTTATGTTTGATTTTTTGGTGGGGGGAGGGAAATAAAGAATGGAATATATTCATACTGCTTCTGGGTTCCCCACTCACCCCTTGCTCCAGGTTATCCACTTGAAATGACTCGACAGTCAATAACTTAAGGACAAGGCGCCGGAAACATTTTCCCTTGGGCGACTGTTTCGTTGTCCGTAATATCAAGGTTGACAGCCATGCTGCCATGCATTGATTCCATTACAGCGCATGAGAAGTTCACCAAATGAGGTCAGGTTGACTTCGTCGTAAAGAAAATGCATGCAATAAAAAAAGTGCCGCCCATGCGACAAGCCAACACGTGGTCACTGCAGCTAAGATGTGACTGCTTAGATACCGTATCAAATGCGGTACCGACCTGGGTCAAATGCGTATTTGTTATGGATGCAAATACTTTTCTATGCTTTACTGATCTTGTCTGTTGCATTGGAACCTATGAAATGCTCTCAAAAAATGCAAACTCCGCCTTCTGGTCATATTGGCAAGCTCAATTACATCAGGAAAGATTAATAAAGCACAGAAAAGTATTTGAGCTGTGTCTCACCAGCTCACCAGGATCACAAAAGTACTGTTTCAACAATAATGGTTGTTTAGATGACATGTCACACATTTTCAAACTTCCACCACTAGGTAGACCAGTATGGCTGCAACATAACATAGAATTCAGCTACAGCAGTATGATTGCATTAGCCATTATTCATGCAAAAACTACGAAACCACGCAGGTCTTATTTTTATGTGGTATGCACGATACATGAAAAGATATTCTTATGAAGAAGTAGATGTAAGCTTTGACTGCACAGCCAGGTCAGTAGTTTTCTGATTTTATTTAAAGATAAGTCGTCAAACTTCCATTTTCCTTCCACATTTAAAGCAAATACCAATGTTAATAATATATAAAAATATATAATGTATTAAACCATGATACCACGATGTTTGTGATTCACTATGTAGCCAGGAAGGCTGGCACAGGAGTAGAGAGGGCTGACTCTGCATTAACACGCACACTGCCTGCAGGTGTGTCGGCAGTCCAGACGCACTTCAGGACCACGGACAGTGTCAAGCCCATTCCCAGGCACAGGTTCTGGCTTCTTGCTAATTGTGGCAGCTGCTACCCACTGCCTTATCAACGGGTGAACATGAAAGGCTCAGCTCTCAGGTCTTTAAAGCAGGGTTACTCAGATCTGGCCCATGAGGCCAGCAGCACTGCTGGTTTTCTTTGGCACCTGGTAGTAAAATGATTGATTAATGTCACTGATTGTTCAGAGGTTCAACTAACATGGTGTCCCTGGTTTAAATCAGTCCTGATGAGAGGAGGAAAATTAAAATCAGTCAGCCTCAAGGGCTATTTTGCTTCTCTGGTTAATATATCTTTCTTTCATCCTGGTTGTTGTTTGTTTCATTTTGCACCGCCTAAAGATGACTGATGGTACCTCTTCCTCAATCAAACTGGCTGAAGAGACATATATTTCACACTGATCTGTGGGATTTAAAAGTTATGCTTCCTTATTGCTTAGTGTTAAGAAGGTGAAGTGTACTCTTGTCTTTTTTTTGCAGAATAAATGCTGGTGTGGGTATTGGTTTATATTCTGATTATTGGATTATATTGGATTAGATTGTTACTTTGTCTTGGAATTTTGAAATCAGTCAGAGAACACTGATAACTATCCTGTAATATGGTAATGGTAATAGTAATAGGTAATAGTGATGCTATTTTCTGTTGCACCTTTTTTTCCATGGTCTTGTTCTTGCTCTTACACCCGGCACTCAGGAATGCTGACACTCATATGTACAGAAATGCATGAATTATGCAACCGATGCATTTGGGTTTCCATATTTCAGATAAATTCCACATGGGTGCTAAAATTCAGAGACTGGTGTGCAAGGTTGTGGATACTGTGCAAGTATGTGGCTTCCAACAGTCATTTCCCCTTGAGCCTGGTTCCTTCAGAGGTTTCTTCCCATCTGCTAGAGGGAGTTATTTCCTTGCCACTGTTGCTTTAGGCTTGCGGGGGTTTAGGCCAGGGTTGTCTGTGAAGCGTATTGTGACAATTGCTGTGACATACGCTATATAAATAAAATTTGATTGATTGATTGATGTAGAGGGGTGGGAAACCAAATAATACCACACAGGATTTACGCTGAAACAATGTGAGTTTAGGGTGACCTCAGAGCTCTCCATAAAATGGACAACACACACACACACACACACACAGCACACGCACACGCACACGCACACGCACATACACACACACACACTAAGTGTTGCCATTATCCACACACAGTCCAGATGGAAACACAAACAGTTTAACAGAAATTGAGCAGCTGTCATCTGATTGTTCTGTTTTTGTTTTTCTGGCAGTTTAAAAAGTCTCCTGAAAATTGCAGAAATTGTCCATATTTATATTGAATGCAAATAAGCCACTTTTCTTTCACTTTTGCCTTTTTAATACCTAGCATTTGAAGGGAAAATGATCTCAACAACACAAGTAGAAATGGCCATGCAGTAAACAAGCTTTTAAATGAATCACTTATCGTTAAACTATTTTTTTTTCTAGAAGGTAATACAGCCTAACCCTTTACATTAACACAAAATATACAAGAGAGTTTAGTTCTCATCATGGGAGATGTAAAAAATTATCTAATTATTAAACAGATTTTTGGGCGGGAGAGTTATTTTGTGAGTAGGAATAGTATCCAGTGGCCCAGATGCTACAGAACATAACTATCTTCAGAGGCAACATGGGGAGGAGAAACAGAATATAATATTTGCAGCAGAGAGTTATAATGTATTTGCAAGCATAGCACTGTAACATCCATCTAATGGGATCAACTGTAGCCTTATTGGTGCATCACTGGCCTACAATGCAGTGGTCATTCTGTTGACCAACAAGGAGCTATTACACCTCAGTTTGTATCAGAAAAAAGGCTTGCCTCATTTCTGATAAGAAGGTGGACGACTTGGGACAGGAGGAAACTGAAAGTGGAATTTTACAATAAACTGCAGATGAAGAGAGATTGCCAATATAGCCACTATTTCTCTTTAAGCATCTTAAGTCTTTCATCATAACTTTAATCTTTTATACCAGGACCCAATTTAGTTGCTCCTCTTTGAACCTTTTACAATTAGTGTAGGATAAGTATAACTTACTTGGATTCATACTCAATATATCGCTAAATATCCTAGGGATGGCGCGAAGTCCAAATGCCATATTCGGCAGTATTCAAATAATTAATTCTCGCTGAATGTTTTTTCTTCCCAAATTTGGCCAGTATTATTTGGATTTGGATCTGTTCTCCCAACTCTTTGATCTTGATTCACTCAGAAGTCAACACAACGTTTCTCAATCAGACAGACACACACACACACACACACACCTGCAGAGAGACAGCGAGTGAGAATTTCCCTTAACACTAGACAGGCCGGAGCCAGGCCATCACCAATTTGGAGAATTTATCATTACAATTACTCTAATGCCATAAATGCTATATCCTCCTCCTTCCACAACTTTCCTAAATATCTGGGCTGTAAATAACTGTGTTTTTAAAATTCAGAAAAAAAAAACAAAAAGAACAAAAATATTTTTTCTCAGTACAGAAATTAGGTCACTGACTTAGTACAGAAAACAGGCATTTTCTTCACAAAACCCCCTGCCAGACAATATAAAACAACAGGTGCTTTTACGAAGGTGTGAACGTGTCACTGTCTACTCCAGCACAACAAAAAAAAAACATACAATCTAATTAAACTTCCCAAAAAAAGCATACAATCTAATTAAACTAATTTTGCACATACAATCACACAAAATTCATTCACTGTAATTGTGATGAAGTTGTTTATTGACACTGCTGTTATATACATGATAGGCTTAGGTTTAGAATGCGAAGATAATGCAACCAACATATTTTCTTTTTTTTTAATTTTTTTTTTCAGAAACTGAGATTTTGAATAAACTGAACAGAATAGCTACACGAAAACTGTGTTATGAAATATGACTGATTTGTGTGCGCATGGTCCCAGCAAACTACCAAAGCTGTGCGTTGTCTGTGGAATTGATAAGAGGAGAGTGATAGTGTATAGGCTATGTAAAATCACACTCCCAAGAGAAGGGAGGGAGAAATGTGCTAAATTACCAAATAAATGACTTTTTTTTTTTTTATATTGAACTTTTTATTTCTTTAACTACTTTTCCATTTTGTTTTTTGTCATGCACATTTTAGTGCTTTTCTCAGTGTTCCTGTAATATGCCTCGATACATTTTCCCTTAGCCTATATAACAAAACAGCTATAATTTAGAAATACAAACGTTGAAGAATTTTGTGATGTAAAAGAATGGAAAGCTCTTTCACACAATGCAATTTGGAAGCTATAAGTTACCTACTGGAAAGTGCCTAGAAATCTGAAACTCTGTAACTGCCTGTTGAGTCCATCTTAAACCTGCTCGTTCCTAATGTGCATCATAATGAAAAGGAAACAACAGGACGTTCCTGTGCACAATAAAACACACATTTTAATGCATTCCTCAGCACACTTGAGAGATCCACTTATTATTTAACAGTGTAAGAAGCAGGTGAAGTTAAGCTGTTTTGTCAAAAGCACAGACAGCACAAACGTAATAGCACCCAAGGATACCATGAAATTTAGCAGGATAGCCAGGGCAAGCCACATAGCTGTGTACTTTTTTATGCAGCAGTGTCTTGTGCAGTTAGAGCTAGCACTAATGTTGCTCAGACAGAATAATCTAGTTTAGTGTTCCTTAAAATACAGGTTTAAACAGAAATTAGCTGTTATTATACTTCATGATAAATGGCAAGTCAACGTTAAATCACAAGGATGGACCTTTGAAAGCACCTCTATTGTAATGTCGATGTAGCTTTGGCTAAAAATGCTGAGTCATTCCAGTGCAATCATTAGAAAAGGCATTTTAACTTTCTGTTTAGCTGGTGCTCAGTGCTGAACAATGCATATTGGCCCTGTAAGGGAAACCCCAATCACAGAACACTCTCTATTATCACAGTCTTTGCACAAAGCCAATTTCACCTGTGTAATCAGGGTCTCTCTCTCTCTCTCTCTCTCTCTCTCTCTCTCTTTCTCCATATATACTAATATGCGTGTGTGTGTGTGTGTGTGTGTGTGAACTTGTAATACTACCTTTGCGGGGACCAAATGTCCCCACACGGATAGAAGGATGAGGAACATTATGCGTTATGGGGACCTTTTGCTGGTCCCCACAAGGTCAAGAGGCTGTTTGAGGGTTAGGATTTAGGATTAGGGTTAGGGTTACAATTAGGTTAAGGTTAGGGTTAAGGTTAGGCATGTAGTGGTTGGGGTTAGGGTTAGGGTTAGAGATTACGGAATGAATGTAGTGAATAATGAAATAATGAATGCAATACAGGACTGTGTGTGTGTGTGTGTGTGTGTGTATATATATATGTTACAGTGCCATATCTGCAGCTATAGAATACCCTACCCATGTCTAACTGCTGTAGGCTTGGGCTTGGTTAGGAACTTGTATAGAAGACCTGGGAGAACTAGGCTCCTGCTGGATAAGGTGTTGATGGACACAATTAGGCACAATGTCTGTGCGGTGTTGGAGGTATTATGCTGTAGCAGGTGCCATCCTCTGGATGAAACGTTCAACCAAAGCTTTAATGACTTAATCGTTAGCTTCACAATCTTGCATTACCGCTACCCACTTCACGTCCCTTGGGTTTTCAGTGCATGTGAGAATCGTGTTCTCAGTTTAACCCAGCTACTCGCTCTAAGGTTAATACGGTATTTTTCTTTTTTTTTTAAAGAATGAGGCATTTCGCAATCCATGGTAGGACGAGCTATCGCACACTCAAAGTCAGTGACTCATATTAACCAATCATACGCTTTTGCTCTCCACAGAAAACCGTTGACATCGGTTCACATCATTAATAGCAGTTTGCCATTCTGTGAAGTCTCCCTGACACGACCTTTTTACCTCTCTGATTTTTTCCAAATTTGCGTTTAAGGATTAATTTCTGGCTGCACGGGACATTAAACCTCCATAATGACAGCATTATGCTTCTCTCATTCATGCTCTTTGTATGTTTTGCGCAGGATCAGATTGTGCCTGCATGCCACGGCTGTCTATTCCATCATGCTGCACTGTGCTAAATGTAGATGGTACGGCCCCTGCATCGCCATAATGCTATTCCAATGGGGAAACAGGAAATGCTCCTGCTGACATGCTAATTTGCCTCTGTTCTTTATATGTAAATGATATGCAAATGTGAATTTAATATAACCCAAAGCACTTTGTACCATGAGAGGAATTTTTTAAAAAATAAAACAACATATGCATTCGTTTCCTTTCCTTTATGTTCAGAAAAATTTGCAAATCATGCAAAAGAGCAAAAGTTAATGTAAAAAAAATATACGTTTTTGCAAAAATGCAAATAAGTGGTCCCTTTGAACGAAGGCACAACAGAAAATAGACTGAGGAGGCTGACAGCACCAGAATCATTCTTGTTGATGGATGTAAACACTATCAAGAAACACGTCGTTGGTCTGCTCGTGTAGAGCTGTTATGCCAATTTAATTTGATCTGATATTTAATACAGAAGCAAGAAATGGCATGAAATGCAACTACCACCAATCGCTAGGAGTTACATTGTTACTAATACCAGAGACATTTTATTCAGTACTGCAAAATGCTAATTTGACAGAGAAGAAGCCTATGTATTACTGGCACTAGCACAAGTCTTGCATGCTTAGGGCAAGATCATTACCCACAACCTCATTTATACAGCCAATAAGGCTGCTGCAGAAATACACTGGAAAATTAGACACATAGTTATGGAAATGATAATAAATAGTAAAAAAAATCTCTACTTTTGTATGTGCAGCACAGTCCATGGGCCCATGAGTGTCAACCCCCCCCTGTGGGTGGGGGTTCAATTCCCCACTGTGATGCAGTCCTGTCTCAGCCTTCAACCCTCCCTAACCCCCCTCCCCCCATCTGAATAAAGTGAAAAACACTTTTATCAAAGAACATATGCATACTCTCTATGTTCACAAGCCCAGCATAGTTGATATCATTTGCCCATAGTTATCTTGTCATTGATAAGACAAATCACACACTTCAATTTCAACCTCAACAAAGGGAATACTGCAGTTACTACTCCTTTATTAACCATGTGCTGCTGACTACCTGACAATTCACTATAACATAATCCCCTTTTTACCTCACACTGGTTTTACAGAACTGTACCATGCATTTTCATCACTGCTATACTGACAACTGTATGCTGAATCAAGCTGGGTCATAGAGGCAACACACCCAAATGGGATCTTAACCGCAACTAGCCAACTATACATTCTAATAGACTGTATAACGAGAGATGAGATAAGCTTTATGTGGGGGCTAAAAAGATGTGTGCAGTTCTTTTGCATGTGTGGCAACAATTCCAAAAATTGCAATGATTATGAAAATTATTGAGGCCTTGAAACTGATACAGCAATCTACATGGTTTCGTTAGCAGACAAATGCAAGTGAGAAGTCCTTGTAAGAACACTGATTTGCACATTCATATCATGGCTATTGGCTAACATGGCTAATTAGAGCAGAAGGGCTGTCGGTGGCTTCTGTGTGTGAAAAGGGGGCCTCGGTCTCAACAGGCAACGCACTGCTAGCTGAGCCAAACATCATGCAGAAAGTGGAAACAGGGGGCCCTCTGCTGTCCAAAGTGTGTAAGCACATGAGGTAAACACTAGTGACACAGCCATTCAGCTCTACATACATAAAGCCGTGTTTTTCTTTTTTAAAAGACCCAACTGAAAGAGCGGATTAATCGGCATGACAATTACCCGGAAGGGCTCACAGATTGTTGCTACTTGCATGTGCGTATGTGCTTCCGTGAGTTTACCACTTCAGTTCTGCAATTCTTCGAGTCTGTCATGATGTTATTACTGACACTGAGAAAAAATAAAAACGCAAGGGGGCACAGGACGGCACACTGACGAACGGCAACTGTTCAAAGGCACTTGTGCGATATTGGCGTGTGACAAATGGCTGTTGATACCGTTTCTGACAAAGCCCCCGCCCCTCTGCCCTCGGGCACCTGCGATGGCCACTTGTGGAACGGCAGCAGGTGGCAGCCGCAGCTGCGTGGCGTTATTTCCGCGTCCCCTCGTTCCGCTCGGGTGCGAAGCGACCAGCGGCGCATCGGCGCACACGCCGATAAACATCCCGTCCTGCTTCTGACCGCTAAACAAAAAACGGCAATGCGCGCGGTCGGCAATATCGACCGCACAAACAGCACCTTGTTAATAAAGGACACTATGGGCCATATTTACTAAGGATTCTGCGGTGCTTTCATAGACGCTGACGAGACAAATAGCGCTTTTCCATATTTACCTAGGTGCCGCACAGGAGGTTTGCCCTGGTGAAACGAGAAAAATGCGGCACCCCTAAAATGTGCGTGTTTGGGTTGATGCACATGCATTTTAGGTCGTTCTGGTGGTAGACCGCAGAGGTATGGGAGGAGAGAATGGAAATTGATGCATATGACCTGCTACAGGTGATTTATCACAGCTGGGGTAATTGCGTCTGTTGTTAACGTCTGCAAAAACGGGTGTTATCTTCCTTCTGACTCGAGATCAGAATGGTTGTTCTTAAGAGGAGACGTTGTCTGCATGCTAGAGTAGGGCCCAGCACTATGAAATACCATGTAGCTGGGATTGCTAGCTAGGCAAAAATGCACACGCAAGTCAATTAACCCCTGCAGGGTTGTTAGCCTGTTGTCAGTAGACTATTAACCAATTGATTGGGTTCGATCAACTCAGACCGGATCTTCGTACATTTATTTAACTCAGCTTTAACTTCAGGCAACGTAGTGACATGTGACATCGACTGATACACTTGTTTGGATCGAACAGACATTAGATGGGAGTCAGAAAATAATGCAGTCTTGCGATAGATTTTCACCGATATTTCTTGCGATATTTTCACCGGCCACAAAAAACATAAATGTGCTCAAAAAAGAAAGAAAATAAAAGACTACTTGCATCATACAACATTGAATTGTATTGAATTGCCTTACTGTGTTAACTTTTAAAGCGATTAAGACTGTTAGGTGGACCAGCGGTGGAGTGGCACGACAATGTTGCTGTCCTGCCATGCGCAAGGCTTAAAGAGCAGCAGTGCATTTTAACTCGCTGTGCTCATTTACATAACCAGCCTTTGTAAATACCCCTCTAAACTGAAAACATGCGGTGACGCGTAATGCAATTTGCGGCATGCTCAGTAAATATGGCCCCACGAGATTAACTTGTGCAAGGTATGGGTACGACTCAACTGTTCACCACATTAATTTACACAAAGGATCATCCCCCCCACCCTGTCATATGTCACCAATGGACAGCCAATTAGCTAGTTCCTGTCTCCTGGCCCACCACCTCCACGACAGCCAGTTAGTGAACTTCAACTTCCTTTTCAACCACATCTGGGCAGCCAACCAGAAAAAAGAAAAGATCACCCCCTTGTCTGCCACTTCTCACTGTCAGTTACCTCTGGGCCCACAGGTACCCCAGTCCTGCTGGGCTGTCTGCAGCCTCCAGTCTATTAAGTTGACCACAGCCTGTTGACTATCACTGGATACAAGCTTTTTTTCCCCCCACCACTTCTCAGTCTTTTGTATGATATTGTAGCAATTGCCATGAAGCAATAGGTGGTGGACATTTTTATTTCTCTTACAAAACAAGATTGATATACAGTAATGTTCTGGCCTTAAAAAGGACAACACAGACCACCATCTAACCAAATTGCTTTTACTGTCACTATTGCAAATAAAAATAAGTAAAGATTTTTAGCAGTCTTGACACCCAAGATGCTATTGCCTTTACAGTGTTTAACTCAAGTCTATGGAAATCTACTTCCTCTCAGGGAGACATGGCACGCACGCATGGCAGCACAGCACACAGCTCAGGATGCAGTTTGACAGGCACGGATGAGCGCACACAAACAGATCCAGATCCGCGGGGCACACATGCCAGAGCATCCCGCAGGTTCCCCCCGCCGAGTTCGCTCGAGGTGGAGAAGGAGCCGGGCCCGTGCACTTTTCTGTGCGGTAGGAAAATCAGCCAGATGCGCACAATACGGTCAAACCCTGACTGGCATATGCAAGCGTAAATAGGTAGCAGTAAATGGCATGATTATGCAGATTTATTTACTTTTTATTATTTTATAAATTAAGGTGGAATCACTTCCTCGCTCTGTCTGTTTCATATATACGACTCAATTTTATATACGGTACAGTTAAGAGCAAGAGGGATGGCAACATCATTTTTGTTGTTCTGGCTCTCTACTGCAGCACGTTGGATTTGAAATGAATCAATGAATATGAGTTCAACGTGCCAACTGCCAGCTTTTAATTAGTGGGTATCTACATCCATATCAAATTAACCATATAGGAATTGCAGCCCTTTGTGTACATAGTTCCCCCATTTTGGCAGACCAAAAGCAATTGGGCTGCTCAGCTGTTTGTTGGCCAACTGTGCGTTGTTGTATGATTAGTTCAAGTACAAGAAAGCTAATAGGTTCTTGAGCTGATTCTAGGTGTGGAATTTGCACTTGGTGTCTGTTCTCTCAACATGAGGATCAAATGATGCCAGTAAAGCAGCCCATCATGGGGTGTAAAAATCGGAATAAATTGATCAGAGGCACAGCCAAAGCATTGTGTGTGTAAAAATCAACTGTTTGGTTCATGGTAAAGAAACAAGAATGCTCTGGTGAGCTCAGCAATAGCAAACAACCTGGGTAGACCAGGGAAGACCACCATTGTGGATGACTGGAGACTACACCTTCACTCTGTCCCCTCACAGGTTCCGGGCAAAAACAAACTAAAACAGAAAGCTAAAATGACAAAGACAAAAAAAAGTAAAACGGTGTGACCAATTTCCTGTGCGCCACCTGTAGCTGACCCACATTTCAGCCGGAGCCAGCTCCTCTAACATACCAGCTAAGGATTACTTTATTGGTCTTTCTTTCTTTCTCGCTTGTTCGCTTGCTTGCTTGCTTGAACAAATCTCCAGAAATAAATCGAAATGAAAATCATAAGGTGTGAGCTCCCAGTCTTGGCCCCAAACTGTGCAGAGCAGCACATCTTTAAGCACCTGGGCTGATTAGCTAACGCAACCCAGGTGCGTGTGCTCTCTCCACCAGCCAGCACAGCCGAGACCAATCCGCCTCTCCGGCAGACCAAATGCTGCAGGTGTATCTTTATTTCTTTCTCTCTCTGTCTCCCACTCTCTCTCTCTAATTGGTTGTCATAACATTATTTATGTATAAACAGAAAGTGCAAATCAGTTATTGCTTACAAGCAATCCAAAACAGCCCTCTTTCATGACAATTACTTTCAGATGAGCCCATTCATACACATACTCACGCCCATGAAGTGCATGTACAGATAATACTGACCAAGGTTTGGTGCCTGAATTGTCTTTCACAGTCAACTCCCCCACTAATTTCACAGCCAGCAAGTCCTCCCTTGTAAACTAATGAAATGTATTCATCCGTTTAATAACATTATAGATGTAAAATATTAACTGCAGAGGCTGGGTGCACATGCCGCAATAGCAATTACAATTAAGTAATTTCATTAGTTGTGTGGATCCCACAAAAATCTGAATTCTTTCATCTGAATAAATTCTTACAAGGCATGGCATTGTAACATATCTCCATGGCTACTAATATCATGTTCAATAGCAGATACTATATATACTATTGTCCGTGAGTTTAATCAATTCATTTTTGAGTCATCTGTATCTTGTGGTTTGTTATTAGAGAGAGAGAGAGAGAGAGAGAGAGAATTGAGACTATACTCAACTGAATATCAAATTCCAAAAGTTTGTAAGTTCTTGAAAAGGACTGTAAGCATAACTTTCCATATCACATAGCATATTATTAAGCAGTTTGCTTTGGAACTACATTTTCCTTCCACATGTATAATTCAAATGTATTATTGGTGCAATGCCAATATGTAATTAATAATAATAACAACATTTAGTGAAAATATATTTCTTGTGTGGAAACAGCTGGTAAACAAAATAAAAATGGCTAATGTCAGAATATTTATGCAATTTGTTTTAGTAGAACAATCCTGCCACCAAGTGGTGAGAAGAAGGATGTTGCATTTCTTAACAAGGTATGAGCCTCACAGATTAACCAATTAAACTCCACCCAGAACGTTGAAACTTTTTAGGTTTTAGGTTCACTATACGCACACATAATGGATTATGCAGCCTTTCCAAATAAAGTGTTCAACTTAATTCACATTGAAAGTTGAAACGAGCACCTTTTATTATCATGATAGTATTACTTGACTGTCTTTAGTTATAAATCCCCATCATCTAACTCTGGGTGGATTTCTGGCTTGATAATTATTTTAAATTTATTTTTTGCTTATTCCATAGCTTATTACTTAATAAAAATGTATTTGATGATAACACAGTGCATTCCTCATCACACAAGAACACTTCACATAACATATTTTAAAATCAGACAAATTGTTAATCATTCACATAGATTTTCTTGATGAAACAACTTGAAGAAGTGTGGCCTTGTCAGATCTGAAAAAACTCCCTCCTCCCAATTGCCTGCACAAACATGGAAATGAACTGCAGTTCCCATGAGGCAGCACTGCACCAGCTGGCAAATACAGCCAACTAAAAAAGGTTGGCAGTAATCAGGGATTGCTGGTAGTCTTTAAATGAAAAAAGGCATCCACAGGGATGTTGGGAGAGGAAATGAAATGGGTGTAATGCTTTGGAGCATCAGCAAAAGCTTCAGGAGTCTTTCATTTCCTTTTGCTCTGATTTGTCGATCAAGAACACAAGTGTAGTTCTTTACTTGTATAACGAATAGAGCTCATTTTAAAGCTTATACCCCCCTGTCTGTTTTGTCTTCATTTAAATGCTACCCAGCAAATGCAGCCAATTAAAAATTGTTTATTAATGTGGTTTAACACAGAAGGCACCAGAACATCCTCAGTCTATCATCCATATTGCATTCAAGCTAATATAGGGCCATCATAATTTCAAACAGTGCCATACATTTTAAAAGCAATTTTTTTGCCAGTTTTCACTCTGCAGTCTGCCACCCAAACTGTTTTGTAATTGCAGATGAGAAGCATACGTACTTCATGCACAGTTGACTGGCAAACACATCATATGAGACCCTCGTTGTCCTAACGATTCAAATGCCCAAATGCCCATTTCCCTCAGGGTATGCCAGCCAGTCAGCACTGGCATGATCAAGATTGAGGATTCTTAGGTCCAGTGTCTTAGCTGGATGAGCTGGGTCACCAGTCCAATGTAGTACAGACATTTTTGAGAAGCATAAAGATTTGTACACGTCTGGGTTGGCTCATTACAGTTGCTTATGCTGGTGCCTTTCACATACTTTTAACAGGACTGTAAAATGAAATTGATTTTATGTTCAATCTTTGTTCTTTTTTTAAATTCTCATTACATTTTTCTGGTTAGACATTGACAGCATAAATCAACAGCGATGCTATTTAATAGTGTTTCTCAGCCCTTGTTGTTGGAATGCACCAATTGGGAAAAAAAGCAATCTCAATCCACTCCGAACTCAGCTGGGATGAATAGCAGCAGAGTGAGTTTTTCCCTGCCAAGGTCTATGCCTATTAGACTGCTTACAGTATATTAATTCCCTGTCACACGTTTGCCATCCCAAACTGTAACTGTCACCACATGAAAACTGACCCCCCATCCAAAAAAAGAAAAAAAAGAAAAGCCAACATGAATAAATAAATAAATAAAGATATAAGCTTATTAGCAATCGTGTATGCTTTTGTCTTTAATAAAAATCTTCCATCCATTAATATGAATGAGTCGTGTAAGGACTTTTTGAATATACTGCAATTGACCTCTTGCTTCAGAGTTAATCAGGTTCGGCACTAGCGGAAGAGCGCGAAGGCGCATGCAATTGCCAGCCTGGTGTCGTGTTGATGGATGCTAATAGTTCTCACTTCACTGAACTCTGCTGACTGTGCCTCCAGTGTTTTCTTCATTAATACAGGCTGAGTGCAGTGGACAGGGAGCAAACCACTAATCATTCCTGAACTCTAGCAGTGCCCTTGCTGTTTCTCTGTGCAGTATGTGCATGTGCGTGTGTGTATGTGTGTGCATGTGTGAGCAGTGTGTGTGTGTGTGTGTGTGTGAGTGTGAATATGTATGAATGTGTGTGCATGTCTGTGGATTTAACCCTAAGGCCCGGATCAGACAGCATGCGTTTTGCAGGCTGAAAAACGTGAGGCACACCGCACTGCCTTTTTTTGTTTTTTTTTGTTGTTGCAAGGCAACCACAGAATCACCTGTCATAAGCCTAACCGTTATTTTGCTGTGAAGTAAACTCACCAGTCTGTACATTTTATTAGCTAGCTAAAAATAGTTAGTGAAATGAACATCAAGTGAAGCACTTATCAGCTTCCATGCCTGGTGTTTCTTATTTAGATCGTGGTAATTGCGACTTGTGAAATCGTAAAGCTCCGGTTGTCCAGCCACTGCCACTACCAGTCCGTCCTCCATGATTGTTGTTCCACCAACTTGTTGTATCACAGAAGGCCGCTCTCAACTCATCGATTGGAATGGAAAACCATGCGGGCCTCTGCGATTAATTTTCTCATCGGGTTCAGGCGCTCTGCAAAGCGAGCGCACAATGAAAGCGGCCAGCAACGCAAAAGCAGCGAGCAAAAAGCTTCACTCTCCTTGACAACAATCACAAAAAGCCGCCCCCCAGCTGCTAAAACGTGTCCTGTCTGATCCGGGCCTAACCCAACCATACCAAGGACTTATGTGCAACCAAAATAATCTGGTAGCCCCAGGTCATAATAGTATGGTGTGCATGATGTCTAATGCAATTACCTCAGTACTTATTGTTCAACATTTCTATCAGTCACTGATTACAGGAAAAACCTGAAAAGCTTGTGAGTATGTACTATTTTAGGGAAACAATCATAAATAAGGCTTAGGCTAATTGTTGTTCATTAAACCCAAAGAGTTGAATCACAACAAGGGATATAAGGGCACTCCACAAAACAAGTCCCATTGGATTGGCTTACAAAAAAAAAGTTTTAGACTGTTGGGCTGAGGACCCATGCACTCAGATCCCGGAACACTCTAGTAATACAAATTTAAATTTTGAATTATGCGGTATATTTTAGCTATATTTGATTTTCAATATGCAGCATACAACCATTGCAGTCGTCTGATGTATGAAAAACATAATAAACTTAGTAAAAATATTAATAATATGATTTTGTTTATATTTTAACAGATTTTGTGGTTCAAAACCATTCTAGGTCACCATGAGTCAGAAGGTTACTGGTGTGAAATACAAATGTACCAGTACCCAGAATGCTAACCTTATAATAACCAGTAATGCCACTTACGATGATTTTCTTGACTTAATATTAACTTATGGATATAAAAACATACATGAATATGATTTGAAATTATTTTTATTCTTCATTTTTTTTAAGTTTTTTCTTCAACTGAAGTCCATTCTAACTTGGTGGTGGTTAAACCAGGCTGTATCTTGTAGTAAAAAGCTGTCTTGTGGATTGAGGATTTTTAAAGGCCTCATTTTGTGCATCTTCCCTAAAAGCAATGATGTTCTCATAAATAGAAGCCTTTATTCTTCCAGCAAGAGTGGTGAAACAGAAACATTTAGCTGCGCTGTCTGCTTTAAGACCGTTTACTACAACTAGCCTGCCATTAAAAAAAAAAAAAGATCTATGTAATACAAAGGCAAGAATACAGCTTGTACCATTTCTGTCTATACAACATGTGAACACAGAGACAATTTTCTACTTCATAATTTAGTTGAAGTAATGGCTTTTCAGCACCATTTACAAAAAATGAGATGGTACTGATGTTAGAGCACCCTAACCGCCTTCAGTGAAATGCATCACTCTCTTAAAATACTCCTGGCCGTTTTCAGTACGGTTGCCAGATTGTGGGGGTGTCAATGCTACAAACATGGGGATTTCTCCGAGTCTCGTTTCTGCATCCAGCTAGGCCTGGTCTGCCAAACAAATTGATTTCACATAACTGAGGACATCCACAAATGCTCTATTTGGCTGAATTATATAGTCTGTTCCAGATGTTGATTATTTTGATTATTTTCCTTTGTACAAAAAAAAGAAATGAATAAAATTAAGAAATAAAAATACAAAAGAAAATGGTTCACAAAAAGGGAACAGCTGTCAAAAACATTTCTTTTTTTTCTTTTTTTTTAGTTTTAGCAAAAAAAACGAATTTTGTTCTTACAACTTTGACACAGTCTGACAGCCTCATAAAACTGAGAACATGTTCAGTTCCAATAGCTTCATTAAACACTGCAAGCACAAATATTTCCACAAACAACTACTATCCTGAAAAAAAGACTATTGTGACTATCAGCATTCCTCTAACAGCGGCAACTGTGCCGTTTAAGGTGGAGCTTTTTGTTGAAGTGGGGTAAACGAGTTTACATCTACTGAAATTGCATCTGAAGAATTATTCCCTACACAGAGACCCTAACCCATGCATAAAGAAATGAGCTCAACTGAGTGGTAGCCCTGGGCTAATACCTTCTCATGGCCGAGGAATGATCTATACTGTGACTGCATTATGTATAGCGCACAAGCAGGTAAGTAGAACTGTTTACTGAAGATTAATTCCCTGCTCATTTCTCTGTTAGCACTCATACAACACGTGCCTACAATTCACCCTTAATAAGGGTGTCCGCGAAAAGATGCTAAAAGCAATATCAATATCAATAATGACGGATCAATGGAATATTCTGCTCTAAATTCAGCATCAACTCTAGTGCATAGGATAAGGCTTGGAGACGATGCCGTTCACTTTTTTCAGCAGATGGGTAAGAAGACAGTAATGTGTAAACCAAAAAACCAAAAAAGAGCAGCCCCATGATTTTAAAAGATGAAGATAATAAGGAAAGCCCATTCCCAGCTGCAGTATATGATAATATCAATGAAGTACTGATGAAATATCTGAATATTTCTTTGTTTCCTCGTGTGTCCCCTGAATGCATATGCATCCTTCGCAATATTCTAGAGAAGGCCACGGTCCACACTTTGGGGAGGTTTGAAGCCGGACACCCACCACACGCGTAGCGGCCACGAGCGCACGACGCGCGTACTACGCGCGTAAGTGAAGCGTAGCTGAAGTACTGTTATTACAATGGCAGCGGGCGACGTCCTCTACACCAGATGCGAACGCGTCGCGAACCGGCTGCGAAACTTGTGCGACACTAGCGAACTGAAGCGTAGTTTTCCGCTTCTGTTCTGCTTGCCGCGCGTCATGATGACCTGTTTATACACAGAAATATGCTCTAAAATGCTAGGTATACATGCTCTGATTTATATTTCATCCTTATATTAGGCTATTGGGGGTGTGTCCCTAGTTCCCTACCATATATTTTATAACCAGCTAAAAAATACAAGCCTTTTCGTTTTTGTATTGTCCTTGCAGGGGGAAAAAAAAAATCTGGAACCTGGGAAAAATGCAAACTTAGTTTAGCTATCTTATTTTGCGGAGGGGGTGGGGTAAATTTGAAAATACACCACAGAAAGACGTAGCCTATTGAATGATGTAGAAGTGAATGCACCGAGCAGCGGTTTGTTAGCTCGAGTGTTGAAAGGTAGTTTTTAACCAACCATTGCTCAGCCTACTTGACTTCTCCGATGTCTTGGTTCGCCGTGCTTTCAAAAAGGGCTTGTTAATAAAAATCAGATCATCCACAGAGCTTTAAAAAAATCAGATTTAGTGGTCTTGCCAATGAAAATGCACCTATTTTATAAATGAAGTTGTAAGTAAGCGTTTATTGCACTTGTACTTCAACGCTTCCAGTGTTCATGGCGTTGTGGTGTTCATATCGCTTCAAGTTGAAACTGTTACGCTATCTTTTTGACGATTAACTGATTTTACTAAATCTGATCATATAAATGTTTTGACGTGAATAACAAGACGACACGGGAATTCCCAATGGTTGATTATGGATTATTTATTATTATTATGATCATTACATATTCTTCATAAAGTTGGCACGCTTGTTAACCAAGCAAATAAATTAATACAGTTTGGGATTATTATGTAGGCTACGTTGCGATTTAAGCTTATGGTAATTCTTTAAAGCGTTTACTTTCTCACGTATTTACATGAGTTAACAAAATACTACCAAATTAACAAACTGAAAAAGGTCTCTCACCAAGTATTCACTTAACCCATAATCAACAGTCGTGAACAAACGTGAAATACACGATGTAATCCCACTGCAGACTGCGAGAACTACTAGGAATATAGAGCTTTAAGCAAGCCTTTGCGCGACACAGACGGAACCCGTGTAGACACACGACGCGCCGCACCGTGCTGCTTCGCCGTGCTGCTTGGGTGCCCGGCGTAAGAGACTATAAGAGGGGTTATGACTTTTACAACCCAGCAGACCTAGGTCAAATACATATGTGTTTTGGATTCAAATACTTTTCTATGCTTTACTGATCTTGTCCGGTGTATTGGAACCAATGAAATACTCTCAAAAAGTGCAAACCTTGCCTTCTGGTCATATTGGCAGGCTCAATTATACCAGGCAAAATCAATAGAGCACAGAAAAGTATTTGAATCCAAAACAGGTCTGCAACCCAGTGTTTAGGGACCCCACTGACCCTGCCGTTAGCTGTGGAGAGCAGGGTGGATAGGCTGAAATTTAACTGATAAATGTGGTCACAACATTGGGCGCCCCCCATCCTTCATTTTGTGAAGTAATACCAGAACACACTGCACAGGGAGACAGCTACAGCAGTGTAGCCAGATGCTTCCATTGTGCTGCAAATAGGGGAAAACAGGAGTGGTAAACACTCAATGAAACCTGGTCTGAATATATGCGGTAGTTGTAATCTACTTGTATTGCTCAAGTACAGGACCAGAAAAAGCAGGGTGGCATTAGGCTGAACACTGCTTCAGGCAACAGTTCCGCTGGATAGGCTGGGCATTAAGTGACCCCACTGACAAACATGGCCACCACATAGGGCACCGCCCATCCTTCATTTTGTGAAGTGGCACCAGGAAAGAATGTCCATGGAGACAGATACAGCCATGTTGAAAGAAGCTTCCATTATGCTGCAGATAGCAGTAAGCAGGAGTGGTAAACACTCAGCAAATCTGGGTCTGAATGCCGTATGCTATTGATGAAGAAGCTGTACTCTAGCTTGTATCGCTCAAGTACAGCCCCAGAAAAGGCACGGTAGCACTAGGCCAAGTGCTTCTTCAGGAAAGAGTTCTGCTGTCTGCTGGATTCTCGCTGTATGCTGTATGCAAATTCACTAAAACTGAAAGACACTTCATATTCCATATTCCAGTCATTCCATTAAAAAAAACAACATTATCAAAAAAAGGAAAGTATGTCATCGTACATCCACTACCATGCACCCCTAACATTTCAGGGCAGTGCACTTCATTTACTGTTGGTCTTCCAATTATTTTTCACTGCACCTGTTAGGCAAATACCACCTTATTCTTCATTGTGTTGCATAACAATAAAAAATGACCTTGTCACGTCCTTCGGTAGTATATTAACTGAGAGAGACTCAAGATTTTTATGATTTAGAGTAAATAACAGAAGGCCTTAGATTTCACTTCTTTAAGCATTCATTTTCACATGCAGTATAACAAGAACAGCGACAAAACAAGGTCACAGCAAATACATTCAAAAATATATATATTTTTTTTTCAATTAGCAGAGGTCAATGAACAGAAGGCCTGTTATGATTAAGTGCACTACAGACTGAATATTTTATTTAGAACTGGACTTACGCTCTTCTTCCTTGGCCTATACACTGGACGGAATCATTTTACTATGTTGCTACAGCTTGCTTATTACCTTACAAGATTAATTTATTTATTTGAAACACATTTACACATTTAAATAATTTGGATGTTTTCACAAAATTGTCAGAGTCAAAAATGTCACTGAGAGACGCTGCAGTTAAGCTAATGATATGCTAAAGCAACAGTTCACTATTCACTGGCAGCAAGCCCCTCCAAATGGTGCTAGCTCTATGCTCCTACAACTTGTGACAGATATTAATTTAAGGAAAAGCTTTTTTTCTTTTTTATTTGCTTTGTAGGTATGTAGATTGAAAACAACAGGCATGGCATGTTTCCACTGTATACAATAAATTATTTGCATTGACTTGGCAAACAAAATTAACAAATAAATAAAAAACATTTCCCCCACATTTGACAACATAACTATATAAAATATACATAAATCCATTGCACCTAAAGCAACTAACTGGACAGTTCAATATCATTTCAAATTAACCTAATGTAATTTGAGAGTTGTGGAGTGCATTTTAAAATTGTGAGTTGAGAGGGGAAAAGTCCGTTTTTATATATTTATTGATTGATTGATTAGTAATCATCAGTTACTCTAAATGCAGCCCAATGACCCAGCATCAGTAGGGTGCAGAGGAGCAGACAAGGCATTTTCAAAAGCAGAATCCTAAAATGCACTATCATCTCTGTCCTCCAGAGGCTGCTGTAGGTACACATATTAAGCCAAATGTCACAATAAACCAAATATTGCAATTAGTACCATTCAGGCCACTGTTAGTCAAAAGATATACTGTGCAAATGAATAATGTATAGGCTTAGGCTTTTGGAAATTGAAAACTTAACTTTGCAAGGCATTTAACATGCTGTTCATGTTTGCAAGAATCTACTATATAACTGAGAGCAACGCTCACTGAACACTTACTTTGTCTTATTATTCATGCCCACCTCCACACCGCTCCTCAAATAAATCGTTTCTACCCTCAACAACAGAAGTGCTTAAAGGACAAATTTGAGAGAGGAAAAAAGTCAAATAATTTTACCTTTCCAATGTAATCTTGCAGAGTTTTATCACCCGGCTTCCAATTACCCTGAGTTCAACTGAATGTAAACCATTAAACTTTGCATTTTTGACTTCAAGATGTTCTGTTTGCGAGACTATCATGAACTCAACAGGTCACTGTTAACCTCTTCTATATTGCCTGCTTTTTTAGACACAAGCCTGAAAATAACATACCCAAAATAAAATAGTTATCATTCTACAGGCATAACTCTGGTCTCTTCTAAAAGGAAACCCTTGAAAGTCTGTTATCCAATAATTTTTTTTTTGCCAGAATCACTCAAAATGTTTCTGAAAGAAAGTAAGGTCAAACACTGTGGAAGTGGATGTTTTTTTATCACCTAAAAGAAGATTTTTTTAAATGGATGCAGATGCTTGTGGGTGTGCCTAGTGGATTTAGAAACTCAATGGAGCCATAGCTACAATACTGGACAAATACTGGTTCAAACATATGACAATACCACCAAAAATTTGCATTCTGAATAGTATTTTTCTAAGCTATGTCAGGGCAGGTTTAAAAAAAAAAAACATTTTGAGACTCTACAAGGACACTTGGTAACCGAATGATATTATGGAGGCTCAGAGGTGTAAAATATTATATATTGTACACTAAATGAAAGTTGAAGATGTTTCCAATATGCAGTATATATTTACTGCAGTATATTAGCTCAATTTCCTCCTGCCTGGCGCCCTCCACATCCCCCCCTTGCTCTCCCTCCTGCTCTGGGTAGCAGCAGGGCTGGAAGATTGTAGAAAATAACTGCATTAGATCCACTGATTGATGTTTTCATGTAAATCACGTCCCACAATTTCACATGCCACATTTATTATTCAAAATCAGGCCAACTCATTATTTATAAGCGTACTGAATAATACAAAATATATATTTTGAGAATGTATTTAGATGCTCACCAATATAAAATGGGATCAAGTCTTTCACTGCGTATGCCATGTGCGGTGGAGTCAAAGCTGTTTTCACTGTCTTCATAAATATTCACTCAGAAGTGATTTCTTCCTCCAAATTTTGAGTCTTCTGTTTAGACTTCGGCATTCTAAAATAAATTTTGTTGTAAAACAACAATATTTTTAGGCATAAAGCCTCAAAAACCTTTCTTGCCAGTGCATAACATTTTCAGCATGCAAATGGTTTGTAGACACAGGAGAAACACTATGTGTCCTTTCATGCAAACCTAACAAAATATACCCTGTTAGAAATGTAATTTCATTGGATAAAATGCTTTTCAGTTGTCACTATACTATCTTGCCACTGGCTGGCTGTGTACTGGGCAGAACCTACAGTGTCCAGCTAAAGTCGTTGCTAGTGCACGGTGGGTCCCATTGGCTATATGAAGGGCTGCTTGGCAAGTACTCATCATAGAAGCTTGTGGGTGGACTCATCTTGTTTCAGAGAGTCTATCCGAACCGGAGGTAATAAATGTTATGGACAACAATAATGCCTCAGAAGAACTGGCGAGTAAACAATGGACATTCTTTCAATGCTTCTCAGAGTTAGCATGTCTTTTGGACTAAAAATGATTGTGGAATTTGTTCGCTGGATCCTTGCGGTGATGAAAACACAGACTTTACAGTTATTCATGTCATCTGTGGATTTCCAAAATGCACAGAAGATGAGGACCCCCAGGCTTGTTTTGACACCCCACGTTAGAAAATAAGAAACCGTTGTCGCTAAAACACTGGAACCGTAAAACTGTTTATAGAGATGGAACGGTGAGTTTTAACACTTTCAAATGGTATATTGTGTGACCAAATTCCACCATAAGAAACTGAATGAATGTAAATAACCCACTAAATTTAAGGGGTTAACCACAAAAGTGTAACAAGCTCATGAGCCAAAATGGTCTGAAAGTTATCTTCTGGTCCTACAACTTTCTATTGTTAAATATTGTTTAGGTACAGTACAAATGAAATGGTACCAATGGAATTAATGATCGAGCTGCATGTACAGAGGTGGTAGTAGAGGTAGGTGGCAGTTAAAATAACTCCCATTCTGCACCTGATTATTTCATGCATTATTTCGATTGGATTCAGCTCTGCTGTCACATACTGCTGAGAAATGCCCACTTCATTATCACATTAAAAATATCTTTGTCATTTCTTTAAAATCACTTTGCCAAGTAGATTTGGAACACACCTGGGCCAAATACGTATTTGTTTTGGATTCAAATACTTTTCTGTGTTCTATTGATCTTGCCTGGTGTAATTGAGCCAGCCAATATGACCAGGAGGCGGGGCTGGCACTTATTGAGAGAATTTCATTGGTTCCAATACACCAGACATGATCAGTAAAGCTTAGAATAGTATTTGGATCCAAGACAAACAGGTCTTTGGCCCAGTTCTGATCCGGACCCAGGTTCAGACGGGCATCTGGCCTTTAAAGCTGCCTCAGCGGACAGAGCCGTGATGGCGGCAGGGCAGCGGGGGGCTGAGAGATCACCGAGCGAGCGGCCGGACCCTGCAGCCGAGGAGCTCCCCGCGCCGCCGAAACTCAGCGGGAGCCGGACGGGAAATCTATTTATCTGATTCGCTCCCCAGGGCTCTGCTGCAGTGGGTCTGTCTGGGCCCTTGGATGCAGAGCAAAGGTAAGGGCTAACCAAGTCAACCGCGCAAGCCCAACCGACTAGCCAAATTATGCTAACCAGTACAGGACTGGAGAAAAATATAAACGCATCATTACACGACACAAAACAAATAAATACTTGAAAGTATGCTGTGCTTGTAATTCATTATAAAGATACAACATACTGCCAGCGGCATATTAATGCGTTAAAACATACCATGGCATATGTTTTAATACAATAACTTTTAAAGGGTACACTTACTGCAAATTGATTCATGAATGGTGGCCATTTTGTTAAAGAATAAAGATTCTTACAGGGTAATTTGTCAACTTTCAGTGATAACTTCTGTAAACTGTAGATGCACAAATAATATTTTTCCTTGACAATGAACAACTTGTGGAAGAACAGCTTAAATGGAAAATATATCATTCAAGCCACTCGATAAAGAATTTAGAGATTGTGTTCAAGCTTGATCATTTATTCATTTTTCAATTTTAATGTGGTCTCATCCTGACAATAAAAACACATTCCCACAGAAATGTTCTACTTATTTTATGTCTGACATAAAAAAGAATGAAAAAAACACCTTTAAAGGAAACTGATGACATTTTCATTTCTGTTGCCTGAGCCTTCAAAAAGCAATTTTCTTCACACAGGACTCTCATTGTTGCTGCAAGACGTAATTAGGGCAAAAGAGAATTCATAAGTGTTCGAATTTCAAGCTGAAGGACAAGAGGAAACTTTTATTTCACATGGAAAAGAAAGACGCAATATTGCCAATTGAGTTTTTTTTCACAAGATTTAGAGGTAATTAGAGCTAACAAGTGACATTTTTCTATACATGTCACTCAATTAAAAATCTGGAGATTAAATAACAAATTTTTGACCCGATCATTATAATACAAGAAATGTATAAAATGGGCCAAATTGTAATTCTATAAAACCGTGAGGCCAACCACATGTGAACTCTGCTTATAAAAATAGACAAAGCAAGATCGTATGCAGAGGAGTGGGCACTGAACAGAAGACACAAGGAACAGCTTCACTGTATATACCACAAACCAGGGACGTCAAACTCCAGTCCTGGTGGGCTGCAGTGTCTGCAAGTATTTGAGACTTCCTTTCAATCGACAGCCAAATGAGGCCTTGAGACACTTGAGACACACGGCCACTCTGTGCTGAAACACACTGAAAACCAGCACACTGCAGCTCTCCAGGCCTGAAGTTTGACACCCCTGCCGTAGGAAATGCAGCTATCTATTAAGTCTATTGCTTGAAGGGAAGTGGGTATAATATGAATCTGTATCTGTGCCTGAGGATGTGGACGGCAGGCTGACATGTCTGTTCATGTTAGGGATAGTGTAGTAGAGGCATTCTAATACACAGGACACGCAATAGATACAATTATAATTTGGATTACGAGTAGGCCGATTGGAGATTCTAAATTGCTCACAGGTATCAGCGTGTGAGTGAATGGTGCGTGTGCCCTGCGATAGATTGGCGGCCTGTCCAGGGTGTATTCCTGCCTCTCGCCCAATGCATGCTGGGATAGGCTCCAGCATTCCCACGACCCTGCCCAGGGTATAAATAATGGATGGATGGATGGATGGATGGATTCATCATTCAATTTGATTAATCATCAAATTCACATATCATAGAAAAAGAAATGAGTAATACATTATGTGTATCTATATCTACAACTTTTTTATCTTGCTTTTGAGTAGCAAGCAATTTTTTATGTCATGGGATTATGAACTAACATTTGTCAACAGACACCCACACATATTTCCCACATGGAGCAGGACACACACTTGAAATTAATACTTATATAATTATTATGTTTTGCAAGTTTCACAACCCAGCCTTGGCCAAACATAGAATCTATCATAATTAGGAATCTTTCCATTTAAGCTTATGATGGATTAAAGTTCAACGCCAAGTGCATTAAATTTAGCTTTGAATATATCTTAATATTGTAAATATCAAAGCACACATTTCAATAACCACAAGAATAACTGTTTTAAACATTCATGACTGTATAATATGCCTACTCAGTGACACTATGCCTCGTGTAATTCCATTTTGAAGTCTACATTATTTATTGTAGCTAGCTAGCTAATGCAATGGCTTTCTTGAAAATGTAACAGCACCTGGACCTGTTATCCAAACCATTTTCATTTGCCTGCCATCAGAGAATTATTTATTTATTATTAGTGCCAATTGAAAGCTGCATGGTCACAATTAAGGTTGTCTCAATAAAGACTGATATTATTCTGTGAGTGCATAAGGTGTCCAAACGGATTTACTATATTTAATTTTTACTAGTTTATTTTTTTTTATTTAATTCTTCACCATGCTTATATAACTGGAACCATTGTGTTTCCGTAATGTAATTGTGGATAAAAAACATTGTATTCCAGGAATTGAGAGAAGCTGGCATGATGAATGTAGCCCTGTAACTGTTGCACAGATAATTACTTCCTGGGCCCTGAAAGGTTCTACAAAATCCAGTCTTTATGCTAGATATTTTTCAGAATGAATCTGAATGACTGATGCGAACACAGCAGGTAATGTAATGTGTACAGTTAAAACAATTCACAATGGTACCGGGGGAAGACTGCAGTCTTGTATAGCTTCAGCTTGATACCTGTTAGGTGCTGGCTGTTATTCTCTCATTTTAACACCATTTCTAATAAACTGTGCCCATACACTTCATGCTTTGTTCATTTCAACACAAGCTGACATACCCACAGTATGGAACTGCTGCACGCATAGACCTTCCATTAAACGGAGGTTAATATGCTGGGGATTCCTATTAAAAAACATTTAAATTATTACACATTCGGCTGGGGAGTTTCTGTCTATATCATTTGATAGTTCATTCAGGATGGCCTTGAAACAGCCAGTGGTTTCTGCAGTAATGAAATAGAAAATCTTTACTATACCACCACTGTGAGAGCTATGAACTTACTCGAGATTAGTCAAACAATGGATACAGAAATGCACAATGGAATATAAAAATTAGATTAAAAAGCCTTTGCAGTAAAGCGTAATTTAAAATACTGCACACAGAGCAACCAGTCCCCCAAGAAATATAAATAAAAGTATTATTTTTTACTACTGTAAAACATTTATTTAGTTTGTCTTCAATTAAAAATTTTTTTATACCTATCATATTAAGAGAATTCCATTATAGACCTGTCTTCAGTGTATCTACAAAGATGTAATGATAACTCCCAAAAAAAAAAAAAAAAAACAGTATAATAAGCAATACGGTTTTCTGGGTAATCTTAAACAATGACTCTGCAAAATCAATTTACCTGTAGATAAAATACATATGTGTTTGTTTTTATTTTTTATTATTTCCATTTTTGCATATAAAACTGAATGTAAAAACATAAAAATCCACAGGCAATTGTTTCTCTACAGGAACAGCTCACGTTACTATGAATGCTGATTACCACAGAAATTGGAGAAGGCTTCTAATCATTGGATTATTAGGCTGTTTGAACAGTGTCCCAGGGGCTGAAAGCATGGCGTTCGTAAACGACCGTCTGGAAGCAGTGTGTCGCATTTCATAGAAAAATGCTTCCCACTCTCCTGCCAACACTACCGGGGCCAAGGGATGGTCGGGGAAACTGGCAGAATGTGAAAGTCCCTCTGCACTACAAGCTGTTGTGCTAGACCTACAAAAAGGCAAACGTGAGCTTTCCATCCGGAACATTCTTCCATCAACTACGCTAACCGCACTTCACAACGAGCAGTTTGACACATGCAGGAAGCCCCTGTGACTCCTGTCGCAGAGCTGATGTCCTTTCATGAACACAACTTGAAAACGTGTTTATTGCAAACGTGGGCAAGTGTTATAAGCTTTTCTTTTTCTTTTTTTTTTCAGGTTGGGATCCCATCAGGAAAAAAATTCTAAGAATCAATTCTGTGCGGGGAGGGTCACCTTTTGATAGAACATTATTCAGTTCCTGCAGTTCAAAGACAAAGCCACTGGGTGGCAATTTCCTAGGCCCATACACAGACACACACACACCTACACACACACACACACACATTGACTACATTCATTCTGTAACCTCTAACCCTAACCCTAACCCCAACCATTACATGCCTAACCCTAACCTTAACCTAATTGTAACCCTAACCCTAAAACAGCCTCTTGAACTTGTGGGGACCAGCAAAAGGACCCCACCATGCGTAATTTTCCTCATTTTTCTATCCTTGTGAGGAAATTTGGTTCTCACAAAGATATGTCCACACACACACACACACAGGGTATTATTAAATATATTAGTATACCCTCAATAAGTATACACTACAAAAGAGAGACACACTATGGAGCATTTCTTTTGAAAGTGTACTTTACTTAGTCCGGTGACTGATATTTCTGTGTTGGTACATTAACGCGTATATCACGGTTCCGTGGTCACATAAGTGACGAACCCGGGATTCTCCATGGCGATAAGGCTCAAATTCATTAAGAGCTCGGCATCACTGTAAATCTATCGCAAAGGATCCAGTGATAAAGGGTTGCTGACTCCTCAAAACATTGGCAACATTGTGTCAATGCATAAAAATGGATAGTTTGTCTTTGCACTCGGACAGGAAGGCTGTAATTTATTTTCCACTATGCTGAAAGTTGTAAAGAGGGAGAGACGGGGTCCAGCCCATTTATTTTGCTTTACAAAGACGGAAGGGTGACAGTTAAGGAAGCAGAGAGCCCAAAGAAACCGTATGTGCAGACACAATATCGATCATCATCGCAGAAAATAATTCATCGAGGTAGTCTGCTGCACATAAGAAATTCAGAAATCAGTCCAATTGATAATAATGCAGCCATCTCAGATAATTTCTGGCGAAGCAGAATTAGTCATGATTAATCCTCCACAAATTGTAATCATTTTTTATACCCAGAAAACTACTAATTTGATGACAGAGGCTTATATTCAGTCAAACTTTTCCCTTATAGGAACAATCTAAATAAAAACAATTGATCCATCCAGATGGTTTTCTTGCAAAATTATTGTACTCAGTTTTTATCTTCCAATAAGAGCTTCTGTTCAGGTCAAAAAACTACATGCACAAACAATACTAAAATTTACATCAAGTCATCCTGTTTCATCATGCAATACAGTAATGATGATATAATTTAATATGAAATAATATTTACAGATTAGGTTGCCAATTAATGCAAAACTACTTTCAAAATTCTAAAAACTATTTTTGACATTTTTGTAAAATTCCACAGCAACTCACACACCTTCTCAGAGGCTCTCGTGAGGAAATGAAACTCCACACCCGAGGGAAACCTTTGACTGCACTTTTGTAAACAGTGTTTACAAAACCTAGTGTGTATCAGTAGCTTGCTGTTAGCTAGTTAGTGTCAAGAGAAACGAGGTCATCTGAATGTTTCATGCCTGTTTTAACACAACTAATGGCTGAAGTTTAAATGTAAGATTTCAGTTTCCTTTAGTGACCATGAGCTGTGCAAACTGTGGCTTGTCACCATAAGATTTTTTTTTATGAATAATTTTAATAACGTCTCATTTTAACCTTCAGAACCTTCAGAAATTTCACAAGGCAAACAGTATGTAAACAGCCAATATGTCTAATGTAATCAGCAACCAGCTAGACACATCTATAGTATAAGATGCTACATATTTTTTTTTTTAATCTGAGAGAACACATTTATAGGTATTTCTGAAGAGCTACAGGTAATGAAATTTGATAAATTTGTTTGAAGATTAGATTTCAAAGTGCTTTCCCACAATGCATGTGTAATTAGGGGAATATCATCAATCTTGTGTTGTGAAGCTGTTGGAAGTAATGAGATTGCGGAGTAAAGTTTAATTCATTAAGCAGGCGTGACACTTGGAGACATTTATTATTACATAGAAATGTTCCCATTATTCAAAACCCTCTGACTTGCCTTTGATGCTGGCACAATTAATACGAGTTCAATCCAATAAAAACTTGTTTCCGTTTTTTCCTTCATTCTGCCTTGCATGGGCCACTTGGGATATTTACCATCACTCTGTTTGCATAATTATGAGACATTAATTAAGAAACAGCGTATAAATGGCAACAGTAGGCCTAACAGGGTTATTGATCGGATGACTTCTGCTAATTGTGTACTCCCACACTTCATTATGGCCATTATCGCAATCGCTTTTGACAATAACTAATATCATTTATAATCCTCCTAATGGAAACGCGTCCGGGCTTGTCGTAGGCACAAGTTTGCGTCAATTGCAATTTGTACACTTACAGATCAATTCTACAAACAGTTCTGTGCAGTAAAAACATTGGTAAATCAAACATAGGAAACATTACACGTATTGATTGTTAATTGATCTTCTGTGTTTTCTTGATGACCTCGCTAATTCCTTAGACTAACACTCATGTTCTCTACTTTTACAAGTTGCTCTGAATAAGAGTACAAGTCACAGTAATGGGTGTAAAGTATAAATATATATATATATATCCAAAACACACATCGAATAGGATATAAAATTCCAACAATGACACAGGAAATGAGTTTGGCAACCAGGGCCCCATACCAGTTCTTTTGTTTTTGTTTGAAAAGGTTAAAAAAATGTTTTTTTTTAAAGTCAGAGGCTTGTCTCATCATGAGTGTAACAAGGTGACCCAGAGTCAGGCCCTCCTGGTGGGTATTTTAGTTAGAAATCACACTGGGGCCTTCTCCTAGTTTCCCAAAAAGCAGACGTAAATAATTCATGTGAATATTAGCCTCCAAGGGCAATGCCGTGTCCACGTCAGTCACAGCTTGCTGTAACTGCCAGGCAAGGACGCTTAGTATCCTGAACACATCTCTAAGGACACGTCTGTTCTGTGTTTCACACTCTACAGGGCAGACTGTGGCAGCTCCAGCAACGTTAACACGTTACTTTAGTTACGTAAGGTTTGCTTCTCAGGTGAAATAAAACACTCAAAGTTTCCAGCCAATCCCATTTATTTATTTATTTGGCTGTTTGTTTGCACAGAAACTCAAAGTTAGCCTCACTTTCCAACCTTGTGGACTACGTTGACAATCAAGGTCAGATAAGTCTGCCAAACTTTTGCAAATGTGGTTTGTTAATAAATCAAAGGACAGTTATTAATAATCTTTCATTTGTACTTATGATTACAGTACACGGAGTCATCAAGGCACATACACATCTAGTTCCTATAAAAATCCTGCAGTCTAATAAAATTATCTTTCCAGACACTACAGAGATATGGGCAATGGAATGAAGAAAGTATGACATACAAAATCTCAATGTCAAATCACAGTGTCAAACGATACGCATTGACAAAAACTATAAAAACAGGCACAGGTTAAGTGTATTATAAGCATACTGGATATTTGAACAGGTGGAAAACACATAATAATGCAAGGCTACATTTAGTACGGTAACTGTTGTGCCACATCACTTTCATCACTGTACGAACTCGTTGTACTAACTGAACTTGCTGTACTAACTGAACTAACTGAACTCACTGTACTTATTGAATGGCACAGCCATAGTCCTCTCATTCAATTAACAGCACCAAAACACTAATACAGGCTTCTGAAACTTTGCAGGTCTAGAGAGGGAGGATTTAAAAACTTGTTTAACAAGCTGTTTTAAACATTAGCGTGAGTAAGAAAAAAATTAATAAAAGTGTGTCGTTCCCACAAAAGCTCAATGGCGTTTCGCAACTTAACAGCCAAATACCAGTCCTTTCCCCTCGATTAATGCACCACGTGAGCTTTTCGCACATTCTCGTCAAGCCGAAATTGCTAATGTGATGGAGCAGAGCGACGGACATTTTCATTCCACGGCTCGTAAATCTGCTCATTATAAAAATGGAGCTGCTCCTTTCAAACCTCATTTCACCCGGCGCTCCCCACATCCCATCTCTGAGGCAGATGTGACTCTGCTCGACTGGGTGGGGGGGGTGGGGGGGTTGGGGGGGCAGAGGGACTGCTCTATTCCATCTGCGTATGCGAGAGGGTTACTACTGTGAAGTAGTCTGTATGAACAGCACTCAGAGCTCTGGGCCCAGATTCAATCTAACTGCAACTGAATGTTGTCCTTAGCTTTGAATAATGCATATAAATCCAAGGTTTTTTTTTTTCTCTTTCTTTCTCACATGCTCACTCTATACATCACAGTTTCAGCAGTCATTGAAGTTCTGTTAGAATAACTCCTTTGATTCTATTCTGATTCTATTGACCACAATGAGTCACACTGTTGATATTGACACTCAAATTAATTAGCAAATAGTTGTTCTGAGTTTAGCTCTGTCAATAATCAAACAGCCTGCTGTCAGGGATATCCCTGTTTAAGGGCACATGCCTACCAGCAGGCTGTTCAGGTATTGACAGAGCTATACATAGACTCAATCCAGGCTAATTTGGAGATGGACTTGTTTTGTTAAGTATGAACAGACACCAAAATGGTATCGATATTTTGGTTACATTTATTTAGTAGCTGTTGTTGTTTTTTTAATGCTATTTTTCAACTTTAAGCAGCAGAATCTGCAGACCACAAAGGTTTCTGCTTTGTTCCTACAAAGTTACCGGGGTCGAAAAACGTGTCTCGTCACCGTATAAATACATGGAAACCAACACTGAATTTTATATCACTCTAGTAATAGCTGGTCCAAGGTCACTGACTTGTATGGCCTGTTTTGCTTTAATGCTATATAAATAGTAGCACTTTGCGTATTTATTATTGAAAGAGCAGAAAGTGGGACTAGCTACAAGCAAGCATCCACTGCATTCACCACACGTTTTACTGTTGGCTGTTTCTAACTGTGTGAATGCTGATTTACTTTACGCTAGACATAATGGTACTCATGTTGTCAAAAAAAGTTTTTACGTGCCTGTCCATAGAACATTATACCAAAGGGTTTGGGGATAATTCAGGTGTTTTTCTTTTTTTTCAAATTTGAGACGAGCATTGAAGTTTCTCTTGGTTAGCACTGGTTCTCTACCTGGCTACTCCCCCATGAATTACATTTTTGCTCACTCTCTTTCTTATTTTGAGTCATGAACACTGACCTTATCTGAGGCTAAAGAGGTCTGCAGTTTCATGGATGTTCTTCTGGGATCTTTTGTGATTTCCTGGATGACTTTCTTGCTGTGACATTGGAGAACTTTTGGCTGGCCGGTCACTCCTGGGACCATTGTTCCTAGTGTTCTCCATTCAGAGATAATGGCTTTCACTGTGGTTCGAGGGAGTCCCAGAGCCTTAAAAATGGCTTTGTAACCCTTACCAGACAGATGAATTTCAACAGCGTTTCTCTCATCTCATCTGGAATTTCCTCTGATTGTGGCATAGTGTGTTTGTAGAAACTTCGTTGTGAATATACTCTGACGGTAAGGTTCAATATGAGTGAGATTAAGATTCAGCAGGGCTAGCTGCAATCAAGTGTGGCTGTGTTCAATCAGCTGAATCTAATAATCAATTCAGTGAATTAGTTGATTGATTAACTAAGGCGGCAATTACTTTTTCACATAGGTGTTTGATACCTTTTTTATTAATTAAATGAAATATATATTTTTTTGCGTTTACGTAGTTTCCCTTTGTCTAATATTACTTTGTCTAAAGATCTGAAACCATTCACTGTGACTAATATTCAATAATGTAGGAAATCAGGCAAATACTTTTTCACGGCACTGTGTATAAGACTAGCGGATTGTTTACAAAGGGAAAACCCACCTTCTCACCTTCAGTACAGGTGCCACAATTTTCAGGTTACATCTTTCTTGTTTCTTGGATTTTTCAGTCTTTTAGAGCTTTAAGAATGGCTGCTTGAATTAAAAATGAAACTTTAGTCTGCTTTGATTAAATTGGATATGCCCTTAAACTGGCTAAGGGTGCATGACTGAGTCCTGAATTCAATCAACATCTGTCCTTGACTTTGACTTACAATTAAGGGCAGAGTTATTTCTTTTTTTCTTCTTCATTTTCTCCCATCAGTTTAGCAAGGTAGTTTTAGTAACGCACTGTTTATGAAGAAAAATATACATTTCTTTTAAGTGTTAGCCAAGATGAGTAAATTAATGACAGGGTAATGTTGAATATTTCATGAATGTGAAAAGCCTGCTGATATTTGCTTTGCAGGTACATGTACGTACATACCGTTGTACACTGCATTTCCAAAAGTATGTGGACATCTGAACATCACATCCATATGTACTTGTTGAGCATCTCATTCCAAAACATGGACCCCCCTTTGATACTGTGACAGCCTCTGTCCTTCTGGGAAGGCTTTCCCGTAGATTTTGGAAAATGGCTGCTGGTGGGTTAGAGCTCTGACGTGCGCTCAAGATGACGAACGTTCGTGGAGAGCAACTCCCACTCCCCAGAGCCAGCTCTGAATACAGTCTACAAGAGCAATGGTTCCCTTTCCAATTATGCTACTGTACAATACCACCTGTATAACGGACCTTAAAAAAACACATTTTCTCATGGGGAAAAATGCATCTTTCAATTGGGTCTATCTGGAGTCATACCGGTAGAAACCATTTCAAGGCGTACGTACTGCTCTGGTGCAATTTAAAACTGTTCAGCTATTTAATGCATTACCACACAACATTCCCCATGTGCAACCAATCCCCTGGGATGGGTGAGGAATCCCTAGGGAACAGCAAGACTGCCAGCTGGATAGAGGTCTTGTTCTCACCCCCTGTGCCACCCACACTCTGTACCCCACTGTGTAAAGATTCAGTTAGGGGGTGTGTTTCTGGGATCTGTAATATACCTGCATTCCCAAAGAGGAAGACACGTGAAAGATTATATTCTATCTATATTAAAAGGCATCAGGCAGACTAAGTCCTCTTGGGGAATACATTTTCATATTCAAGAGTGCTGACAAGTATCAGGTTTTCAGGTCACGGCTGATAGCAAATATATGATAGCTAACTTAGAAAATCAATTTTCTGAAAGGGTTTCTCAGACCACATTCTGTACAGCAGCACAGATGTTTGTCTCGTGGGCACCTGAGGAGAGGACTTGTGTCCTCTGGGTAATGAGTCTGAATCTCTTTTGTGATGACATGGCAAAGTAAGTTCCATTAAATGGACCGCTCCAGCGATTCCTTGGAGAATACACTGCATCCTTCAATGATTGGGGTGTCTGATGCGATTTACTTCTTTTAGTTTATTTATTGCTTTGAGTGCGGCATTTTTATATTTCCCCCAAAAAACAATAATTCTATTCTCCACTTGAAACACTTCATTCTCTTATGTTTATTTTGCCCTTATTTTGTATTCTGTAAAGACACACTACATCTTCATATCAATGTCATGTCTCTGCAGATGACTGTGATTTGAATGACTTATTTGGCTTGATTTTTTGGCTCTATCCCAGTCGTTTTAGCCATGCTATATGTTGGACATTGCCATTAGGTCAACTTTTTCCTAATTCTTTAAATTAGTTTTTCTTGTGACACTCACACTCAAGACTCGTGTGACCACAGAGATTGGTTTCCTGGCAAGCAGTCAGCAATTCTGTTAGTTGAAGCCTTTCTTTAAGTTACTGGACCGACTCACTGAGGTAATGGTGAGCTTGCTCTTAAGGGAAGACCAGATGTTATTTATCCTGTAATTTATCTTGTAAAAGTATCACGAACACACTTACCTGCAGTAAGTGCAAACCCCTCAATGCACTCACCACTAAATATATAATATTGAGTCCATTAGTAGCCAGGTCAGTCAATGATGACAACACTCGTGAACTTGTGAATCAAGAAATCATAGTATATTTTATGGTATTTAAAAAGAATCACTGTACTCATTTTGAAAAAACCACATGCAGACACTCAGTAATAAATGCCACTTACTGAACTGCCTCATTGCATGTCTTTTGAAATATAATTATCTCTCTCTCTCACTCACGCACACACACACACACACACATATACGCACATACTAAATAGAGTACCATTTCTATTGTCAGATGTAAGAAATTCGCATTCATGGACAAGACAGCTATTTTGAATAATAGCCACATATAGAGGGTGCTAATAACACACTTCACTAATACGGGGTATCAGAGGTTCTATCTCACTGAACTCTATGGTGCATTTGTTATCACAATGAAGAAGCTTCGCGAGTTAGAGACACCTGGACTAGCAGAGTTGCATCACGTGTGACTGCACAGCACACTTGAGATGTGAACAATTTTCTCCCAACTTTAAACAGTAAACAGCGATATGAGTGCAATCAATGTATCTGTTTGCAAAACATGAACACACTTGTCACTAAGATTCTTCCACCTGGATTTGCTCTCCAGAATAGACATTTTATTTACAGCTTTGGCAGAGTTTGTCGACATAGTAGCGACTTTATAATCTTTCAAAGATGAATCATGCAGATGATGATATTTTCTAATAGTTTTCCTCTATCCCCTCCATGTTTTTCGGCATCAGTTACAACCAAAATAATGAAGTTAAGCAAAAAAAAAAAAAGGAAAACACATACACAGCAATACATTTAAGCATTCCCTCTGGATGTGTCCCCACTGTTTTCAGTCGAAAGTGTATCATTTTTGTCAAGTGCCACTCATCGAAAGCATCGCGCGAATGCGAATGTATAAATGTGGCTTTAAGCAAGTCTCAAGCGTTCCACTGGAGGCAAAGTTATCAAGCCAACGACAGAAACAGCCAGCGGTTCGCTGGCATCATTTTTTTTCCTCATCAGTTGCTCATCTGCCCGCCTGCGGATCCAGAACATTCTCAGACAGATGCCCGCTCATTTCCCACTTGTTTATCACAGATTATAGTTGGCGGGCTACTGTTGGACCTTCGTTCATTTTTATCTTATTTATAGCCTAGAGTAAATGTATTTCTGAAGACAGAAACAGAAACGAATCGTTAATTATGTGAAAAAGATTTTTTATGTCCCCATCGAGACGGCTTTTAGCACAATAAGAAACATCCACGAGGACAAGCTGAGCTCCCTGGCAGGTGCAAATGCACAGAAGCTTCTAGATTTTAATATGTCAATTTGATGGTTCAATATAAAATTGGTTGACATGATGTTAGCAATGCTCTTTATCAAATATTCTTTAATAAAAGTCATTTAAGAAAACATCCTTTTGAGTGGCTTTGAATCATATTGGTGCGAAAATCAGTGCACAATCCACACAAAAATATAATTTCATTCCAGCTCAAAAGTTTACTATACTACATCAGTAATCTGTTCATGTTTCCCTTTGAAAATCAGTATTGGTCTGAAAAATTCCGTATCAGTCAGGCTCCATATAATAAACAAACGTGCTGGTGCAGGGGAGGACTCCAGTTCCCTATCCCATTATTTTAAGGCAGAAACATGGCATCACTGACATGGGAGTTGCTCTCCATACACACATATGCAAACATTCCATCAACTGTTCATACATTTAGAGGTTATTTTCCATTAATTTATTTATTTCCCATTAAATTGTTTATCTTTTTTCAGCTTGAACAAAATGTAATCGTGGTGTCAAGATCCCATGTAAATCACAAACACTTGAAAGATGCTATCTCAAGATCTTATCTTAGCTTTGTGAATACAGACACTTTACAGTTTTTTTTGTAAGGATGAGCAATGAATGTGTTAGTGTGAGGGAAGCTTGAATAAACTCATCCACAGGCTTTGAGTCTCCAGGTTCCTATTCCCCATGTTTCCTCTGGCTCTCTGTAGCGTGACGTGGTTCGGGCACATGTTGACCTCAGTCACGGAATTAACCCCAGTGCCATTTTGATTGGTCCGGATACAGTGAGAGCAGTTTAATCAGCTACACCATTAGCCCATTCCGTTGGGGGTGTGGGCGCAGGATCACGGACTGAAATGCTCCTGACTTTTTTTCCTCTTTTTTTTTTTTTTCATCCGAAGATATCGGCAGTCGATATGGCAATTGAGTTGTCCTGCGCCTCTGGCTCATTTCAAGCACTGATAAGCATACATCAAAAAAGCCCGGCTAATGACTTTTTCTCAAACTCGAAAATGACCTTGAGCTGAGGCTACTCCCACACCTCCAGACACAGTGCTCTCAGGCCTCTTTCATTACTATAATCTAGGAAGAGGGCAGAGTCACACTCAATGCTTGAACGCCTAAAGCAGGACTTCTGAATCAGGAGAATGTCTATTTGCATTCATGAGGGAATTGCATACCAATTCACATGTATTCTTTAAAGCCTAATAGCACACAGCCTTCCCTCCATTCAAGTGGGACATAATGTTGCAATCATTTCCTGGGATTATGAAAGGTCAGGATTTGTGATTTGGTTATTGGTTTTTAGTCGCCGTACTTTACTATTGAGATCGTTCTTTACGAGCCTAAATGGAGCCTTTATCAGTGCAAAATAAAAGCTTTATGGTCAATTTTACCTGAGTTAAGATACTTTATAATTTAGTTTGTACCATTCTGTACTCTCTCTCTCTCTCTGACACACACACACAGTATTTGTACAGTGACAATTTGTGTTGTCTTGTCTCTGTAGTAAAGCGCATTGGATTTGAAATGAAACAATGAATATGAGGTTAAAGTGCAGACGGTCAGCTTTAATTTGAGGTTATTTACATCCATACTGGGTGATCCGTGTAGAAAGTACAGCCCATTTTTGTACACAGGAATTCATTGTTTCAATTCAGTCCAATGTTCTGGCATACAGAGCCAAAGTATATAAGTATATATCAGTGGCAACTGTTAGGTGTGGAAACAAGGAAAGACAGAAATATGAAATATTTGTGCAACAACTGCCTGGGGGGGCTGGCAGGGGGGCATGACCACCAAAGGAGGGGGGTCTGGGGGGACATGACCCCCCGAAGAATATGTTTGCGAAAATCACCCCTAAAATAACCTGTAAAAGTTGATAAAAATAAAGTTTTAATTAATCACTTATAAGATTAATTAGTGCTTCGTATGCATGAGTAACTTGGCATTTTCGCACTTTGAAAACTATTTTAAACATTACACACTACTTACTAAGGTATAATGAACAGGTATTAAGTCATAATGACTCTCTTCAATAAACATTACCCATTTGAATAACCTGCAAATTGATCCATTGGTAAGCAGTGCATATATTCTAATGACTGTGAACGTTTGCTAAGAGTAACAAGTTTACTTACTTATTTTTCTGGTCAAATGAGGTGTTGATTGAACCTTCCACAGTGGTAATAACATAATTGTGTTTCTGTACGCTCACATATTTGGCTGTGCACTGTTATTGTAAGTCACGCACCCTGCCTTCTAAATTATTAAACTGTAACGGTGGTGTTACAGTAGCAATTTAAAATATGTGCAAACACAAGGCTGATGTGGGGTATCCTGATGAGATCACAGGTAGGAAAAGATCAACAGGGATGAAGTGAATAGAATTGCTCTTCCAGCCAATGAAAACACATTAATGGAAAACATTTCCAACAGTACATTCCCATATGTGCCTCGAGCAGAACGGTTAATATTGTTGGAGATCAGATATATCTGGGTAATTACCACCAAAAGCACTTCTGTTTAACTGCTGATACCCTTGTGTTCAGTATTCAGAGTGCTGGGTGTTAAAACGAGGGTGTTTACTGGTCAAAACCGCTGGACAAGGCCAACACAAACCACAATGGGCCATCGATGCCATTAGTTTATTGGCGGACGAGTCGGTCCTTGTCAGGAATCTGGAATTCAGGGATCCCTACTGTGACTGCTTTTGGTAGGTGGAAGAAGGCCCTTGAGTGTAAGACACATTTCATGTCATTGTGGTGGTATTTTTCATAGCCTACATATTACTGGTGATGCTTCGTCCGTGCCTTTGGTTGTCTTGCTGAAAATGAGTAGGCCAGCCAGTGCATGTCATTGCTACGAGTATATCCCCAAGCCACCGCACTGTTGCTCGATTGTGTCACAATAAAGCTGGGTGATATCATTTCATTTTTAATGCCAGGCTACTGTGTAAGTTATCTCAGTTGATTTGTTAGTCCAACCCATGCTACTTCTCAGTCAACATGAATAATGCTGAAGTTTCCATCCGTTTATGTTCAAGTCAATAGTGGAATGTGATTTATAAAGCCAGCATTTCAATTACCTCCTTGCTACCCTACATCTTGTAAATGGACTGCATTTATATAGGATATATTTTATCCAAAGCACTTTACAATTGATGCCTCTCATTCACCCATTCACACACACACTCACACACCAACGGTGAAAGGCTGCCATGCAAGGTACCAATCAGCTCGTTGGGAGCAATTAGGGGTTCGGTATCTTGCTCAGGGACACATCGACACGCCCAGGGCGGATAGAACCGGCAACCCTCCGACTACCAGACAACCACTCTTACCTCCTGAGCTATGTCACCCCCTACATCTTGTGAATGCTTGGAGTTGAACAGTGTATTTGCTTGTGCTGCTGGGAGCGTTTTGATAGTTGCATCTCTTCCAAGGGGATTTCCACTTGTCATTTCCCTATATCAAAGCAATTCTAACATGGTTATTTTGTCATGGTGCTGGATGTCTTATTCAGCGCTGCCTACTGTGTTTTTCATCATCCGTAGGCTTGCTTTTCTAAACTGGAAGAGTGGTGAGGGGGTCAAAAGCAACTTGCATGTCACAGAATGACTGCTGCACAACTAAAAAATAACTGTTCACTTTAAACAAGTATATTTTTATTTTCGGAAGCCCGGTCACAAATAGGATTTGAGACAGGCTACTAACCTGTTTTCAATGTTTGTAAGGTGGGAGAAAAAGTACAAAATGAAATGTTTTTTTTTTTGTTTTGTTCAAACCGGATCAGGAACGTTACATTGGGGGCGGAACAAAACGACAGAAACATTTAAATTCTGATTCTGATCGGAACGAATGAGTAGAAGAAAAAAAATCTGTTTCCAAGCCCTGCATTTAACAGAAGGAAAAATTAATTGTGAAAGCTCAAATACAGCTGTTTTGGTTTGCTAGTTGAGCACAATGGTACACTACAAAAACTGGAAGTTGTGCTTTTTGTGCCATTGTTGGCAATAGTTGTTCACAGCTGGTGGAAGGGTTGCTCCGCCTCAATTCCTCAATCCTCAATCACAAACATCTTCACCAGCATCTTACCAATGGGAAACACTGCATTATTTTCAATGGCAGTATGTCATATGGTGCTGTTGGCTTGTTATTTCAGTGTTTGGGCTCTTTTGGGTTGGGGCTAAAATTTAGCAGGATCTTGCCAGGCTGGTTGGAGTCGAGCCATAAAGAAGTCGGACTTAGGCAAACTCGGGCCTATTTTGTAATCCGATGCAAATGGCTAAGCTTGGTTTTAAGTTTAAAACAACACATTTTTTAATATGCTGAGAAAAGGACTTGCCAGCAAGGGAAAGCTTATCTTATGCGTCACTTATTCTAGCGCTGTTGATTTGGAGTTGTCCTTGAGAGGCTGCATCCCTGTGCACCCCATTTCACGAGTGCTAAAGGTCGGACTGTCTAAAAAGCACGGCTCTCCTGCTCGTCCGGGAGAAAGCAAACCGGCCACCCTCAACCCCTACCTAGCAATTTCACAGTCTCTCGAAGGGCAGGCACCGGATAGTTTGTCTGCCAGCTGCGTTGAAGTGGAGGACGGACAGACGGGCAAAAATCCCGCTAAGTGCCTCACAGCTGCCTACTCAAAACAACCGCTCATCACGACGTCAGAAGAGGGTCAGCCCCTCGCGTGCGAGGCAAGAGGTCCGGCACCACCGTTACAGCGGACAGTCTTAGAGGAAACATCATCAACGCTGATGAATCGAACGCAGCGACTTTCAGCACATTCTACTTTTCCTTCACGGTAATCAGTTTCCATGACAATCGCTTATTTTGAACGCATATTTCACTCGCTGCTTCTGTCATTAATCCCAGCCCACCTGGATTACCTGGAATTGCCACTTGTGGAAGTGACATCGCGCACATGTTTCAAGGCAGTTCTGTTTCCACTTCAGCATCACAACACCAGCTGTTTACAAAGGCGTGTATTTCTGAAGAAGAATGGCGGCAACAAATGAAAGATGAACAAACCTTTGTGCCATGTGACATTGTTCAGAGCGTTCGTGAATCGAGGAGGACAAAGGGCCAGATAGGTGTGTAATGTTGGGGTAGATGTCACGTTCACACCAGGAATCGCCAGCTCTCACTTACCTGGAGGAAATAAAAAAGAAGACAAAAAAGATTGCAGATAAAGGTTCAGACTTCTTAGTTTTGATTTATAATCACTACATCTAATGCTGCAGTTCTGTCATAGAAACCCAAAACCTCCCTTTCCCGATGAAAGAAGAGATTGAGAGGAACATGTTGACAACTGTGGAAAATATTTGAGTATCGATCAAAAGCATGTAAGGGCTTCAGGTCAGAAAGACTCAAACATTCCCAGACAGTTGAAGGCAGCCAAAGTGAACATGCTGAACTCTTGTTGAGTGGGCCTTGTCAGGGCACTAAGAAATTAATGTAATGCACCATATTATAAGTCCTCAGAAACCATGCTAACTTCTGCTATACCAACTTGCCCTTTTGCCTTGTTTTTAGCCATTTACTGTGGCACCTTTGTGTGATTCCATTTGAATACAGTATGATTTCACACAATTTCCCATGGTTTTGAATCTGTTACACACCCTGCCTGTCTATAATACTGTTCATCCAGTTTTATTGCATACACTATTCCTTTATGTTCTCTGGATGAGAGCATCTACTAGCATTAAGTGAACAAAAAGGTCCCTTTGTGATTATTAAAGAAAGAAGGGACAGGCTCAGAAAGCCTCATGCCACACATGTCCAGTCTTTTGTTTTTGTCTTCTCCTTTCAAACACTGGCTGAATTTTCTGATTTTCACAAAACCATGTTTGAAATTCTCTTTGCTGGTGCACTGCTCTGATATTTCCATCTAATAAAGCTCCACTCACCCTCAGAATTGGATTTCAGTGGTAGGTGTTCTGTGAGCTGAATTTTGGGCAGGTATTTAAACCCTTCGCGCAGGCCCCCTAGTGGCCAGGACACCAGCGAGATTGCTCAACTCAGACATTCAATGCTTCTGCAGCCAAACAAATAACAGTGCAGTAATAAATGCAAATAACAGACTCCATGTGTTAACATTATTTGTATACAATACATGACAAGCACGCCAAATAAGGAGTTTCTAAGTGCCACTGTTTTTTGTTTGTCCATTTACAAGTAACCCCTGCCCAATTTCATCTGCAACTAACATGACACATTGGACAATAGCATCTATCTGGGAGTTCATAAAAATATTCTTTTAACACTAAAAATGTATGTTCTGTCATAGCAACAAGATAAAGCTAACAATGGCCCAAAGGTATGCTAATATTGGTGAAAAATGCTGCACAATCAATAGCAAAATACACAAATCTTACCATTGGTTTTACACATACAGATGTCCCTTTCAAGATTCAGTAGTCATTTATTGTCATGAAAATTCAGTTTGATAAATAAACACACAAATATAAAGCAGGGGTAGGCATTTACATCGGGCACACGCAAAACCATCACTCACTTTTTACGTGTAACTCTTTACAGTTCATTCTAGTTTGATTAATAACTCCTTTATCCAGCTGAGGACAGTATAGGCTTCCCACCGATGTATGGTATGTCTCATTGGAAATGTATAACAATGATTGAGAGCTCCGTGCAATAGCATGAATTGTTGCTGCAATGTAACATTCCAGCAGTAATATACAAGCACTCGTTGAGGCGTAGGTTTTTGAAAGATTTTACAGATATTTCCAACTCTAAAGAATATTCGCACCATGCGGACATGGATTTGGTGAGTGGGTCAGAAGAGGAAGCATGAAGTCTAGCGAGGAGATATACGAACATGGCAAAGATGTACGTATTACTACTTGTAACATTTGAATGATTTACATTGTCATATTTTTGATATTGTCATATTCACATTGGGTGTAAGAGAGAGACAACTGTTTGCCTCTACTAATAATGCCATTAGGGGCTAACAAATACAGTAGGTGTTACAGGGCATTGTAGGTACAGGACATTGTTAGCTTACCCTGGGCAGTGTTAGCATAATGGCTCATAATGGCCTGTTTTCTTAGAATTCATACCACTCACAATGAAACTAAGTGTCTTCCGAGAGGTCTGCACTATTCACTAATGCAGGCATTTCACATACTCTAGTGTACGTGTATGCGAAATGCCTGAATCAGATGGCTCAGTCTTATGTAATGTTTTATTGTACATAATGTCGGGTATTAGTATCTCCATGGGCTATACTCGTTGCTTAGGGCATGTGAAATACTCCTTCCAATTTACTATGTGCGGATGTGTGCTTAGATAAATGTAAAATTTCCCTTGGAGTGATCATAAATAGTAACATTTGTAAAATGTTGTTCCATTCCCGTGCAAAAAAAGAACATACTCTCGAGTACATAAAAAGTAATGATTACATATTTAGGTATGCGCACCACAGTGTGTCATAATGCTTTAGCATTATTATTTAATGTGATGTCAATGTTTCATTTTAAACCTTCATAAGGGGAAAATTGATATACTTTATGGACAAACCCCATTTTATTCATTTTTAGAAAGGTTTTTGGACCTCTAGATACAGTATCTTGGATGCCTATACTGATGGAAAGATTGTAACTTGAAAATTATGCAAAAGTGAGTTTCATAAGTCAAAATGGTTGTGAAATATATTATTATGCTATGATTTACAGAAATACACAATTTAGACATTTTGAACAGATTTAGAGACACTAAGGGACTCCAGGGTACACTGCTTACATTTTTGCTTCACAGGTCTTAGTAGTTCCGCATATCACCCTCAGATTTTGTACACCTGTGGTCAATGAGTTTATGATTCAGGACAGTTATAGTTTTACCTCTTTTATATAGCTGATCTCACAATATTTCATCTTAAACCAAAGAACAAATTGATTTTTGCATTTTTGCAAAGATAATTGCATTTGTGGCAATTTATGTGAAGTTAGTATTGTAAATGGTGCAAATGTCTTGCTTCACTTAAGCTGTTTTCTTAAGTCTCTGTGCTGTTTACATCTGGAGTTATGAAAACTTACATAGAACACTACCTGAATGGGTGAAGATTGGCCAGAACTTGGCATGTGCGCAAAGGAGTTAAAGTGCAGTGCTTGCTGGCCTCAAAACAGTTATACTAAAGGGAGTTGGAGGATGAAGAGTTAGCTAATAAACCTTAATGAACCTGAGTGGCAAACACTGAGATTCATAATAAAGTGTGAAGTTGCTGCCTCAGTGAAATGAGATTACTTGTATTTTTTATTTCTTTTTTTCTTCTGTAAGACATGCTAACATGCATGTGTGTGCATAAGTATAACATCCTATATAAGGGACCGTAAAGCACAAATCATCTGTAATTTCATCAAATACCCACATCTTGAGTGAAAATATTTGGATTATGTCAGCTAGAAAATGGTTATATGCCATGCTCACTGCAATTAAATCTTCCACAAAGGAAACCCCCCCCCCCCCCCCCCCCGCCGTCACACAGGGGCTTGACTGTTATAAAATGCATTTGCACTGAATATACAAGCCAAGGAATAGCTGGAGGCCTGTACTGGGAAGTGGTTTAAATTTACTATAGTGAAGAACATTTATCTCCTGGAAATCAGTCAGATAAACAGGCGAAAAACATGGTACAAGTGCCGATCCTCCACATTCTTCTGGCACACACACACACACACACACACACACGCACGCGCGTTCCTTCTGTGTTAAGTGTTAAGTGGTGTGCTGTTTTGAGCAGATGGTTCTCCATATGGACAGAATGCAGCGTGCCCTTTGAATTAATATTTGGACAGAAAAGTACATTAGAGCATTAAAAAAACTGTCCATTTCATTCTGCACTGCTGTTCATCAGCAAGAATGCCACTGCTCAGTGTGTATGTATGTAAATATGTGTGTCCCTACAGTGCATGAGATATGTACAGTAAAACATAGGGGAAGAGATGAAACAGTTTTGACTCAAGAATCAAAATGAGTGGCTTACCCCCACAATTTCCAGACAGGACTGACCCAGTTAAAGCAAGCAGAAGTTCTTTGAATAAACAGAATTCCAAAAATAACTCAAAGTCACACATATTTATTTGGCGCAGACAAGAGTTTGCGTTGAGGTAGCAGGGAACAGGTTTCAAAGCGATGTTTGAAGTGAACGACATTGTCCCCGGAATCACATGGGAAGAACAATCCCTGTGATTCCATGCTTTTAAAGTCTAGCGAAAAACAGCAAAGGACCAGAGGCAATCTGCGAGCCCTGCCAATCAAAAGGACCGCGCTTGTTTGCCGGGGTGATGTCTGGGACTGGATGTCAATGCTTTGGCGTTGCCCACCTGTGATGTTCACAGCAAGCTACTTCTAACACAGCCCTTCAATGGCGGCCCCGGACCGGGGACAGCACACGTCACTACACCTTTCCAGGACCGAGCCTCACGCTCTTGCGATCATTTTAAATCTACCTGTTCCCCTGTGGGACTGCTGATCTGAGATGAGTGTGATGTACTGTAAAAAAGCAGCAATAAGCGCACAGAGTACGTAAAATAGGAGTGGAATTATCGAAGGAGCGTGTCTTGTGTTGTCAGGTTCACCGCATCGTGGCTGCAAGCAGCCCACAAAGCCAGGAGAGTACTCCCATTGCCCACACGCTGAAGAAGAGGAATGAGTACAAGGACAGATCTGCACTGCGTCACCTCCTTACACAGGAGATGTCCTCTTATAGGAATACAGGAGACTGCAGCGTGCTGCTGCTGCTCTCTCTCTCTCTCTCTCTCTCTCTCTCATACTCTCCTTCTTTGTCTCTCTCTCTCTCTCTCTCACTTGCTCACACACACACACACAAATTCACTTCCTTACACGCGCACACACTCTCATGCACAAATGCACTGGCATTCTCTGAAACGCACATGCACTTGCACACAGACTGAATTGCCTGCTCAGGCTCACCCATGCTGAGAGACGTCTTCCAGCTTATCCCCTATATGTTGACTGTAACTGTTCAGATATCCGTACCGCAGACTGATCTCTATTCCGCTCTGCACCACCGTAAACTCACCGCACTACCCATTCCACCTCATTTCAGTACGTGTACGTTCACTCTTTATTTTTAAGCCCTTTTTTTGGCATGTCCGGGATGACAAATCATATTTTTAAGCTTGCCTTATCGCTGCAACATCCTCCATCAACTCAGAAGATGACTGACAAGTATGGGCATCCTCTGAACAGCTATTGCTATTGTTTTCGCTCAATTTCACTATTTTCACTGAGTGCAAAAGGGGTGCACTTCATGCACAGCTGAGAAAGACAGGCTGTAGGAAGCCATTTGACCAGAGTGGCCACTAATCGCTCTCTGAAATGAGTCATCTTACCCCTTTAGAGACACAGTTACACCAGACCAAATTTTCAGGAGCAGGTCTTCAAGGATAATGTTTTAGAATGCATTTATCCACATGCAGCTATTGCATCTGTGCCATTCAATTTCTAAATGGCAACTTTTGAGAATAGGGCTATATTTTTGAGATAATGTCCATATAAATTATGTCATTTATATTAAGACAGTCATAATAGACTAAATTATCACCCATTAATATATAATTACCACTAACTGTTTGAGATCATTTGATGTTACGTTAAATTAAGTTAAATCACATTTGCTAATGCAGAGTTCATCATTACAATTAAAATGTAATTTTACCAAATAGATTTGAACGCTAGCAAACTGTACTGACTATTTTGGTGTGTATATATATATATATATATATATATATATTGTTCCGATTGTACATGCCTGCCAGAATGAAATCTGGCCTTTTCATTTCATGATGGGAGTGCAGTCTTTTGAATGTCAAGCCTTTTTTCCATGAACAGAAGCACTCAACGCAAAGTCTAAAAGAACTACTACTGGCATATTTATTTATTTATTATTTTATAATTTTTTGCATTTCAAGAAGTTACAAGCATTAACAGTATACAGAACAAAAAGACCTTTTGTCTGCTGGAGTTTGAAGGCATGGGGTTTGCAGGTTTTAAATAAATAGGAATTCCATTTATACCTTTTTATTCATTTTCTGTAAATTGTAATTGTTACATTTCACAAATTATTTTATTATGATATATTATTAATTATTAGACAATTGAGACCCTTTGAGTAGTTTACTCGTACTGTTTTATCTGAAATCCACCGATACAGTTTAATGTTCATTGAAGCTGTTCAGCTGAAGTACCTTGCTCAGGGGTACTACTGCAATGCCCCATTTGGGATTTGAACCCGCAATCACAGTCACAAGCGCCTTTCTTCATTCGCCATGTTACACAGCCTCCCTCAGCAGTTATGAGGTCTCTGAGTGTTGACATTCATTCTGTTTCTTGCACCAGAGTACTTCAGTTATTTTTCCCGCTCTGTACTGAATGTAATGTTTCAAATAGCCCAGCAGCAAAAAGGGGTCTTAAATGCGATGAGTCTATTAATGAGCCCACTGGGAAAATAGTCTGCCATAGGTGCTCAGGCAATAATAGTTAGGCAGGTGTTTTTGTGCTTGCAGATTCTAGGAAGAATTGTTCATTTCAACTTTACAGCCATTTTGTATTCCATTCTGCCACAAATCTTGAAGGTCAATATGTTTTTTTAACTAGAAAATTAATAATCAAGTGGTGCTTTTTTTCTGTGAGAAGAGGGGTGGCTGTGGCTACAAGCCTGTGGTTTGGGATGAGATTCCAATGGAGTGTTTGCTACTATAGCTAGCTAGCCGCTGCAATGGCCCAGATACAATGAAGCAAAAAGACAAGCTGACAGGGTCATCATTCAAGAACTAAAGTTATCGTAACCATGGAATTGCTTTTCCTCGGTGGCATCAGCTAAAGTTGCCAAGGGGATGCAAGCCAAGGGGAGCTGGCTGGCTTTTGCTGATGGATCGGTAAGTAATGTTACCTCTAGCTATGCAGCTAGGGTTGCCAGATGCCAAATTATTTGTATGTGTCCGGTTCCTAGTCCCGACTGAACAATCTAGCCTAATACCCGGTCTGAGTAATTGATGGGATAAATTCACCGAGTGTCTAATGAATTTGCATGTCTGTGACTTGGTTGGGTACTCTGAGATGAGTGGGCAGGGAAGAAGATGGAGGAGACTTATTTGATTGTAAACAGAGGCATTTATTCATAATTAATCTAGATGTGAGGGCTAAAATAGCCAAATTTTTTGCTCGCATGCTTGTTATTTATTGCTGCCCAATAGTTAATAACATTGCCTCAAGTGTCTGACAGTGCCTGAAGACATACCAGTGTCCTAATGGAATGTCCTTCTTAAGAGATCCGAATTGCATTCTTAGGAAGTGTTTTTCAATATTTTATGCAACAAATATTACATTCTCTCACTCTAGATATTTGAAGTTATAGCAAAACCATGTTAAATCCACCAGGCAGGTAAAATGTGTCCCTGGCTTTATCTATTCAGAGGGGATTGATGTACCTGGCACAGCTGTTGAACACAGCAGGCCTCACTTCATAGTAAACACTGTGGCTGCATTGTTCAGTGCATTGCCTTACTTACTTGCTCATAGGCATTAGCCTACCTAAAAAAACAAGCAGATTTACACACACACACACACACCCACACCCACACGCACACACACATTTTAATTCTTTATTTAGGTCCACATTTATAAAATATATCTTAAGGGCCCAAATATATTTCAGTTGCTGTCTGATGTCCTTCACTTGAGTAGCAGAAAGCATACTAGTAGGGACAAAGCAAACAAAATTCAGGGTATACATTTGCATCTCAATTTCACAGAAAGGAAGCATTATGGGTACAAGAAACATCTTCTCCTCCATATACCACGACTGCGTATAATGGAGGAAACTGAGCAATATTTTGCGAGTCGCTTTGCTCTCCATTTTGCCAGCCCCATTATCCTAAGATCTCTGACCACAAGCCTGTGGACATGGCCAAGGCTTCCAAATATAAAAACTAGAAGTTGACACTTAAACCCTAGTTCTGTTATGGCTTGTAACAATGGCTGGTATTTCACCTGTTTAGTAAGAAATGCTTCTTCTAGACTTGCATCGAAGGCACAGCCTACTTCCAGTAGGAACACCTCTCTGCGGTCCTTTGGTTTGTTTGCACTTACATTTGAAAATTGATAAAGGTTATTATTACATCGAAACATCTGTGGTTTTACAGTGGAGTTTATATGCAACACAGCAGTTGGATGGAGAATGGATGATACATCTTTAGATATAATATTAACAATTCGATCATGTCTGGCTATGAACAGCCCTTTATAGAAGAAACAACCATTTAGTATATGGTGTGATATTGATTCGCCAACCTGTTGATGTACATGATGTAAACAGTAAGGGTGGTGGCTATTAGGATACCAAATGGATAAATTGAGTTTGTTTGGTAACACTTGGAGGCGTGCTTTTACAGTGAAGATGAGGATTTCCTCATCAATCGCTGCATTTTTTAAAACTGTATTTTTTAAAACACACACACACATACACACACACGCAGTGAGCTCCATAACGTTTAGGACAAAAACATATTTTTTTCTTTATTTGGCTGTTTTTCATAATTTTAGATCTGTAATCAAACAATTCACATGGGGTTAAAGTGCACACTCAGCTTTTATTAAAGGGTATTTTTCATTCAGTTTCGTTTCATCATGTAGAAATTAAGTGCACATTTTATGCATTAAAATTACTAACAGTCATCATTCATCACCTCATACACCTGGGATATGCACAAAAGCAAAGGTCTGCACGTGTCATGAATCCCATATTGGTTTTTCATGGGAACATTTTAAAGAACAAAACTAAGAATAATTTAAGAAAAGTTTTGTGAACGAATTTGCAGTGGGCAGAGTTTATCACAAAAATGCTAATAATCCAAAACTGTTCAAAAGTTAGTACAATTGGTGGGATCAAGACTTCAGCCCTGAAGGCATAGCCCAGTCCAACCCCATGGTGGTGCCATATAAATATTAATAAATATTCAAAGATTCACTGCTGCATCAGACATCAGTTTTTGTATGTAATACAACATTATTTTTAACATTGAAATAAACTTTATACACACAGGTGACTTTATTGTGTTTTCCAGCCTTAATTATAATTAACATCAATTTGATTTATATCATATTAATTATATAATTTCATACAAGGACAAAATTCTTTTTAAAAACTACTTCCTGTTCAATGACATTGCTTAGTTTCCATCGTTATCAGGTGCTTCTAGTGATGAATAGCATGGAGAAATTAAAAATTCACACAAAACATGGTCTGGGTCTCAGGAGGTTAACGGCTTCAGATCTTTAGCCAAAATGTAATATTAGACAAAGAGAACCTGAGCAAACACAAAACACATTTTTTAAAATTATTCAATTTATTTAATGAGAAAAGTTATCAAAACTCATATCACCTATGTGAAAAGTAATTGCGCCATTGCATGACCTCTAGCTGCAACAACAGCAACCAAATGCTTCCAATAAGTTGATATCAGTTTTTTACATCGCTGTGGAGATATTTTAGCCCACTCTTCTCTGCAGAACTGCTTTAATTTGGACAAATTGGTAAGTTTTTGAGCATGAAGCGCTCGTCTCAGTTCCTGCCACAGCATCTCTATTGGATTCAAGTCAGGACTTTGACTAGGCCTCTGCAAAACTTTCAGATTTACGCTTGCTTTTGTGTTTTGGATCATTGTCTTGCTGCATAACCCAATTACGCTTAATCTCACAGACAGATGCCTGCATGATCTCCTTAAGAATTTACTAGTACAGAGAAAAATTCATGGTTCCTTCAATAAAGGCAAGTCGTCCAGGTGCCTAGGCAGCAAAGCATCCTCACACCATCACACCACCACCATGTTTGACTGTTGGTATGATGTTCTTATTGTGAAGTGCTGTATTCGCTTTACGCCAGACATAATGGGATCCATGTCGTTCCACTTTTGACTCATCTGTCCATAGAACATTATCTCAAAAGGCTTGGGGATCATCCGGGTGCTTTTTTTTTACAAATGTGAGATGAGCATTGATGCTTCTCTTGGTTAGCAGTGGTTTCCACCATGCTACTCTCCCACGAATTTCATTTTTACTCAGTTTCTTTCTTAGCGTAGAATCATGAACACTGATCTTAGCTGAGACAAGAGAGGCCTGGATGTTCTTTTGGAATCTTCGGTGACTTCCTGGGTAAGTTGTCGTTGCACCCTTGGATCAATTTTGGCTGGCCAGCCACTCCTGGGAGGATTCACCGCAGTTCCAAATGTTCTTCATTTGCAGATAAGGCTGTCACTGTGGTTCAGAGTCCCAGGGCCTTAGAAATGGCTTTGTAACCCTTTCCAGACTGTTCTATTTTAACAATATTTTTCTCATCTATTCTGGAATTTCCTTGATCAGGGCGTAATGTACTAGTAGAAACTTTGTGGTGACTACTTCATTCTGATGTTAAGGTTCAATATGAGTGAGGTTTACATTCTACAGGCTGTACACTGTATATCCAAACCCCCCACCCAATATCACCACCAGTTCCACCACTTACAATATGTAACCCTTCAACAAATATTTAATTTGTTCAAACTTTATATTTTTTTTATCAGGCATTTCATTTTTTATAGCCTACATCTCAATGCATTGTGGTGGACCCTTTAAGACCAGACCTTTACATTCTAAATACAGATAAATATAGGGAGACGGCATGTTCAGTTGATGGTGGCATTAAAGTCTGAATGAATGCAGTCACACAAAGCCACCAACTAAGCCCTTTTGTGAGCCAGGAATAACACCCTTTAATAAAAGCCCGGAACGTGCACTTTAACCCTCACAAACTGTTTGATTAAATAATCGAAAATGATGGAGACCAGAGCCAAATCAAGAAAAAAATATGTCTATCTCACAAGTGTTACGGGGCTTGCGTTATATATAACCGCATTGTACCTTAGCGCCTCCATACTGTTCGTATCAACCCGGAGAATAGTGTTTCAGCTGGGCGACTGCACCATTGAACACAATGCATCAGAAATGCTCCCTCCTGTTTCTCATTGTCTGTCCTCTCCACTGCATGCATGTCTCATCAGCAGGACGCCAATGCAACAGGCATAGCCCTTAACTGAAATAAATAGGATTTCATTCCTCAGAATGAAGTATTAGCATAACCGAAAAAGAAAATTACACAGGCGGATAATTTTCATGCTAAGCTGTGATTTTTCATTATATTACCAAAAACAATTGTAATAAAAATGACACTTTATATATAGTCCATTTCCACAACTGAGGGCAAATTCTTGTGATCTACAGAATTTAAATATAAAATGGCCTGCGCACATGATCCTGGTCGTACACTTACAAACAGAAGCTGCTGGAACAGAGCAGCTGTAACATTCCTCAAAATGCTAATATAACAACCTGAATATTAGCTTTCTCCCTATTGCGAAATGAAATCAGCTAATAAAAACAAATGCTGAACATTGATTTGAAAGAGGTGTGGAGCAATGACAATACTGCTTGTGAATGTTTATCAGGAAAGAAAATTATATTTAAAAAAATATTTCCCACTCTGAAATACTTGACAGATTGTTTTAATGAGTGAAACTCCCATGTAGATATTCTTTCTAAAGCCTACTTTGAAAATATAACATGTGCTCTCGATATTTTTAAAAGTGTGGCCTTTCTATCCATCCATCCATCCATCCATTTTCTATACCAGCTTATTCCCAGTCAGGGTTGTGGGAGGTGCTGGAGCCTATCCCAGCATGCATTGGGGCGGCAGGAATACACCCTGGACAGCTCACCAGTCCATCAAAGCCTTTTTATTTGCACATTTTAATTAAATAGAAGGCAGAAGGAAAGTTCAGTAGATTACCAATTACAGTGACTTGTTGTACATTATATAAAACCTGAAATCTATTCCCAAAAAAGCGTAGTACCAATGTAAGGTAATAAAATATTGCAATGCATTAGCATAATCTCAGCTGGTTAAATTCAGTTTGTGAGGAAGTTAATGTAGTCTCTTTAATGCCATGGACCATGCTATGATGTGATATTGCAGCATTATAGTGCAAGCTTAAATAACACAGGGAATTGAAATTTTTGTAATGCAATGTGCTGACTAATTTTGAAACAATAAATACTATACACTTAAATAGTGAACATTCTTATGTCCTTTCATATGATCAAATAAAAATGTGTTGGTGAAAATGAAATACAGCACTGAGTTCACCAAGATTTAAAACAGTTATTCAAAAAAAATCTACAAAAAACATCCCCCACAAAACAATTTTCCAGATGAATGCACTGTTATGTTGTTTGCTGGAAAAGAAAATATTTGCTTATCAGATGCACATTCTAGCACTTGAACACACAGGAAATGAATGATGCCAGGTTTCTCAAGCTACGTTTATCTTGACTGTGCTAGCGCAGGCCCACAGGCCCTCTGCGTCGCTGCGGCGTCACCAAGCAAAGGAGAATTCAGGGTTTCCCCCAGAAAAGTTGTTAGGCCCGGTGGCAAGTATCTTTTGACGGGGGCCGGCGGCCCAGCCCGTGCCGGTGGCCAAGTGTCTTTTTTGATGGGGGCCCGGCACGGGCCGGCGACAGACTGATGGCAGCTTTAAGGTAGGGCCCTATAGTTTCTGTGATAACAGAATCACAGACGGAATCGCGGAATTGAGAATTTAAAAAAGCTATAACACAGATTCCATTGGGCCCTACATTAAGTCAGTGCTAAAAGCTGACCGGAGATTTGAAAATATCACTATGTAATGTGAATGTTGTCATAAATAAGTCATTTATAGAACCACATGTTAAAAAATCAACTATTTACAGCATAGCATAGTCTTACAAAGAATCTGACAACAATATACAGACTGGGAATGCTGTGTTTTCAACAACAACAAAATAAATTAAAATAAATAATAATTAAAATAATATCAAAGTTTTTGCACTCTACAAAAAACTTGTATTCAAGTCCTGATTGGCTACTGAATCTTAGAACAAGCCTTGGAATGCTGGGCGCATTTAAATAGGGATCGGAATCGCGAACCGGTTCCAAGTTGTCCTATTCATTGGAATCGTATGGCTCCGAGCTTATCAGTTCCGGTTATCGAAGCCAGCATGTTTTTAGGACAGCTGCGCATTGCAAAACAAATTTGATCCGGGCTGCCAGCCTTGATACATTCTGTTGCGATAAAGATTCTAAGACAACTCAGCAATTTCCCTGGATTAACGGATTATTTATTAGCCTGAAATTCGATCGTATTACTAAATGGCTACACACGTCATGTAACGTGCAAGTAGTTGGCTATCTCCCTGGATATGAAGTAAATGTTTTTTACCAATAAATAATAATAATAATAACAATAATAATAATAATAAATGTGATTTTATCCATGGAAATAGCTATACAAAAGGGCTAAATAAATGTCGTGTTTGCGATTGCCGTCGTAGATGTCAGAAGGAAATGTCACTGACAAAAAAAAAAGTTTGCTCTCTTTGCTGGGCACATTTCAACAACAACAAAATATCTATGTATCTGTGTTACTGACTGTTGGGCTAGCTAGCTAAGTTAGCTAAATGACCACGTTGTCGTGCACATCAATGTCATCAAGCTAATGTTATTAATAAACAAGTGAAGTCGTTATTTCGATGGCGATTAATATGTAATGTTACAATGTATCGAACGTTACATTCATGCTACTAGTTTAACGTTACCTCCACACTGCTTAAGTTAATATAAAAAGAATGTACTTACCGGCGAGATGAAGTGATAACACAGTTTGTAACGAGGTTAGTTAGCCTCCTAAAGAAATGGTGCCTTGCTAGGTACTGTTAGCTTGTGATAGTTGGAAGCATCAAGTGTTGAACGTCACTCTATGCACAACGAGGGTAAAGAACAGACCTGCTGTTTTCCTATAGTGCGTTCACGTTTTAACCAACAGATGTCGCTGGTGAGCTTTCCAACCGAGCCGCCCACTGTAACTGCAGTTTAAAAAACATCTTAAAAATACATAAATATTATTTTTTTAAATCCCCGATGCTTAGGCCCAGCGGGGGGTCAATTTAGGCCCGGCGGGCCGCCGGCCTTGCAATACACTGGAAACCCTGAGGATTTGCCCACCTGGTCTTCAGCCCGTCCAACCCCGCACACACCGCAACGCTTCTGAACACCCTTCACCGGCTACTGCAGCAAAGGGTCGGCCGGTCGCATTCGATTAAAATCACTCACAGTAACATCCCAAGCTGCAAATGGTACTGTACTGCCGTCCGATGTTCACCCAGTGATCACAGCCCACGCGCCAGACAGACCTCTTTGTTCAGCATCCTCTTCCCTACTGGTTGTGCCATCTCTTCAAGCTCCGGGCAGCCGCTCCTCAGAATTGCGGAACTTTTCCACGATTTTCGCTGTGGTTTCCTGTTACCTTATGTTACCTTTTGTGATATCGGGATTTTCCAACCTGCTATAATGGTTTTTTCTATAATGTTTAGACTTAAAGTTTTAGTACATAATCTGTACTTTGTAGTAATAAGTGGCTTTTTCTGTCTGAACTACTGGCACCAGATGAGATCAGAAACCATTCGGTGGACTGGACAGACTGCACAACTGGACACTCCGGCATTGTGATGTACATAATGGTGTGTGTATGAGTGTGAATGTACATATATGTGTCCAATGGGGAGACATATTCTTTGTGGGCCTGGAGTATTTGTGATGATGTAATCGGCAGGAAAAAGAAGAATCAGCGGAAGAAGAAAAAATGCAAAATACCCCAAGTTTGGGATTTTATTGTATGGATGTGTGTAGTTGTTTGTGAATTCTATCTGTTGACATGAGGTGAGAAATATGAGGTACATAAATTAATGTTTTTTAAGGGCTGAGAATCTGTGGTCCCTGTGGTTATTTCTGTAGGAAAAACCCTGAAAAGTGGCAAACTCCATGTGCAAGTACAGGTATGGGGCATGCTGCCTCGTCAAGAGGTAACTTGGCGGGATGGCATGCCTGCCATCTCAATTATATCTGTGCATTCTGTCAGTCAGCATTTTAAATCTCATGGTCTAAGCCGAATCCATTAACAAAAATGCTTCCTTCTCATGCTGTCTAATTCAAAATGAGTATTGCACAATCCTGTAACAGTGCTAGAAAAAACATTCAAACCAATGACATGCTTCATAAATATTCCAGCTGCACTATTTCATGAAACAAAATGTGCATGCTAGCTGGAGAGCCAAATTATGAATGAAAATTTTCATGCTCAATCTTCTCGTCTTCTTTTTGACGAATATGGAATTTTTCTGTTTGTACGTGAGCAGGTTGTCATCAACCCCATCGATTCAAACAGGACTGGAAGCCGACTTCTCTAAAATTGCACAGTTTATTTTAATTTACAGCCAGGTATCAGTGCAATTAATTATGTCACACAATGAAAAGGCAGACTCTAAAATGGATAACCGCTTTAGAACAGAATGCATTTGAATGGGTTTTAATTTAGTCTTTTTTCATCTATTGGTATTATTTTTTAATATGCTCTAACTAGCTTGATTATTATATTAAAAGCCCAGATAAATCTTTAATTAAAACAGAGCTCAAATCCCTCACTAATTATGTGCTATCGATCATATTCTCGAGAAGACTGAGCAATTATCTGTGAAAAAAGTCATATTTCAGCTGTGGAGGCCTGTGAAATTATTTCCCACAAACTATGCTGACTGACGGGAAAAATGGCTTGATGTAAAGATATGACCAGAGCTTATCCCTCAACAGGCAACAAAAGAAGTGATCTAAATGCAAAATACTACAAAATTTCCACTCTCTATTTTCTCTACAGAAAGCAAACTGCATTCTGGTACAAATCTGGCATAAAGATCTGGTTGGTTGAAAAAAAGAAAAAGAAAACATAAACCTCAGTTGTGGAACTGTAAACAACATGCACAGCATGCAGTATAGCAACTGAACAACTTCTGTGGCCAAATGTGAGTATCATTCTCTTTGTATCAAATGTACTTTGAACAATATACAACAAAGGTATTCACACATCAATTATTTAGCAGAGGCAATAGCATTGCCAAAAGTTTCAGTCTGTGTTTCCAGGAACGCTAATGTTTTTGGATGAAATATTTTGATCATGTGCTATTTCTAGCCTGGAGCAGGCAGGATATGGAAAGCAAGACCAACCCCCATTAAACCCTTCAGCAACGCATATTTTAGTGCAGTTATGACATTGTAATCCGTTACATTATTCTGATAACATCTGGCATGATCTTAGTTCTAGCCCAGAGTTTCAGTTTATGCAATAACTGATCCCTGCTTATGAACCTTTTTCACAGAATTAGCTGGCACATTAGTTTCTCATGGGGAGTTTGAAATGATACTCATAACAAAAATGGCATTTATAATACATACTGTCATTGACGACTCAGAGGTTGCTTGTAGTTCTCAATAATTTGGATTTAGCTAAAATGGGCACCTCAAGAACCTACAATCTGATGATTTAATAGGTATGCAGAACAGATTGATTATCCTTACGTGATTAAGTTCATTTTAGTAAATCATGAAGGGGCTGAGGACAGACTAGAATTTGTAGAAAATGGAGAACTTAGATTTGGTGGTGGTGGTCATGGTGAGTAAAATTCATGGATTGCATAGGGATAAAGTATGTGTAGCTTCAACATTGATATTCGTAGTAATGCTATATCCTGTGAAGAGGGACTTATATTTTCTGTAGCTGCATAACAGGCAAGTGATGGGTTTCAAGGAAGGGAAAGGCACAAATCTGTTTTGATTGGTTCCTCACCAAAGCACTTATAACAGCAAATATCATTTCACATTTCATTCTCAGGTTTTCATATCCTCCAACCTTCTCCACATTCTTGAACCATACCAAAGCAGAAAGGGTATGATTACCAAAGGTAACGATTCCCAAATCAGTTTACAGGCCATTACTGCACTTTGATCCCTGATCTTAGAATGTGTGTTTTCACCCTACATTGCTCTGAATAAGTGTCCGTCAATGGCAGTAAAGATATTTAAAAAGCCAAATGCACTTTAATTGAGGATCTTATCAATTCAATAAATAAAAATGTGCACAAGTGCCCACTGGTGTTGAAAGGCTAGGAAGAACATTTTTCAATTAATTGCCTGGAATTAAATGCATAAAACTGTAACGCTACGGATTAACTGATGGAAGTCCCTGTGGACTAGAGACTGGAAGTGGCCTTACCTTGGTGTTGTTTGGATTAACTCCTTCATCCGCTCTGAATTGCTGTTCCTCAGCTTTAGGCTCTGGGAATATTGGTGGACGGCAAGCTCTCCTCCAAAACGAACGAGACCTAGGCTTTTTCCCTCACGTGTCGCACTACGCTCCGTAGACCCGCCCTTAGGCCGATTCCCCAGCTGTGATCTGCAGACGTGTGTTTTGCCTGATTCACATGCTATGCTCTGAGGATCCACACTTAAGCTGATTCGCATGCTGCACTTTGTGGAGCCGCCCGTGCTCAGGCTGATTCCCCTGGCAGCCCTTTTGCTCCATTAGCCATCTGGTCCCGTCTCTCTAATTCTGATCTTCTGTACCTCCTCCGTTTTACCCTCCCCTCCTGGGACATCCGTCCCGCCCTTCCCAAAAGGCTCCCTCTCCAGGCTTTTCAGCTTGGTGCCTAATCTGCTCCCTCCCACTCGTCCTCCAATGCCCCCCCCACCTCAAGGCTTCCTAGAGTAGACAGGTGGCTAGCGTTGTGCCACACGTCTTATGAGCACAGCCCCTCTGCTCTCTATTCGAAACATCTGCACATGAACACCAGAGCAACATTGCCTGCTACTGCTGCCTCTGAGCCTGTCCCTAAACCCTCTGCTGTTAGGAGGGAGCACAGGCCATGCCACAGGCCTGTCCCTAAACCCCCTACTGTTGGGAGTGAGCACAGGCCATGCCACAGGCCTGTCCCTAAATCCTCACGTTGGGAGTGAGCACAGGCTGCACAGCCTGTCCTAAACCCCCTACTGTTAGGAGTGAGCACAGGCCATGCCACAGGCCTGTCCCTAAACCCACTACTGTTAGGAGTGAGCACAGGCCATGCCACAGGCCTGTCCCTAAACCCCCTACTGTTAGGAGTGAGCACAGGCCATGCCCAGCCTGTCCTAACCCTACTGTGGGAGTGGCACAGGCCATGCCACAGGCCTGTCCCTAAACCCCCTACTGTTAGGAGTGAGCACATGGCCATGCCACAGGCCTGTCCCTAAACCCCCTGCACAGGCCACACCAAAGGTCTGTCCCCTGTCCCTTCTCTTAGAAGTCAGCACAGGCCACACCAAGGCCTGTCCTAAACCCTACTGTTAGGGTAGCACAGCATGCCACGGCTGTCCAAACCCCTGCACAGCCCACCAAGCTGTCCCTGTCCTTCTCTTAGAAGTCAGCACAGGCCACACCAAAGCAACATTATGACTGCAGCTCTCACACTTTTGCAACTGAGGCTTTATATGTGGATTTTAAATAAAAATAAATTAAAAAACTAAGTAAGAAAAGCCTTCTTCCACTAAGCTCAATGAGACCATGGCAAATTGAACAGGACCTACAGAGTTAATTGGAAAATGACAGTGGGAAACCAGATTTACTGTGAATTTACCATGCTCTGCAAGGATGGCCATGCATGCGCTCATAATATTGGCTAATTAGCAGGAAGGCTGAGATCGGCACTATTGACTTCATATGATTAGACGCTAGTTTCTGGCATTACTGACGATTCCCCTGCATCTGTGTTCCTATTTCCTCATGGGAAATGTATGCTCCCTCTCTCCTCCTAGACAGAGGAAAAACCTAGATAAAATGGCATTTTACAAGTCAGCTTTTACAATAACTCTGTGTCACTTTGGAACATGTGTGACCGTTCCAGTCACTGGTAAGACTGTGATTATACCACACCTGATTATACCCCTTTATGTACAATGCACCAGGGTTCCTCCATGCATCTCAGAAAAGCCTTCCAGGCAAAGTTTCAAACAGAGAACTTCACAGATAAAGAGACTCCCCATAGAGCTTTGCACATTGTCTACAGTGCAAGCCAAAATTACTAAACGTGCATGCATGTATGCGTGCCTGTGCGAATGAGAGATAGGAGAGGCAGTATGCTGTTGTAAGTCATGATCTGTTATGAAGAAGGATGATAAATTTGTTTGGGCAGCTAATGACTGTGGGGTGGCATGAGATCTGGGTAGTGAAGCACACTAGACATCAGACTACTGTAGTTTGAATAGTATTATGTCTTACATAGTATTTCAAGTGTTACAAAATGGAATGAAACGGAATATATATATATATAAGGTCCGCAAAGTGATATGGAAAAAGATATTATTTGCTAAAAAGTACTTTTGTTGTCTGAGCAATTATTTCTGTTTCCCATAGCTAGAATTACTTAAGCCGTGCTAATATGAAAAAATTTCAAGGCATTTCTACCTGTAATTGTGGAAGCCGTCAAAACTGCCTGCGGAAATCATGCATAATCTATACTCCATGCTGTTTGCGATATTATTGTACATGTTACTTGAATGCAAATCAAAATTCATAAAGGCATTTACAAGCAGTAATAATTTACATATCTTTGATGAAGAACGACTAGTCAGTTCTCAGAAGAACGGAATCTTGGAAATGCAGCATAATTTCAAGACCCTACTGAGGGAGCTTTTGAAAAATAGGTCAATGACTACATTTTATGAGGTTGTTCATTAGTATTGCATTAGACTAAATGGCACCATACATGAAACAGCAATATGGCTTTTAGGGGTGAAAGTATTTGCGACACAAATGTTTGTGATTCATTTAGTTTCACATATTAAATTGCTTTCGAAATTAATATATAGTACTTGTACATATTTTGTCTGCATTCATTTGTAAGACATAAGCAATTTCAAACTCTTTATTTCTTCAAAGGTAATAACTTGTTTTCAGAGGCGCATTTCAGCAGAAAAAATGTATGTGAGCATACATTGACAGCAAACAGCTGGACAGTCACAGTAAATTATTAGATTACATTCCAACAAAATGAAAGGAAAGGTGGGGGGATGGGGTGGGGTCATCACCACAGAAAAAATATGGAATGCATGAGGCTCATTAAATTTGAACCCAGGACAGTTCTTCCTCTCGAAAACTGAAGAAAGACAACTGGCTGCCTGAGGTTCATGGTTTTCTTGTCTTCTTTTTGTTGAAACTGTTGATGCCATGGCTCTTATGTCACAACTCAGGAGATGCAGAACCATTTCCTGACAGGAGTACAATGCCCCCCCCTACATCTAACTCTTTTGTATGCAAAGTTCCGCAGTGTGAGTGCAATTATTGCAGTAAGAGACACAAGACAGCCACCTGTGGGTTTCAGTTTCTTCTGCTTCTTTCTTATGTTTGTATGGGAGTTAATGGGAAATGAAAATCCATTGGGTAAAGCAAATATTCGAGGGAAGATGACACGCATCTGAGGTATATCACCCTATTTGTACAATGAAACTTTTATTATGATCAATAGTACTACTGAACACCAAAGCAAAACACTGCCTTTGACCATGCAAATATATAGCCTATATTTTTTAAATCATTAGATAGAAAGGTTGCACTAAGAACTGTGTGATTGAGTCTATTTGTTTTTAAACCATGTTCAATTTTATTAATGTGCAGTGCCGTGGAAAAGTATTTGGCCCCTCCATGATTTCCTCTATCATTGCATATTTCTCACACTGGATGGTTTCAGATTTTTAGAAAAATGTAATATTAGACAAATGGAACCTGAGTAAACACAAAACACATTTTTAAAATGCATTCATTTGTTTCATGAAAAAAGTTATCAAATACCCATATCACCCACGTGAAAATATAATTGCCCCCCTTAAACCGAATAACTGGTTGCATCACCTTTAATAGCAATAACTGCAACCAAAAGCTTTCTATAATTTTTGAAAGCCCAATGTTTTCAACAGAATAATCAATCTACCCTCACTGGGCTAGTTTCTACAGGGAGCATAGCTTTATCACAAAGGAATGAGGTGATTTTTAATGACGTATTTGCATGCTGAGAAATTTATTTTGAAACCAAAATCACAGTAGGTGATAATATTTTCATGATCTATAAGATACTAAACGAATCTTAAGAAACCAGATTAATTCATTGCACCTCATTTCACACCTAGGTGTCATATCAGCAGGCAAAAAGCTTGCAATCAGTTGCCAAATGTAACAACACCCTCAGTGAATCATTCAGTCAGGAATGGCAAATGTTATAGCACTTGTGAGTCAGTCGGGGAGTTAGGGATGAGTCAATTGCTAAAGAAACCTGACTACCTTCGGGCTGCTTTCTCCAGTGACTGTTAGTAAAAAAAGAAAAAAAAATATCGCTTAAGGGTACTGTTACCATCAAGGTAAAAGCAAAACCATAACAATTATGAACAACTAGGACAAGCTGTTCTTTATTTTCTCCTTCTTTCAGTTACTGATGCTGTGCTTTAACTCACAACAGAAAACTGAAATTCAGGATTTTTAAAAATCTGCAGGTGAAGAAAAAAAGAGGAGTCTGTCTCTAATCTGTCCCTGCACCCCACCCCCCAAATACATATACACACACACAATTGCTTTGAAACCTCACTCATATTGAACCTTACTATCACGCTGAAGTAGGCACCACAAAATTTCTACAAGTACACTATACTGCGATCAAAGGAAATTCCAGAAGAGAAGAGTAACAAAGGTGTTAAAATATATCATGTCTTGGAAGGGTTACATAGCCATTTCTAAAGCTCTGGGACTACACATAACCCCAGTGAGAGCCATTATCTCCGAATGGAAAACACTTGGAACAGTGGTGAGTCTTCTCAGGAGTGGTTGGCCTACCAAAATTTCTCCAAGGACGCAACAAGAACTTATCCAGGATCACAAAATATCCCAGAAGAACATGCAAAGAACTGCAGGCCTCTCTAGCCTCAGCTATGATCAGTGTCCATGACTACTCAATAAGATAGAGACTGGGCAAAGATATTCATATTCAAAAGGATTCATGGAAGAGTAGCAAGGTGGGAGCCACTGTTAACCAAGAGGAACATCAATGCTCGTCTTACATTTGCAAAAAAAAGCACCTGGATGATCCCCAATTCAAAAGTGGAACTTTTTGAATAACATGGGTCCCATTATGTCTGGTGTAAAGCAAACACAGCATTTCACAGTAAGAACATCATGCCAACATTCAAACATGGTGATGGCAGTGTGATGGTGTGTGGATGCTTTGCTGCCTCGGGACCTGGACAACTTGCCTTTATTGAAGGAACCATAAATTCTGCTCTGTACCAGTAAATTCTTAAGGAGAACATGCAGTCATATGTCGGTGAGCTGACAAATAATTGCGTTATGCAGCAAGACTATGATCCAAAACACAAAAGCAAGAGCACATCTGAAAAGTTTTTAGTGGCCTAGTTGTAGTCCTGACTTGAACCCAGTAGAGATGCTGTGGCAGGACCTGAAGTTCATGCTGAAAAACCTACCAATTTGTCTGAATTAAAGCAGCTTTGCAGAGAAGAGTGCTGTAAGCACACAGTGATGTGAAAGAGTGAATTATAGGAAGTGTTTGATTGTAGTTATTGCAGCTAAAGCTGGTGCAACCAGCTATTAAGTTGAAGGGGGCAATTACATTTTCACATGGGTGATATGTGTGTTTGATAACTTTTTTCATTAAATAAATGAAACAATAATTTTAAAAAAAAATGTGTTTTGTGTTTACTCAGGTTCCCTTTGTCAAATAATACGTTCTGTCTAAAGATCTGAACCATCCAGGGTGACATATATGCAATAATAGAGAAAATCAGCCAATACGTTTTCACGGCACAGTATGTCACTGCAGTTGTACTGCCTATAGTTATAAGTACAGTTTATTCACTGCCTCCAGTTATAGATACAGATGTGCTAGTGTGATTGTAGTGCCTTCAGATTACCGATAAAGTTGTTTTTCTGCTATTATACTGGCTTCAGTTACTGTTTTAATTGCACCCCTACAATTTTGAGTGGAGGAAAACGCACGCTGTGCAAAATACCTGCTGCCTTTTGAAAGGTGTCTATTGTGTACAAAAGACAAATAATCAAGTGAAGTGGAGTCCCAGTAGGAACAGACAGGATAGCACAACATCATTATTTTCATTTTCTAAAAAAAAGTCTTTGAAAAAATCTTTAACTGTTTCAGATTTACAGCAAACCGTCTGTCAGTCACAGTGCATGAATAGATTGCATTCAAGCAAAATAAAGGGAAGGGTCGGGGGGCGGGGTTCACCACCACAGAGAAGTCTGGAGTTCGTAATGCTCATAAAATTGAACCCAGGACAGTTCTTCCTCTCGAAAAAGTGAAGAGGGAAAACTAGCCGGCTGAGGTTCACGGTTTTCTTTCCTTCTTTTTTCTGAGCCCACGGATGCCTGTGCTTTTGTTTCACGGCTCATGTCACAGCTCATGAAACACAAAACCATTTCTGGAAAGGTGTACAATGCCCCCACGCATCTAACTCTTTGTAGGCAAAGTTGCACAGTTTGAGCGGAATGATTGCAGCTGGAGACACCAGCCACCTGCGACTTTCAGTTTCATCTGCTTCTGTTTTACAACCGACTAGATCACCTTACTTCCCATTGACAGGGTATGTCACGCTTCTCATTAGATGCCTTGTGAACCAACTGCAAAATTCACAAGACGTCCACAGGGAACATATGATTGTGTGGAGTTTCAAAATATTATTGTACTTAGAATACTTCTCAATCATTTTCATTTACATTGCGGTGTTGTGCATTACAAAAAATACCCTGTAGACTATGCTATAATGTATTCAAATAGTAATGTGAATAATGCATGGAAATTAGCATCAATCACTAAGTTACAATAGGCATTAGAGTGCCTTAAAACAATGGTGACTTGAAAACAAAGAAATTTTGCTCAAATACTATACTCAAGGCACTTCACAAGACAGCTTTTAACAACAATGTGAACAATCTTGTTTTTCATATCCATAAATGAAGCATACTCGGCAAGCAAATTCTTTCTTTTAAATAGTGGAATTACATGACAGTTCATTACAGCTATTAAAATGTGACAGCAATGCAACAGTGTATAATAATAAGGAACCATTTATAAATGTATTTCTTTATTTTTTTCAGCCATCATCACAGCACACAGCTGCTGGAACTCAATGCAGCTTGTTTTTAGGCCAGGTGCAGGATAAATGTACATGTGAAGATTGAAGGAAATGGATACCCGCACACTGGATTACAGCTCCCAATACTTTATTGACTAAAATGCAACACTTCAACCCAACAGGGTGTTCATTTTTGCCTGATGAACACCCTGTTGGGTTGAAGTGTTGCATTTTAGTCAATAAAGTATTGGGAGCTGTAATCCAGTGTGCGGGTATCCATTTCCTTCAATCTTCACATGTACTTTTATCCTGCACCTGGCCTAAAAACAAGCTGGATGTGCAGACAGTTACTCTATTGCACTCCATACACAGCTGACATGGCATGGGTTAATTGGACAGTAGGAGTTGGAATCAAGCTTCATATCAGTGGAATATGTGAGATCGTTCAAAAAAACACAACAAGAATAACCTGTATTCTACCAGAATGGAGTAATCTAACTAACCCCATTGCACAGATGCCAAATTTGGGCAATAATCGCTTATTTATGGGGGGGTTATATTTAAAGCTTTAAGTCCAGATGTGAGCATCACAGAGACTTGGAAATGGCTTAAACGAAGCAGGATACGTGTACCATTTGCATGACTAATTTAGATTAGATTGTATTCATAATTTAGGTAAAAAAAAATAAAGTGCCACAAGTGTAATTATCTTGGTGAAAGTTGATGAAGTTCTTCTTTAGTTTGAAATTAAATACTGAGAGATCACGTATATGTAACAGGTAAAACTACACGTCCTGGATCATAAACTTGTTGAACACAAGTGTACAAAATACATATGCGGAACTACAAAAGATCTCTGAAGCGAAAAGTAAGCAGTGTATGCTGGTGTCCCTTAGCGTCTCCAAATCTCAGTTTAGTAATCTCAGGACACCAGCATCCTGGCCACTAGGGGGCTTGCATGAAGAGGTCTGAACATTACATTTTTGCTGAAAGTACTCAATGTAATTGGCCCAAATCATATATTCACCATGAAAACAAAATACAGTACACTTTTCACCAATAACTTATAATATAAATATAACCATAATGACTATATAATATATAGGACATTTCCACAGCAATGCACAATAGCGGAGAACACCAATGGTGCTCTCGGGAACACAAAAATTCCATATCACCAAGAAGGCAGAGAGGCTCATTTATAATCAATAAGTGTAATGTTAACCTAACAAACTAAAATTTGTATTGTAACAAAAGAAAGTACCTGAAAACACAACTATATTTATAACATCTAAAACAAAAATCCAAATAAAGAAAAATACTATCACTATACAATCACAAGTAGACAAGAGGCATGACCTTGCACTATTAATGAATAATTAAAAATGTTTTTGATATGAAGGCGAGGCCAAAAATAGTGGGTTGCTGAAATGCACATAATTCAGAAAGGAATACTAAAAGTACTGTTCTAATGAGAACCTGATACCCACTGCTTTAATTAATGGTTAACTCTAAGCTAAGGGTTATCGTTAAGATTACAGTATAGTAACATGTTTTACAAATAAGGTGATTACCGCAATGTTAGTAAAGACTAATTATATTCTATAAACTGGTTTGGGTTTGTGATTTTTTGTATGCCTTTTCCCTTTGTCTTCAATTTGAAAAGGCTGATCATTCATTTCCACTTACCAACATTTCAGAGTTCTAAATTGCCTCCATTTCCTCAAGATGCCTTCATATCTTAATGGTATATATTGGCAGTTAAGTGGTGTAATAGAATCGAAAGATTTTCAGATGTTCAAAAAAAAAAACATGCAAGTAAAGTTAGGACAGAAATCCTAACTTGAATATCATACAACATCTGTATTTGGCATCATATCCTCATTTAGAATTTTGCTGCTTTGTTCATGTGAAAATTCAGCAGCATGCCGATGTCAGTACGACTGCACTGCTGATGCCATCGGTGAAGCAAGAGCATGCACAAGAGGAGACGAGACTGAGTCATTATTTGCACCTTAGCATCCGGTCTCAGCAAGATCCGAGAGAGAAATGGAGGGGAGAAGATGTGCGAACAATACAACTGAAACAACTCCAAATGAGTCGAAGCCACAGTTTATCATTGACCAATAACTGCCACGGTTTAATTATCAGGAGGAAAAATGCTGAAGATTCTATTGGCTCCACTGAAGTACTTCTAAAATGAATAAAACGTGGGTTTTAATAGCTCAACAGAGATTTAATTACGGGATTAGGGGAGAAGATCTTTGGGAAAATGCCTACTGAGCGTCGGCTACATAAGTAAGCAACTGCAATATCTCCCTATAATGCAAGGACAGACACAGAGAGCCATTGGCTAACTGGCATTTTAAAAAGTTTGCTGTTAAACCTCAGGATTGTTACACAAAAATGTATTAGGTGCATATATTTGGATATACCTAATCCACCTATGAGTGACATCACTGCTGCAAATTTTATATTCAGATTTACATAATATAAATTATTCAGTTAAGTTTCCCAACATGTTGAAACACAATGGACTCGATGGTTGGTCTTCTTGGCTTGGTACACGCATGCACAGTGTTATGCTTTCTTAGTGTTAATTATGAAGACAATTGGCAACCAATAACAAATTCTCACATTTAATAGAACGGGCCTAGCTCTTCCTCTAAATGTTCACCTTCTCACCCTACAGTTTTGAATCAATCTTCCCCAAAGCAGAATGAGTCAGCATTAGAATCTGCAGCTCTGTCCTGAAGGTTTAAAGTATAAATCCAATTTTTTTTTGTCTTGTATGAAATTTAAATTTTAAAAAAATGTATTTACTTCTGTACTGCATATATATCTCAGAGATAAAGGAAAATATAAGAAACGAATAGGAGAAATCAAAAGGAAAGGAAGACAAGGAGAGGGCAGGGGGAGGCAGGAAGGGAGGAGGAACAGAGGGAGAGAGGAAAGAGTGAAAGGTGGGGGAGAGATAGGGGGAATGGAAAGAAAAAGAAACAGAGGGAGAAGATAACACAATGAAGACGAAAAGAGATTGCGACACAAACTCCAGGATTCAGGTGTCATTAACACATCATTGGCTCCGGCTCAGATTCAGACATAGCCAATCAGCCCCCGCTATGTGGCTAATGATCAAAGACAGCACAAAGAACCTTTATGTCTGCGCCGAGCACGCTAAAGGCAGGCGAAATAGCCAGACAGTCGCTAGGCACTCAGCACCTCTCTCTTTAAGGGCAGACTTGTGCTACGACTACAGATGTCTCGGAAATACTCTTCCACACAGGTGCTCCTTTAGAAGAAATGGGCATTAGCTTTCAACTTTTATTGTGGTCCTCGAAGCTTCTACCTCCTTCTCTGTAATTTAAAATTTGTTGCCATGGATTCAGACGAAAGGGAGTTTAAAGGAACAGCACAAACTCTGACGGCAGACGCGGGTGTTCCTCTGAAGCGCGCCGCCGGGCGGCGTGAACAGTTTTGCCCTCAGACACTGTCAGCGCTCGGTTAATAGGAGTCAGTGCAGCCGGGTTTTGAAGAGTCGGCTTAATCTGTGTGTCAGACACGTACCAAAGTAAATGGACTTCTAGGGAGAATTTAGAAGAACAACAGAAAGAAAATCCGCCCAGCCAGTAAAGTGACTGAAGAATCGGTGAATCTCAGAAGGTCTCCACAAAAGAAGACGCAACCGCCACAAGAATGCCGACAGCCACAAAAAAAAAAAAAGAAAAAATAAACTTTTCAGAAGTGAGCTGCGCAATTAATCTTATTTTCCTTTTTGGTGTGAACAAATGCCTAAATCATCTTAAGATTGTAAGCAAACTGATTTATTTTCCTCCAATTAAAAGAAAAATTGTCAAAAAAATTAACTATTACCGCTACATGGAACCGTACAAAGTATGGTAAGAAATCAATGTAATGCATGCAGGGTCAAAGGGTCAGTTAACACATTTTTAATATAATTATACTTTAGAAGGAAAGCAAACTGCCACTATAAACTATTGCTTCAAACTACTGTTAATACCCCACGATACAAACTGGGAGTTATTTACTCCCCCTGATTCAGACTAATGATCATAAAATTGATCATTGCTATTTTCATTATGGCTGCACTGTAATTAATTAGAATTCATTGACTCTATGAGAGGGCAAACAATTATACTCGGCCAGCTGCATTCGAAGGAGTAGATGATTAAAACTGCTATTCCACAGATGCACAACTGAGAAGTCTGAAAGTACACTGCGGAGACCGAAACAAAAACAAACCACAGTTAAAAGCTTTAAAATTTATGTAGATAATTGCCTAAAATGAGACCACTTAGATCCTCAAATAATCAAATTTCAAACAAATGTAATGCTTTCCAGCTGCAAAGAACTTTGTGTGTGATTAATTTGTTGGGATTTTGCATATTGGATATAGGACACAGTAGTGGTAGTGATCAAAATCAGTAGACAAAACACCCATCAGACAAAACACAAAATTATGAAGTGAAGCAGTGTCATAGTCGTAGACTCTCAGCTTCCGTGTTTTGGCAGGCTTTAGTCCATTTGAAGTGGATTACATTAGTCATAAGTGTTTCTCTACTGCAACATTTCCACTGGCACGTAAGGGTGGAGAGAAGAATGAAAAACATAGCAGTCAGACATTTCAGCAGTACTTTAACACATTCCGATTTCGAATCCCAGCTGAGTATACTTGAGTGTGTCCAGTGAGCACACAGCTGAGTATACTTGAGTGTGTCCAGTGAGCACACAGCTGAGTATACTTGAGTGTGTCCAGTGAGCACACAGCTGAGTATACTTGAGTGTGTCCAGTGAGCACACAGCTGAGTATATTTGAGTGTGTCCACTCAGCACACAGCTGAGTATACTTGAGTGTGTCCAGTGAGCACACAGCTGAGTATACTTGAGTGTGTCCAGTGAGCACACAGCTGAGTATATTTGAGTGTGTCCACTCAGCACACAGCTGAGTATACTTGAGTGTGTCCAGTGAGCACACAGCCATATTTACCAATGTTGATTCATATTATAAATGAAAACAATTGTGTTTATGAAGACGGTGTGAAGACTATAACAAAGGATTGACTACACAGTACCATGCTAAGAGCTAGTAAGTGGCTATATAAATGATCTTTTCCAAATTAAAATAAGTTTGTGTTTTATATAATGACAGATATGTTGGAGCAGTAACACCTAAGCACCCTAAATAGATGTTTTAATAGGTATGAAACAAAAACTTAGAGACTTATGTAAGCTCTGTAGGCCTACAGCTGGGTCTGTACATCCATAATTCACTTTTTTGACACAGTAAAGGTCCCTGGCTTTTCAGCCAGCATTTTGGCTGTTTCTGGGAACAGAAGTGCTTTTTAGCTGTAATTCAAATGATGGTGAGTGGACGGTGTCCTTCCATTCACGTTTCACACATTGTGTGGTTCCTCAAGGCAATGCTGTGCAAGGCCACATAGACTTGCAAGGTTTTTATAAAAATACTTTAATATAAAAATGTCTGCTTAATTGTAAAATCTAGGAGTGTCAGAGGTGTGTTGTAAAAATTTATATGTTTTCAGTTGTACCAGGTTGCAGTAAGCCTTTCTGCAGTGTGTTGCACAAAATCTCCTTCCCGCACCACCCGCCACCCCCCCCCCCCCCACTTCACTACCCCACTTAAATTCAAATGACCTTTCCCCTTACTGTTTAAATGCTGCAATACAACACTGATGAAGAGCATATTGTTGCAACGACGGTCCCGCTGGTGCTAGGGGTATTGATAAAAGTGAAAATGACAGCAAAGCCCCACTGCATTTCGCACAATACTTGGAACTATAATTGGACTGAAGGTCGGTCTTGAATACTGAAAAACGAATTCTGTTGTCATTAATGGGTACAGCTCTTTTGGAATTCATTCAGTTACATTCAGTTCAGTTATTTCTTGAACATTCAGTTCATGAAATACTCACTTGGTCTTTACTCATAAAAGAAACATAATAACACCAACATAACTATTCATAACAATCACTACATATATAAATATATCTAATGAATCATTTTGTTGGTGTCATTATGTTACCTTTATGACGAAAGACAAAGTACTAAAAATCCTAGTCATCAACTGGAATTCCATGTCATCCCGTGGGTTTTCACAGAATGTTCAGCAGGCAAATCCTTTCCTTCTAATCCTGCTTTGCGTCAAGCATGAGGACCAGCACGTGGAAGCAAGGCAGGCTTCCACACCCATTTCACTTCAGTCTCTTCTGCTATTCTGCTCCTGCCCTCAGTGGCGTTTGCTCCCGAGAGCAGCCCGCCTTTATGGCGCAGTAACTCTGGCAATCAGATTGGCCAAATTAAAAAAAAAAAGGTCAGTTATAATTGCACAGCCCTTATAAGGCGTCACCCCTCAATGTCAAAGCCACAGACTGTCGCTCGGTGTTATCCATGAGTGGATTTCCTACATGGATACGCTTCGTATTGTTTGGCTGTGGCCTGGGTATGTCGCTGAAATTGTGAGGCACGGACCACGTGTCTGACTCGAGGCTGATTGGTGTTACATTCATATTTTGTCACTTAAATGTAAATGCAATTTTACATAATAATGTCGACTGCTACTTCGACAACAGCTCTGTATTTTAAAGTCTGTCTTACATAAAAATAAATAAAGCCTGCTACCAGTTATAGTCAAGGGGCAATTTTTTGATTAAAAAATGCCAACATATCCTTTCCTTCACACACTGTTTGTACACAACACATCTGTTCACAGAATTTTCAAGAAACATTTTTTTTATGGTGCATTATTTTTTTAAGACTAGCATATAATTTGTGTTAGGGAAGAGCATTCATGTCCATGAGCAGTTAATTTAATTTCATCAGCGCCAAACCTAAAAGTATTTGACACGTTTTTTTATTTATTTATTTATTTATTACCATTCCCATTTGGAAAACTTCAAAGCTTGTAATTTAATAATGTTTCATTAAAATAATAAATACAGCAAAATCTCTGGTGAAATTCTACGTTCATGTAAATATTTTCACATTGGCGGACAACTGTGACAAGGTTAAATCACGATTTTAAAAACGGGCTCAAGTCCACACGTTGACTGAAAATATAGACAAACCTTGAAAATCAAAAAAAACGTATGTCCACGCTTAAACGTAAGAAAGCCTTCCTCTGTCACGACGGGTCACTTTGTTCACTGCAGAACATGAACGCTGCAGTTAAGTCATTTAGTAGCGCTGGCTCTAATTTAATACATTCTTCAACGGGGGGGACCCTGGCTCAAACCTCATTTACGGAGGGGGGTGCTGGAAGAGGCAGGGGCAAACGGAAACACGAAAAGTTCACCGAAGCATTATCCACCCTGCTCCAGATATAATAACATGCTCCACACTGGTGGCCACGCACAGACTGCTGTGAAACCTCTGACACTGGATATTACATGTTTAGGACAATTGTTCCGCGGGGTCATGTGTGTAATGATGAGAGGGCAGAAGGCATCGGCCGTGTACATGAAAAATATTTTCATTTTCTGAAATCACGAGGCACTCTCTGAAAAAGGTACATTTCTATCAGATATATACAGACGGGTGACAAATTAAAGGAGAAACCAGCATAAAGTGTCTTAGCGAGGCGTTGGGCCACCATGAGACCCTAGAACAGCTTCACCGTGTCTTGGCAAAGGTTCTACAATTCTCTGGAACTCTACTGGAGGGAAGGAACTCATTCTTCCAAAAGATATTCCCACATTTGGAGTTTTGATGATTATGGTGGAGAAACCTCCCACAGGTGTTCAATTGGGTTGAGATCTGGTGACTGGAAAGGCCATACCGTATGATTCACATGATTTTCATACACATCAAACAATTCAGTGGCCTCTCGTGCCCTGTGGATGGGGGCATTGTCATTCTGCTCTTCATTCTACTGCAAGACAACGATCCAAAACACACTGCTAAAGCAGCCAAGCAGTTTTTGACTTAGCCAGTCATTCACCTGATTTGAATCCAATTGAACATGTATTTCACATTTTGAGCAGAAATCTTTAGGCAACTAGCCCCCAAAACAAGTAGAAGCTGAAGATGGCTGCTGCACAGGCCTAGCAGAGCATGACTAGAGAAGACACTCCACACCCAGGGTTGTCTCTCAAGCAGTCATTGCATGCAAATTATATGCTACAAAGTATTAAACATGACTACTTTCATTTAAATAACATTAATATGTCCCAGGCATTATGGTGCCCCGAAATGTCTATATAAAAAGTTATGTAACATCTACATGGTGAATAAAAAGTGTATTGAAATACCTTTTAATAAAAGTAGAGAATCTGCACTTAAAATACCTTTTAATAAAAGTGGAGAATCTGCACTATAACCACATTTTTTTTAAATTACACATCTAAAATTGTGGAGTACACAGCCAAATCCAGAAAAAAATGTCTTTGTCCAAAAAGTTATGGAGCTCACAATGTGTGTGTGTGTGTGTGTATGTGTGTGTGTGTAAATCTGCTTGTTTTGTTCAGCAGTGCATTTCAGTAACTGAGTAAGGCGATGCACAATGCAGCCCCAATATTTACTATAAAGTGAGGCCTGCTGTGTTTGGCAGCTGTGCCAGGTACAGCAATCCCCTCTGGATAGACAAAGCCAGGGAAAAGTTTTAACTGCCTGGTGGTTTTAGCATGGTTTTGCTATAACTTCAAATGTCTAGAGTTAGAGAATGTAATATTTGCTGCATAAATAATGGTGTAAAACAATGAAAAACACTTCCTAAAAATTCATATCTCTTGAGAAAGACATTCCATTAGGGCACTGGTATGTCTTCAGGCACTGTCAGACACTTGAGGCAATGTTATTAACTATTGGGCAGCAGTAAATAACAAGCATGCGAGAAAAAGATTCGGCTATTTTAGCTCTCACATCTAGTTTAGTGGATGTGACAGTTTATTCATATGTAGGTAAATACAAGTCACATGAGTCAGGTAGTGTGTCTTGAATTCCCATATTCTATTCAAGACACTTTACATCAGTTACTAATTACACAATACATGCCATTCTTCTAAATTTCAATACACTGAATTACACAAACACACAGTGAATACTTTGTTAGAGCACTGCAAAAGTTTGAGCAAATGAATACAAAATAATCTCTGTATTATTTTGTTTATTATTGGCATGGCCATAGGAAAATGTTGACAGTTGCAATTTCTTTTAGACCCAGCTATGTATCCATTTGATAAATGTTCTTGCTTCTATGTAGACTGTCTGAATTTCCACAGTTTTTTCATGAATGTCAAGGATTAAAGACCTTGCCATGGTAAGACGGAACAACAACAACAACAGCATTTGTATACTACATGCCTGGCAAAGTTATTACTCCACACAAACATTCAGCAAAAAAGATCCTTACAAGATTCTGTTTTTCTTTCTTTACGAAGAGTAATATATACTGTGTGTGTGCGTGTGCGTGTGTGCGTGTACGTGTGGGTGTGTGCGCATGTGTAATGATTAGCTTTTCATCACAGTGGCAGCAAAAGCATATCCTACTTTATATTCCTATACTGTATTACCAAACACAAATAAGAAACCTTGCTCGCAGTCCTGGCTCTGACAAGAACAAACAACATATTTTATGGGCAAAAATGCATTAACTTAAAATGATTTAAAAATGTCAAGCAAATGGGGAATAGGGTGATGATCATGAGGAATAAAGCAAGCTGTTCTCCGATATCTGTAGGGTCCAGTTATGCTAAAATACCCTCTCCCCAGCTGGGTGTTTTCACAGATGCCAAATCTCCCAGACTGATCTTAAAGGCAGAAAAGTAAAGAACAGTGAATTAGATTTCCGCAATCACAGTAAAAGGCTTTATTTTTTTTTTATCAGGGGTATTCTGGAGGCAAATATTTCCTGTGTTGACACATGGATACCAAGTCAAGTTCATATGAGGCAAGTGGCTTAATCCCCTGCCTAACACCCCAGTCTTTAGTCATCTCCATTTAAATCCACCTTAGCATTCTTGCATTGGCAGGGGAGGAACACTCCTCCATAACCACCCCTCCCCCACCCACATTTACTCTTAATTATCATTCATAAATTACGATTATGTATATGTATCACCATAGACTATCACTGAGCACCAGATTACTATGGAGTCAGCAGTGGTTATATAAGTTTGGGTGTTTATAACTATGGGGTCCGGTCAGGAGAGCAGGTGGGAACGCTTACTCAAGTTACCCATTTACTCATCAGCAGATTCTTAAATGCTTAGAACAATTTGGAAAACATGTGACAGTGTTTGCCACATCAAAACACAGAAAACATCAATAGCTGTAGCAAAGGAGCAGAGACTTTTACAGATGGACTTTGATTATTTCAAAGTTGCCTTACTTTATTTAGCGCTGCAAACAAAGAAAAGAACAGAGAGAAAATGGTGGCCCTGGCTCAATCAGACGAGAAGACAGGGCACAGCCAACGCAGCAACCCATGTGATATTTTACACCGATTGCAAGCATCTCTGCATTTTCGTCAGTGTGCGAGCAGTTCGGTTAGTTCAACCAGCAAAGAGGTGCACACCGCAGTGGCTGAAGTCAACGTGGAGTTTTGTTTTCTCCACAAACGCGCAATTTTCATAATTTAATTCATTCAAACTAGTCAAACTCACAGCTTTACATCACAAAAGTGGAAAAAATTGTATAATTCAAAATCAAAGACTAACAGTTGCCATAACCCTTTCCCATGACCCTAAACATGAACCTAATCTTGCCCCAACCCTTACCACTTACCATTTTCCTACCCCTAATCCTAATTCAAACCCTATTCAAACCCAAAACCGATTTCTAGCCCCATAACACATCTGAAATATCATATCTTTCTATTAAAATGGACGCAGCAAAAATAGAAGTATTTTGCTGAAAACATATCCAAATATATTAGGCTATAGTGTAACATCCTAAAAGCAAAAACAATTTGATAATCCAAAAACAAAGACTAACCCATGTCCCATACCTTTTCCCAAGATCCTGAACACAACCAGTCTTGCCTCAACCCTAACACTTAACATTGTTTTAACCTTTGCACTAGCCTAACCCTTATTTGAACACTAAAATTGAAAAATTTAATTTCATTAAGTATAACTGTTATCAGAAAAACACAAGATAAAACATACAATCACCTTTTTACACATGGTTGTGTTCTCTTGGCATAAATTAAATACAGGTTTTGCTGTGATTAGCATTACTTGAAATGAAGCACTTGACTCCAATGTTTGAGAGTTTTTCATTTGGTTAATAAATATATTTCCTTCTAAAGCAATTGCCTACTCTATGGTCAGTAGTGTGTAGTGGTTATAAGCCAAGACTATTATAGCTATGGGGCCAGCAGTCTGTAGTACTGATTATGAGTCTGGGCTATTATAACTATAAGGTCAGTTGTGTGTAGTAGTGATTAAGAGACTAGACTCAGCCTAAATATTTTTAATGTTGAAATGCATAAGTACTTGGTCACCTTGTCTCGTCACATTCAGAAATGTGCGTAGGTTGTGGCTGCATCCTTAAGCACTGCGCAAAACACAAATTTATCCATGGAAAAAAGGTAATGGTAGTCAAGTGGAAATATCTGAATTGCCTCAAGTACCTACAGTAGAAGCAAATAAATCAACTCTTCAGAGCCTTTCCCAGAGAAGACACAATATATTGTGTGTGCATGTAAACTGTACATACATGCTGTTCACCAGTCGATTAAGATAGATGTTTTGCACAAATCTGAGCATAAAGAAGGCACAAAAAATTGTCTTTATCTGGAAGGGCTGGATAATAGATTGAGATAGAAGCTGGCCAATTGTAAAGGCAAGAGGAAGGTGTCTGACTCATCAACATCACCAGTCGCCACGGAAACTAAAATATGTACATGAGAAATGCGAGGTGGCCAGTGAGAGCAAGGCCTAGACTGCTGGAGTCAGAAAAAGTCCTCGTCCTACGATGTCTGATGTACCCACTCATCACCGACATCCAGACATCATCATCGTAGTTCAACAATTAATGAATCTCTCTGTTTTGTTTTTTCTATGTGTTTGTGCATATTTTTCTGCATATTCAACACTATATTTAGAGCACAGACCTGAGAGCATCCTACATCTTTAGTCTCGGACTATACACCAAGATAAGCCACTGAGCAAAAAAGTCTATTGTACAGAATGAAACAAACAACCTTGTATCATTATTTTTTTAAAGGCATACTATGCATGATTTTTTATTTGAAAATATTATAAAATAACCACGCTATGGCATATCTATGATGCACCGTCAATCTCAGTCTTTACACACTTTAGCTGAATTTGTGCACCTTATACCTGTATTTGTTATTCTAAAATGTGTTCCGGATGTTTCTGGGCATGGTGCTCTTTGCTATGTGGGGAGGGGTGGGCGTGGCCTGTGATTTGTGATCAGATTCCAACGAAGTATTTGTTGCCAGTTTGCTGCAATGTAAGAAGCCAAGAAGTCTAGATACAGCAAAGCAAAAAGACAAGCCAGCAGGGCTCGTTCAAAATCTAGAGTCAACCTTGGAATGACTTTTCTTCGGTGGCGTCAGTTGAAGTTCGCCAATGGGATGAAAAGCCACGTGGAGATGGCCTGTTTTCAGCTGGACCTGTACGTAACGCTATGGTTGGCGGTAAGGGGTGCACTCAGCGTAAAGATTGTTATAACTGCCTAACTACTGTTGCCATCTATATGGCATTCATGTTACTAAAAATTCTATTTTAAATATCTCTGACCACCTCACCTCTTAACTCGACATTTCACTTGTAGCGCTTGAGGGTGTGTCCTCAACGGAGGTGTGGGTGGGGTTGAGGACGAAGGAGGTGTGAGTGGGGTTTACAAACACAGTTTACAAGGACTGCAAAATCCTACATAGTATACCTTGAATTGAATCCCTATCCAGACTCAAAGGGATAGGTTTTTGTGGTTTCTCTTGAAGACAGTCCTCTGGGCTTCCAGTTTCCCCTAGCAAGGGTTTTCTAAGAAGAAGAGGGGACGGCTGTGGAGGTAACATGCGCTTAGGGGGCCCATCGAGAACACTAGGGGGAGATGGGCAGGGGGCCAGGCAGAACCCTCCCCCTCTCCCTGCCCGGTAGCAGGGGCTTCAGAAAACTCAGCCAGGCCATTCACAGAGATGGTAGGACAGTGCAGTCACACACCATTAGGAGCAGCTGCCAAGCTGGCTTTCGGCTGAGGAGGTTTTTCCTTCCCGAGAGGGAATCTGAGCGCTCTGAAGCAAGACTGCCCCCGCCCCCTCGTTTCCCGCCACTTGGTTCCTCCATGTTTTTGGAGGAAAGATTCCGAGGGATGGCAGACACCCCCTTTCATTTCCCCCTCACACCCATTAGCACAGGGTACGGACACCAAATGGCCCATAACTGGGCAATTACCTCCTGTGGAAGTGACAGACTGCAGAAACACATGCCAAGGTACAGCACAAAGGTCTGTTCATGTACAAACATGGATGAGCATCTTGGCATATGTATGAACCTCTGATCATAGATGCTCAAAGCTGGATAAAAAAAGGCAGTAATTATGGCACAAAAGGAAGGTTGTAAATACCATGAGGTAGATGAAAAATATAAACCAGAATGCTGGAATTGCTGGTCTCCAGAAGCTGAGGTATTTCGGTTCCTTACATGCAGCCTCTGTTAAGATAATTACACAAATATCCCCATGCTTGAGATCAAATGTAGCCTCCTGCATACACATATTCTTGCACAATGAACTTTAAGAGGCACCTGGGTTTTGTCTTCACCTTCTGGGAAGTGTGGCAGAAGCTCAATGCTCCATTGAGCTGAACAACATGCACTGTGCTACACTTCATATCTGGGCACTAAGCTGGAACACTGTTTATGACAATAATGCAAATTAGCATTTTCAGTAGTCGGTGTCTTTTGGAATGTGGTACTGGCCAGAAGTGATGGGTAGGACAAATGGGAAATGATGTGCTGCGTGAAATGCTTCCCAGCAATATATTTCATATAACACTATGGTATTAAATATACAAAATTATATAGTGTTATGTGAAATATATTGCAGAGAAGCAATTCATGCAACACACCATTTCCAATTGCTCCTACACACTGTATAAAATTAACTTATTGACTTGGGCTGAATATCAGGTGTGAATAATTGAACTCATTTTAATTGAAATTTAAATGGCTGGCTATTAAAACACTGAAACTAAACAGATGGCTGAGGGTATTTGCATAAGAGCAACATATTCTGACACAGAAGGTTAAAGATCCAATTTCCAAGAAACTGAAATGGTGGGCGACCTTTCGGGCAGCCAAAAGGACATTGCATCCTCAACGTACTGATTGCCAACGCATGTATAAGGGGAAAAAGACAGGTTAAATAAATTCCCACACTGGTTTTCCATCTCACTTAGTCCGAGGTCTATATTCATTAAAAAAATAAAGAAATAAAAACATGATCCCAGCACTGAACATCTGAGTCTACGGGGGTGGGGGTGGGGGTAGGGGTAAGGGGGGGGGGGGGGGACATAAATTCACAATACGTCGTTCCATGTGGAAATAATGAAAGCGCTAATGGCGCTGTTGCCGGGGGGAGAGCCCCAGGGTTAAATTCGTGCAGCTATGCTGCAGGTTGCCCATATGATGCAGCGGTCTGGGACAGGGGTAGAACACGAATATCTCTCAGATCAGCGCAGTTCATTTCTCACACCCTGACCTTTGGCGCTGGCCTCTTTAGCAGCACAGAGGAACAGCTGTTCTCGCTCTCCACTCCTTTTTTTTGAAGGCTCAGTTTAGTCATTTCTTTTTTTTTTTTTTTAAAATGTGTTTGCAAGAACAGTAGCAACACATGAAAGGCAAAGCACTCATCAAGCTAAATATAGAAATCGGAGAACATTTGTCAGATATTACAGACTGCATGGAAGTATAAATGCATAAAGTTCTGATGCAGCGCGTATACCTCTTTGACAGGGGCACTGTGGGAAAAACTTTTTTTTTTTTTCAATTACAAGCAGTACATTTTTAGTCATTAAAAATTAAGCAACATAAGTAGTATGATACCAAATACTGACATAATTGTTATACTGGGATACATTTCACCAAGCTGTTCGCTTCCTTAATTAATAAATACTGACCATGGTTCAATTTAAGTCAGACCAAAACATGAAAGAATTCACATGAATGTAGACGTACACCTTTAATAGCTCAGGTTCTTATAGAAGTAAAGTAAAAAACTGGGTTAAGGATGGAAAAGTGTTGATGGATCATTTGTTGCCCCAGATTTGAAGTGTCAGCTATAGTGTCATGCCAAACACAAACACTGGCGCAGAACACGACACGGAGAGACATTTACACTGCCCTCGAGTTCAGCTCATTACTCATTTTGTCCTGCAGCCCTCGTCTGACAGCGGAGAAGCTTGAGAGATGTGGGATTTATATGGAGGTCACAAAGGTCCATGGAGATGCCTTTTTCAACAACACACAGCCACTGCAACAGAACTCCACTTTACATAGGAGCACACCCGCGATACTTGCTATCCACAGCGTATGCGGACGGACAGATGATTAACGGGGCACAGAAGATGGATAATTCACCACACGCACTCCGCACACTGTGTACGTTGAAATATACGGATCAGCTGTTAAACCGGCCCAAACACAAGCGGTTACCAGAAACTGAGCAGCTGCGTATGTGACAGACGCGTGAAGGGAGGGATGCCGTCCCCACGAGACGCAGGAACGGGAGGACCGCAGAGGACCGCGAATGGGACGCTCAAAACGAATTCTGCATCTCCCCACGCCGCGGCACTCATTTACTCATTCGCTCTTCCCCGCTTCCAGCTCGGGGCGCGGCCAATCAGCTCCCGGTACGTGATTAATGACATAATGCGACGCGGGTCACGTTCCCGAACCCCATTTGTAACCTTCCCCCCGACTTCGAACGAAATGTTCTCCACGCGCGGGCTGCAAAAATTGCATCCGCGGGCCCGTCCCACGCCTTCCGGTGTTCCCCCTGTTCCCGAGCTCGGAGGAGAGAGCGAGCCGCAGTCGGGCCCGGAGCGGGGGCCGCTGCCAGGGGCGCCGTTATAAAACCTCGATGCAGTGAGCTGGAGAAGAGGCAGCCAGATGCAGGCGAATTGGTTTTTTTGGGGGAGTGGGAGTGGGGGGAGAGGGGGGCCCGGCCCTCTGGGAGCGCGGCTCATTCTCTTCTTTTATATCGCAGTCCACTGGGCTGGGATGGGATTGAGGGGCCGGGGAGCCCAGGAGATTGGCCCCCCGCGAGAGAGAGAGAGAGAGAGAGAGAGAGAGAGGAAGAGCGGAGCTCTCGCACCTACCGTAGCGCTCGCTGATAAAGGCACGTGTAAGAGCCTCTCGCAGGACGGAGATAAGAGCCCGCGGGGCCTCGCCGTGACAACGCTCCCCGCTTTCTGAGACGCCTGATGAAAAACCCCGCCGGGCGCGGCGTGGAGAGAGCGTGCGTATTCTTCCTCAAAAAAGCCTTCTGAACATCAGAGACTCCTTCTCGGGGAATCACGCCCCCCCCCCCTTTCTCCGTCGCCAATTGATGTTTTAATTTTGGCCCGCGCGCACTGGGCTGACGAAATGGCTATATTTATGCACTGTATAATCCTGAAAAAAAGGCTGTTTGTTTTCTTTTTTTCTAAATGATCTGATCTTAAAGAGCTATGGAATCTATTGAACCTGAAGACGGCGCACGTTAAAGAAAATGCTGAATTGCGTTCTTAGACGTGCGATAAATAAAGGTTTTTGCCGATTGCTCCTGTCCAATATCCAGATGGATGTTGGATCTCTGATTTCCCATTGCTCTCGATATCAAAGCCATTCATTTCATGCGCGTGCAATTCTTTCGTCCAGAGAATCTTAACTCAGCCAACATTTTATGCAAGTGAAGTATGGATGTTTCGTAAGATTTCAGATGGATAGCCAATAAAACGACTCAGTTCATGTTTCTTGCTATGGGGTGCTATGTGGTGCAATCTTGGTAAAGATTTTTCCTGCATCTTCTGGGTTACAGGCCCAATTATTTAGCCATTTAACCACCCCCTGTCTGGAATATTGCACTTCCCATCTATCTGCCAACACTGATTTCTCTTCCTTTTTTGGTTCAACATTGCTGAAAAATATCTAACACAATCTGCAGTTCTGATTGAACAGTGGTATAAAGCACACACTCCTTTGTTAATTATCAGCTGGAACAATAGGCAATTTATAAAAATGTAAAAAAGAAAAGACATTTCTACATTGTCTCACATGTGTGCCAATAAATTAGTACTGCTATGGACTCACAGCGACATAAGACTTACTGGTTAGAAAGCTATTGTAGAACCTAAAAAGTGATGAGGTCCAACTTGTTCTCTATATCAATTTGCCAGCAACAACTCATCCAGGAAGTCACAAAAGATCCCAGAAGAATATTGTATAATATAATAGGAACTTTCCAGTGACAACTTCACTCTGATGGTAAGGTTCAATATGAGTGCCATTTAGATTCAAGAGGGCTGGTAGCAATCAAGCTTGACTGTGTTCAATCAGCTGAATCTAATCATCAATGATATTTGGTTAATTGGTTGATTGAGTAAGGGGGCAATAATAATAGCTTTTTCACAAGGGGGATACGGACGTTTGATAACTTGTTTCATGTAATAAATGAAATAATTTTTTAAACGTGTCTTGTGTTTACTCAGTATCCCTTTGTCTGATATTACATTTTGTCTGAAGATCTGAAACCATTCAGTGTATAATATATGCAGTGATAGGGGAAATCAGGAAGGGGAAAATACTTTTTTCACGGCACTGTAATCAATCTATAAATCATTAAATCTTTCTCATAAGCAGTCAGCTGAAAGCCTTCATAAAGCAAATTTCATCCACATCAGATACCATTCACAGAATCATTGATCTCTAAACTCAAAGAATGAATGAATGAATGAATGAATGCATGAATGAATGAATGAATGAGGACTGAGAGCTAACATCACCTTGTCTGCTTCTGAGACATGACATTGTCCAAAAATGTTAAAGCATATATAGGTGAATACTAACAGACTACACTTCAGTCATTCGAGTACTGCCCCCATTGGACCTGGCCTGTCTGCAGTGGCACATATATTTCATGACAGCCCCATCAATCTTTACATTCTCTGAGCTTCAGGGCTGATTGAAACCACGCGCCTGACTGAACCACTGAATAAACAGCACCAAATGTTAAAAAAACACATTTCTTCAACTGTTTTTAAAACAAAATTCAGCCAAAACAATATGCATAAAATATTTAAGAATACATAAACTTAATTTACAGATACTATTGAAATAATAATGTAATATTCATGACACAGTGATTAGATTTTCTGTCTCGTACAGTGATTTTCGGACTCTTTTGCTATTTGTTTTTAGACTGAAATGATATATTCTGTGAAACTTGTTCTCTACATCGATTTGCCAGTGCTATTTTCCAGGACGCATTCCAACAGGATGCATACAACTGCCAAAATAAAATACATAAATGAAAGTAACCACAGCAGCAAGAATGTTTAAAAAGTGGTTCATTTGCATCAGTGGTCATAAGAATCATAGTCATCCTTTCCATTACAGGCATTTAGCAGACGTTCTTATCCAGGGCAATTTACATATACATTGCACCCATTTATACAGCTAGATATATACTGAAGCAATGCACGTTAAGTACCTTGCTCAATGGTACAATGACAGTGTCCCACCGGGGAATCGAACCTGCAACCTTACCCAGTATATTACACTGCCGCCTACCATTCCGGTCCAATGTTTTAGTGAGTGGTAGTAATTCAGAGGTAATTAATACTGCATTCTGTTTTATAGAATTTAAACATATTACATGTTGCTACTGGCTACTAATGCATGTGAAAAGCATGACATAGTGATTTTTCTCTGCTCCGTCTTTCTCTCTTGATTATGCCTCTGCCATGATTATATTTGGATTGTCTGTACAGAGCAACTACCCTGTTGAAGGTTGCTAATGCACTTATGCACTACTTCTGGAATATGAACAGATGTTTTTGATAAGAACCTCTGCTTTCTGGATTTACTTTAAATAGCTCAGTTTTTCGTTTTATTTCACAGTATCTATGCATTAAAACATATGTGGACTTAAATATATTTCCACTCCCCGTTCATGCCACATCATCACAATTGACAATTGATTTTCTTAGAGCTAATTAACTCCATAATGTTTGGGACAAAGACATTTACATTCTCTGCCTTTATTAAAGTGTATTTTTATATATTTTGGTTTCACCGTGTAGAAATTACAGCACTTTGTATATACAGTCCCCCCATTTCAGGGCACCACAAGTGGCTTCTCAGGGGGTTTCTGATTGGTCTGGTCTGTCCAATTGCTTCCTTAGTGCAGGTATAAGGGTGCTTTCAGTATTAGTCTTAATTCTAGGTTTGTGATTGCCTTTGGAGTCTGTTATTGGCCTTTGGCAACATGAGGACCAGAGCTGGGCCAATGAAAATCAAGGAAACCATTATGAGGCTGAGAAATAAAAAAATAAAAAAACAGTCAGAAACACAGGCCAAACCTTAGGCTTAACAAAATCAATTGCTTCGAACATCATTAAGATGAAAGAGAGCACTGGCGAGCTCAGTGATTGCAAAGGGTCTGGTGGGCCAAGTAAGATCTCTACAAAGAATTCTCATCATAATGAAGAAAACCCCACTTGTCCAACAGATCAGAAACACTCTTAAGGAGGCAGGCGTGGATGTGTCAGTGACTACTGTCTGCAGAAGACTTCTCAAACTGAACTGCAGAGGGTACACTGCAAGATGAAAACCACTAGTTAGCTGCAAACAGGATGGCCAGGTTATAGTTTGCTAAGAAGTACCTAAAAGAGCCTGCAGAGCTCTGGAAAAAGGTGGACAGATGTGACCGAGATTCACTTGTATCAGAGCAATGGCAAGAGCGAAGTGTAGAGGCCAAAAGGAAATGGCCAAGATCCAAAGCTCCTCCATCATCTGTGAAACATGGTGGTGGGGGTGTTATGGCTTGGGCATGTATGGCTCCCACAGGTAGAGGCTCACTTGCCTTCCTTTATGATGTAACTGCTAATAGCAGCAGCAGAATGAATTGGACAGCGCTTCATCCTACAGCAAGACAAAGATCCCATTACTAAAGCAACAAAAAGTGGAAAATTCTTGGCTGGCCAAGTCAAAACATGCATTTCAAATGCTGAAGAGAAAAGGCAAATAGCCCTTGAAACAAACAGGAGCTGAAGACAGCTGCAGTACAAGCCCGACAGAGTATAACCACAGAAGATAGTCAGTACCTGGTGATGTCTATTGGTCACAGACTTCAAGCAGTCATTTCATGAAAATAATATTCAACAAAGTAGTAAATGTCTACTATCATTTACATAACATCTCAACAAGTTACTCATGCATACAAAGCAATGTCTGTAAGTCATTAATTAAAACAAGCAAAATCTAAGCCAGCCATTAAAAGTATTGATATCAAAATGAGGCCAAGTTACGACAAGCATGCTACCAATTTCCCTAGCCTACCGCTGCAATGGAATACAAGGATAATGATATACTAATCAGATTTCTCACACTGCTACGATGATCTTTTGCGAGAGTCTTTTGAGAGTACATATTTCATTAAATGTGGCATCCTATAACAATGTATATACGAGTGCATGCGTGCTGTATATTAGTTTCACTGTACAAATAAAACCAAATATTGGTTCATGTTGTTGAAGAAAAAATGACAACCCCACCCTAAAAGTTGCATAAGGGATGATGCGTTTCCCTCAAACAATAATGATCGCATGCCGATGGAAGCAGCTAATTTTTAACATTGTATTTAAGCAAACAAACGCTATATTCTGGCAAGTTAGTGATTTATATGTTGTTATTTGATTATACTGTAGCATTTGTGGAATTATGCATGACATATTAACTGTCAAAATGTTTTCTGAAAGATTGCCAAATCAGTTTTGATCTGCCTAAATGTGGACAGAACTGTGGTCTCAGCAGGTTGAAATGAAACAGAATGCAGTTTTTTAAGTGACTGTTTTTGAGTGTGTGTGTGTGTGTGTGTGTGTAATACCCACCATTAGAATCAGGATTGTCTAAGAGGCATTCAATAACATCAAAATATTCAACCATTTCTTTTATATATTCAATATCAGTCAAGCACCCATATCTCCCTGGATACAGCAAAAACAAGCACCAAAACAATTTGTTGTCTATAATGCACAAATGTATGTTAATTCATCATGCAATTTTATGAAATTAGCAGAAGACATTTTTACATTACATTACAGGCATTTAGCAGACGATCTTATCCAGAGCGACTTACACAACTTTTACATAGCATTTACATTGCATCTATTTATACAGCTGGATATATACTGAAGCAATTCAGGTTAAGTACCTTGCTCAAGGGTACAATGGCTGTGTCTTATCCAGGAATCGAACCTATGACCTTTCGGTTACAAGCCCAGTTCCTTACCCACTGTGCTACACTGCCACCCAACATTTAATATAACTGTGTGTTAAAGGACTGGCTGTGGTGGGCTATACACAGGACATGATGGATTGATAGAGGTAAATTCTATGTAGTGATATTTATATGCATATGCAACAAAGTACATGACTACTTTCATTTACATAACACTAGTATTTCCCAAACATTGTGTTACCATGAAATGGTATGCATAAAAAGTGCTGTAATATCTACACGGTGAAACCGAAATTTATTAAAAAAAACACCCTTAACTAAAAGCTGAAAACATGCACTTTAACCATGTGTGAATTGTTTGATTACATATCTAAAATTGTGGAGTACAATTATGGAACTCGCTTGATCTCAACTTTTTTTCTTATACAATCACACCATTTTGCAGTAATTATACATTGCCAATTGTATCCAACATTGTAGCCAACAAACACTGTTTTCCTACTGGAAAGCAAAGCATAGTGCTGCATGTTATGGAAACTGAATTAAGGAAAAGCTATTACAAGTGACTAAAAATTAAAAAATTAAACATGACTAAGTATATGCACAATCAAATTATCCCCTCAATAGCCTTTGCCAAGGTGAAAAGCCAATTTAATCTCGTGCACAATTTGAAGAGGCTCTCAAAATAAATTAGACCAATTTTAATTGAAAAGTGTTGTGCTAAGCAAACAAAAACGCATTCACACACCCAGAGTAAGACAAGCAAGATTGCCAACCAGGAGAAGCTTGGGAGAATTTACTGGCCTGCCTTATACAAAAGGCCTGGATAAAGATACAGACACCTGTACGTGATTCTCTCGCAATAAATCACAAACAATTCAATTCAAGATCCGTCAAGGCTCAATTCATTTTCATCACCTGGTTTTACGCCCGTTTCATACTTTTTTAGGCCTCTCCCTTTCTCGTTTTTGCCAGACACAGGCATATAAATTGAGGAAAGAAGCATCAAAACAATCACGTTAAAAATAAATGCTAATGATAAATGTTCCCGTTTCACTTCACGGCCGTCAGGCTTAAACATATTGGTCGAAGATAAGGGCTATAATTCTCACTGTCAACAAGCCTTAGAGGGGACCACAGCTGTTACGTATGGACATGTCAGTTGTTCTAAATAATGTGTTGTGACTTGGAAAATGTCACTTATAATTTGGTTAAATTGAGGGTTGAAGGGAAGTTTTAGTTTGTCCAGACAACGTTTGGATTTCCATAAATAGTTAGATGAACTTCAGCAGCACAGTGAGTATTATAACTTGTGAAGAGAAAAAAACGTACACTTCTGCCTGCATCTTTAATGTTTTTATATTAATAATATTATTCTAATATTATAAATCACTATAAGTGTAATACTTCACAACAAAATAAATCAAATCTCTGTCTCAAGTTTATAATTAATTATGCAGATGGTGTTTTTATATCTTTATTGAGTGATCTCCCTGTCTGTTGATGAAATTTTCACTGCCATACATTGCAATAAACATACCATTAAGGTGCGAACTATAGATGCAAAACAAATCAAAGACTACATGTAAGCACTGAAGCGATACTTCTACAATCATAAACTAAAAACACATCTTTGAATTATTCCATTATGTCTGCTTAAAGTAGATAAATTGATATAAAACATGCAGATCTTTATTTTTTTTACAGTTTCAAAAGCAAGGAAGTTTAACTCGGTTGAAACAAGCACCAAAATGCATGGCGGGGAAAAGGCAAGTAAAATAACAATCAAAATGAAACTCGGCCATCTTGCATTTTTATGTGTCGGCTTCCAGCCAAGGCCAGCCAAATCATATTTCAGATGCTTGGAACAGACAGGTTGTTCCATTGCCTGGAAAATGTCCTTCGGGAAAAAAAAAAAAAAAAACATTTAAAAATGTTTATGATGAACATCAGAGTAAGTCACATAAATGTACACTAGATTAAAGTGTGTACGTATGTGTACATGTGTACTATATGCATATATTTGTGTGGTGAGTGCATGGGTATATATATATATATATATATATTTGCATTTGCATGCATGTATATGAATCATTGTGAATACATGTACTCACTTTGTGTACGTTTCAGTGCATGCGCGTAGTACCAGAATCCTGGCTAACCATAACACCCTTAAATAAGCCTATTCAAGCCATTACTGCTCAGCTCTACGACTCATGCAGCCGCCCCTCACAGCCTCTGTGTGTTTACTTCATTTAAAATGTAAACCTTCACTCAGTCTGCTGTGGATTTCCAACTATATTACAGCTGAGATACTATATTTGTCTTGCCGCACTGCTAAGAAGAATTGAAAACCATACAGCAATCATTTGTGTCTCTCTGATGAACGATTGTTTCTAAGAGCCAGTGAAGGGTCACATCGCTCAATGTGGACACAGGTGAACCATTAGATGAGTCATTAGACTAGCATAAATGCTATGGGGGCTACAGTAGGACAAAAATAGTGAAGCTACAGGCTAGGCTGGAGGACATAAAATACAGGAGGCACAGAAATGTTCTTCAGGAGCCACAGAAAAACAGCATGCAGTGACCTGAAGTAAATTTTTGGTAAAAGGAAGCAGGGCTGTAGAGTACTGTGCATCCTTGTATTTTCATTTTTGAACTTGGAAATAGTATAGTTATGTGTATTAAGTTAAAATTAAAATTAAATAATAATTCACAACAAAGTATTACATTTTAAAACAACTCTGAATTTACTTTGAATTCCATTTTAAACCTACTCTGAATTTATCTAGAATTTATCCCTTTTGGAATCGTGAGTTTAGTTTAATTAATAATTATGGTTCCTCTGTGTACATCTGCAGTTGCTTTGATTTAGAAATGCAATGCAGCAGTTCAGCCCAGTCCAGCGCTCACTGCAGTTTGTTTCAGGACGCCGTTTTGGACACCGCACGACCGACTTTCACACAGAACATGTGCAACAAACATCGCACACCTCTATCTATCACTCTCACAAAACACCTTCTGCACGTCCCCTGGGCAAAACGAGGATGGCGGTGCGGTCCTCATGGATCAAACCCAATCACAGGAGGGACATTTTAACAGAGGGAATGTAGCAACAGCTACATTTGGCGAGAATGATAATGCGCAAAGTCAGGAGGGCTTCCGGGCTCTCTCTGGGGGACTCGGGCCTTTTTACCTGTGCCAGCTGTTATGACAGATTAGCCAGCGCTAGGCTAAATCACGGGCTAATGGGACAGTTATGGACCAACTCCAGTCATAAATCTGGTACAAAACATGGCTCCTGCGTTGCATCACCTTCTCCCCGGTACTTCAGAGCTATTGTAGCAATGACACCTTTTTTTTGGAGAGCAAGGGAGAGCAAGGGGCGTGGCACAAATTTATGGCAGAGATCTCAACCGACAGGATGTAGCCTCTTCGCTACACCATGGTGCTTTGATTGCAGGGTAGCTTAAATTGTCCGGTTTCCGGGAAGAATGTTGACTGGATGCCAGAGGAAAAAACACTTCAACAGGACTTGACCTGAAAAGATATTGAGTGTCTGCAGGGTCTACAAATCTGAGTGGCTACACACAGCGGGGCCCATGCAAAATAGCAGTAGGCCGGATTGGAACTCTGGTGCGCTTTAAACAACCAATGTTTTACAATGTTTTCAAAATCTAGCCTTGAGCTCAGCAGTCAAGTTGATTCAATCAAAGCGAGAGCAATGGACACAGCTGACTTTGTTCAACAAATCTCTCCTAGTCCCACCCCTGGAATCAATCAACAACTGCCCTCAAGTTTGATTACTTACTTAATTACAAATACAGATTAAAACTCCCAATGCAAACACGCAGCTGTTATTTATTCTGGTGATGGCACAACTCTGTCTTCATGGAAAATAATATGCAATGGTTTGGTAGCAGCTGCTACGCCCTGATCAGTACGTGTAACTTGCTGAATAGACGTGAGCTTGGTTGCATCAGTCCTGGGAACATTAAATTCTCAAAGGAAGAAGTGTTGGTGGGCCTAAGGGCCACTCTTCCCTCTGCAGCAAAATAAAAATTCAGTTTCCAGCAATGACCTTTCAGAACAGATGTTAAACTAAGCTCTTGACTGACTGTGGTCATTAAAAAATCCCCTGGAAGAACAGGGGTGTTGACCGTAATGCCCTAGACAAATTCACACATCAACTGCATCTATGTTTGGCCAACTAATAATCCGCTACATCAATCTCACTGAACACATCATACTAAAATAAAATAATGAACACATTGATTTTTTTATTTATTTTCACGTACCTCATCAAACTTGATCTGTCTACTTGAGAGGAGGCTGTCAGGGTAAAGTAATTCGATCATGCTTAATCAGTGCCAGATTTCTTAATCAGAAGCTTAGTATCTCTATCGAAAATAAGCGCTTTTAAAAAATATATTGAAAGACTGTGGAAGACTTATTTTGATTTAAATTACAGAGATGGAAAGAAGTACAGAACAACAGAAATTGCGGGCATTCAGGTTGAAAGAGTTAAGAAGCACAGGTTCAAACATGCAATTCAACCCTCCAGAATGTCAGAATATACTATACATAAGTACTTTGTACAGTACACCAGGGCCTTGGCATCCCCTGTAATATTCTGTGGATATCTCGATAGCTATGGGGATTGAGTTGATAAAATCACTAGCTAGATCAACAGCTATGGAAGTTACACCACTGGAGTACAATAGGGGTCAATATCTTCTTTAACATGGGAATGTGGCCAGAATTCTGGTCTCAACAGAGCGAATTTAAACAGAGTGTGCTCAGATCAGTATTATTTATTTTTTAAGTGAGTGTTTATTTTTTTTTTGTTTTTTTTTTAAAGAACAATGGAAGGACCCCTGCCCAAAATATGCTATGAATTCTGTATTATTATGAGTGTCTGTGTATGTGTGTGTGTGTGTGTGTGATGCCCACCATCGGTATCAGTCCAAGAGTTATTCAATAACCGAATAATGTTCAACCCATTTCCTTTAAATATTCACCAATATCAGTCACCAGCCAAGGACCCATATCTCTGTGGATACAACAAAAACAAGCACCAAATGTGTTGTTTATAACGCACAGATTTAAGTTAATTCATCATCCAATTTTACAAAATCAGCAGAAGACGTTTAAAACGACAGTGTGTTAAAGGACTGGCTGTGGTCGGTGAAAAATAGTGATGGATTGGCAGAGCTAAATTCTGGGCACTAATATTTATTCCAATCCACGACCGCCACTGAAGTTAAAGGCTTGATTCATCTGCTCAGGGAAAGGATGAGCTAACAGTCTGGGGATTTTAGTGTTATGTCCGTCTGTGTGTATGTGTCTCTGCATACAAATGTGTATATGTAAAATGTGCCTCATTCGGTATTCTGATGGATAGAAGGTTAGTTACATGTGTCTTGTTATACAGATAGAAACAGTATATTTATGGATATAGATACAGTTATGTATGTATGCATGCATGTATGGTATATATGTAGTACAGGCCTGGCAGAGCATCACCAGAGATGATACTCAGCACCCGGTGATGTCTATGGGTCACTGACTTCAAGCAAATGATTGCATGCAAAGGATATGCGACAAAGTACTAAACATGAGTGCTTACATTTACATAGCATGAATATGTCCCTAAAATGATGGTTCCCTGAAATGGGGGTGGGGGGTGGGGGTACACATAAATGTGCTGTAATTTATACGTGTATAGAAACACCCCTAAACAAAATCTGAGAACTATAAACACACTTGAATTGATTGATTACAAATCTAAAATTGTGGAGTATAGAGTTAAACAGCCCACTGTATGTATGTCTGTGTGTATGTATGTATGTATGTATGTATGTATGTATGTATGTGTGTATGTATGTATGTATGTATGTCTGTGTGTATGTCTGTGTGTATGTATGTATGTATGTATGTCTGTGTGTATGTATGTCTGTGTGTATGTCTGTGTGTATGTATGTATGTGTGTATGTATGTATGTATGTATGTGTGTATGTATGTGTGTATGTACGTCTGTATGTCTGTGTGTATGTATGTGTGTGTGTATGTCTGTGTGTATGTATGTATGTATGTATGTCTGTGTGTATGTATGTATGTATGTATGTATGTCTATGTGTATGTATGTCTGTGTGTATGTCTGTGTGTATGTATGTGTGTATGTATGTCTGTGTGTATGTATGTATGTATGTATGTGTGTATGTATGTCTGTATGTCTGTGTGTATGTGACTCTGTATGTCTGTGTGTATGTGTGTGTGTATGTATGTCTGTGTGTATGTATGTATGTATGTATGTATTAATGTCTATGTGTGTGTGTATGTCTGTGTGTATGTATGTGTGTATGTATGTATGTATGTATGTGTGTATGTATGTCTGTATGTATGTATGTATGTATGTATGTATGTCTCTGTGTATGTATGTCTGTGTGTATGTATGTATGTATGCATGTATGTATGTATGTATGTATGTATGTGTGTATGTATGTATGTATGTATGTATGTATGTGTGTATGTATGTATGTATGTATGTATGTATGTATGTATGTATCTGTGTATGTATGTATGTATGCATGTATGTATGTGTGTATGTATGTATGTCTGTGTGTATGTATGTATGTATGTATGTATGCATGTATGCATGTATGCATGTATGTATGTGTGTGTGTCTGTGTGTATGTATGTATGTATGTATGTATGTGTGTGTGTATGTATGTATGTATGTATGTATGTATGCATGTATGTATGTATGTGTGTGTCTGTGTGTATGTATGTATGTATGTACAAGCTTAATGGCTGAAGAGCATCCTGCCAGTGCTTATACTGGGGCTTCTACAGCTCTTTAATAAGTAATAAGCATGCAGCAGCAGATAATTCCACACAAAATCAGACAAATGACTCATTAGGGTTAATTTGTGGATGTTGTTCAACATACACTTCTGAGGGAAAATCATTTTTTACTGATGTCACAGTGAATTGCTTGCACACCAATTATAATCAATATCACTCCACCTAATATAATACAAATAATCAAGGGGTCACTCACACAAAAATGTCAAAACATGAAAAAATAATAAACGTAGAATAGAAACTAGTGCTTTGTAAAAGTATCTCCCCCTTCTTGATTTCCTCTATTCTTACATATTTTTCACACTGAATGGTTTAAGACCTTTCAGACAAAATGTATTATTAAAGAAAGGGAACCTAAATAACCACCTTTAGCAGCAATTACATTACATTACAAGCATTTTGCAGACGCTCTTATCCAGAGCGACTTACACAACTTTTACATAGCATTGTATCCATTTATACAGCTGGATGTACTGTATACTGAAGCAATGCAGGTAAAGTACCTTGCTCAAGGGTACAACGACAGTGTCCTATCTAGGAATCGAACCTATGACCTTTCGGTTATAAGCCCAGTTCCTTACCCACTGTGCTACACTGCCGCACTGTGCAACCACTCCCGGCACTCCTGGGAAGATTCGCCACTGTATCAAGTGTTCTCCATTTGGACATAATGAATCTCACTGTGGTTCAGTAAAGTTCCAGAGCTTTAGACAGGGCTTTGTAACCCCGTCCTGACTGATATATCTCACCAAATTCTGATCTTATCGCTTCTGGAATTTATTTTGATTATTGGTATAGTGTTCTTGCAGACACTTTGTGGTGACTAATTCACTCTTGTCTGATGAGGTTCAATATGAGTGAGGTTTACATTCAACAGGGCTGGCTGCAATCAAGCCTGATTAGCAGTTAAATTAGGCTAACTCATTGATTGAGTAACTAAGGCAGCAATTACTTTTTCACGAGTGATATGAGTATTGATATCGTTTTTTATAAAATTAAAATAATGTTTAAAAAAAGTATATATACTGTTACACCTCTGTCTTATTCCCCATTTGATGTTTGTACATTTTGTTAGGTGTAAGTCTTGTTGGGTAACTTTGTGTTTCATGTCAGGTCCCCCTTGCAAAAGAGATTTCAATCTCAATGGGGTTTTCCTGGTTAAATAATGGTTGAATAAAATAAATGTGTTTACTCAGTATCCCTTTGACTGATAGTACATTTTGTCTAAAGATCTGAACCATTCAGTGTGACAAATATGCAATAAAATCGGAGCAGGAAGGGGCAAATCCTTTTTCATGGCACTGTAATTTGATATAATAGTGCAGCATTTACACAGCTCTAAATTGTAATTACATAATACTTACACATATAAGAGTACAGCACCATGGGTCCATTTAAACTAATATAAAGCCAAAGAGCAGTGAAAATAACCATATAACATATAACAGGCATTGCGTTTTAAATGCACTGAGCAGAAAGGGTGGCAGAAACACTGAAAAAGCATGGCAACCCCTCACACGGAAACCTTTGCTAAGTAAAGTCCTGACATCGCAAGCACTTTCATCATCATCATTGTAAAATGCTTGGCAATCATAATTATACTAATTCATTGCATTTATATATCACTTTTCCGAACTTCCGAATGCTCAAAGTGCTTTACAATGACAAAGGGGAACTCACCTCACCCACCACCATCTATGCAGATGCACAGTAATGTGTCTTCATTTGTTCGTAGTGTTATGTGTCAAGGCGAAATAAGATTACCAGTCGTCGCAAATGGAGAGCATCGAAGCACCTCTAAATTTGACCTTTTTTTTTGGCCAGAAAAAATAAAATAAAAAAGCACCTCACAGAAAAAGCAAAAGGTCAACATGAATGGCTCTGAGGGGCTTTTGTAAGACCTAATTATAACACTGTATAATTATGATACATTCATCAGTCTCCAGCTGCAGTGTGAATGTCACTGTCACAAAGCAGCTTTACTTTTTTGAAGACAATAAAGACATTAAAAATTAATACAAGACATGAATTAGTTCTATTGAAAAACTCATAGCTTCTGTTGATTAAACGTGTAACTGCATGCATTTGTTTGCACATAATATTTTATCTGAACAGAAGCTATTACAGCTATCCAACCTAAACTAGTTTACTATCCAAGTAAACTGAATAAACATAAACATACTGTATATTTCTCCAAGTGTCAGTGTAGAGACCGAAGAGTACGTGCATCCACAATTTTACATAATATTGATAAAGCTTGCACAGTTTTGCATTGCAAATAAAAATGATTTTATTACTTGCCTACAGGCAGCTGAGGAGAGCAGGCTATACCTGGTGGTATTGAGCATTATGTGAATACAATGTTCACTTTTATTTATTTATTTAACCTTTACGTTATTATTAAACTGCAATCTTAAAGTACCAGTCCTGGTGGTGTGGCAATAACTATGCCTGTCTACTTTCTTCTTTCCTTTTCTTACAGCACTAAATAAACGAAAGCGACTCATCATGGACGTCCAAGTCACAGAACTGTCTCTGGTCAAAGTCCATGCTACTTTACCGAACCATTGTTGTTTTCTGTATTTCGTGCTGCATCGTTATCACTGCCGTATTTTCCAAATCAGACCATGAAAATCTGAATCTGCACTCTCCCCTGTCGTAGTGTCACTAAATAAACACGCTGAAGCCGCAACGTGAAAAGGTATACACACTTTGTATATGCCGCTGTGTTTGGATGTTTGAGCAGGAGGTGGCACACTTAGCCTCATAGTCTAGTACCGGTATGTAATGTAACCTCCTCCTTTTCTTACTTATATAGAGTTGTGGATAAAAGGCAGTGAAAGTGAGCGTATGTACATCGTACTTACAGTCTGACAGTGTTACCTAACCCAAGCTCCCTTATTTGTCACAGGCTGATGTCTCTAACAGTAGGCCTAAAACGTACCAAATGTAAACACGTGAATTGACACTTTTTCTTTGAAATTAGGTTTGATATGTCACTCAAAATGACTGTACCAGACAACATTGCTCACAGTCTCCAGGCTTACAACTCAAAGCAACCCATGCCTCTGGAAATCTGGAATTTGGAGTATGAAAACAAAATGTTGTGACCACAAATGTTAATTCCACCAAAATTGAAAAATTGTTCATTTTAAAACTACAATTGGCTAAGCTACAGTCCTCGAGCGTAAAAGGAAGCCACATAAATGAGCAGACATTTGTTTTAGTGGTTTTATTATTTTAACGATCACCAAAAAGTTACATTTAAGATGAAGGGCTTAAGTTCATGAAATTCCTATACATCTGAATAATCATTCTTTTCAAATGCTAGACACATTCATTTCTTGATCAGCCTTCAATCCAATGCACTTTACAGTGGCAATCCACGGCAGCCTGGTTGCTGTCTACTATTACTTCATAATTACCAGACAGACAGGTTGAGGATTGAGGAGCTGCAAATGACTGCTATTAAACTGAGATGCCTTTCCAATGCAGTTTCATTCACTGCCCGAGATGTTAAAGATAATGTCGAGGACTCTGGTGCAAACAGCAAACTCTCTCCTGGCAACACACAAGGCAAGCAGCCGGGAAGTCAACAGGGGTCTTCAGAAGGACAAACGGGCGAGTTATGGCAATTCACGGCTCAAATCCGAAACCCTGCACTCTCAGATTTCATTAAAGTATGAGGTGATAAGGTGTAACCGGATTGGTCTCGGCTGAGCCGGCTGGTGGAGAGAGCACACGCACCTGGGTTGCGTTAACTAATCAGCCCAGGCGCTTAAAGGTGTACTTCTCTTCACAGTTCGAGGCCGAGACCGGGAGCTCCTAGCGAGAGCGCGTTTCTTTATTTAGTTTTTGTTCGCGTGTTTGTCAGAGCGCAAAACGAAAGTGAAAAGGAGGAGGAGCTGGTCCGCTGAAAGGCGGGCCAGCTACGATGGGGGAACTGAAAAGTTACCGCTCAGTTTCGCTTTCTTTTGTCTCTGTTATTTCCGTTTGTCGTTTTAGTTTATTGTTTTTTGCCCAGAACCCATGAGGGGGAAGGGTGAAGGTGCTCGTTTATTTCATTTCATGTTCGTGAGGGTGCGCCCTCTCTCTCTCTCTCATTCCATGCGGCAACCAATGGTGTTTCCCGAAACTGCCACATCTCCCTCCCAGGGGTGTCACACTGGCGTGTGACACATGGTCAATGCTCCATTTTGAGATTCACCAGGGTCTTAATAAGAGCTCTCCTAGCTCTCCTGTAAGAAGGACGCAACATGGACGCAAGAGAAAAGGTGAAGAAAATAAATCAAAGGCAACTCCTGTGCCATTTGGAGCATCAAACGTACACTCTTTTAGCAGTTTTCAGCAGCAATGTGCTTTATAACGTTTCGTGTGACAGTGCCAGTCAATCATCTTAGCTGAAGGGACCATGGGCCTCGCCACATTACAGTTTTATTTTATTTTTTTCTTGAAAGCGAAAGCAGATTCTTGCATCATCAAGCAGCATTCACTTGTGACAAACCAACCAACCAACAAACCAACCACAGTACTGAGTCCATATACAAAAGTTTTAGAAAAAATTAACTTGTTGCGCTCTTCTCTACAATATGACGTAATACCAGTGTAACACACACACACACACACACACACATACAAAACTCCAAAATTAAAATAAAATAAATCTAAAAGAAAAACTGAGTATATTAAATTAATGGAGGAGAGGCATCAATTGAAAAGCAGTGGCAATGATGCAAGGCAAATAATGAGCTTGCTTTCAGAGTTATACAGCATTTACAGCTGTAGTAGACTGTACAGTATATTAACAGCTCTAAATACCTACCTTAGCTAAAATTAATGACGCTTATCAAAATGCATCAGGATTTACACAGTAAGGTCACATGCAGTTTAAATATGCAAACATTTCAGTTTTCATTAAGGAACAGAAGATGGCCCAATGACAAGTGTGGGTTTGCTTAATTGATTAATTACATGGACACCAAATGGGGACGATGATATAAACAGGTTACCCTTTCTAATTATGACAATATGGCTATCAAGCCGAAACAAATATAATTTTAGAGTGACACCCTCAGTCTAATTGGACTAATTGGAGAAAATTGTGGCATGCACTTGTACTAAGGGCTTACATTATTAGACGTTTTATGAAGATGGAATCACGTCAGCCACTTGAGACAGAAAGGATGGGGATGTCAATTCAATTTGAAAGGCAAACTTTCAGCTCTAAACCTAAAGCCCATAATACTAGGCATTACTGTGCAGATCTTTATTTTAAATGATGGTCCTAGAATGATTTATTTTCCGTACAGAGTATGCACAGTTTAATTGGGTTCAGTAACTTCATTGAATATGAATTAGATCGAGTCTTGCTGATCAAATAAACTCACTACTTAGACTTTCAAATGGAACGTCACTGAATGGATGTAGCACAAGACTGCACAGAAAAGAATATATGTTTTTCTCTATACTCCTTCTCATAAGAACTGATTTTGTGAAGATTATACCAAACACACTACAAGAACGAGATTCAACTCATACCTGATTCAACTCATATTGACAGATGTATTGTCCTACTAAGTACAAGTGACCAAAATATACACTACAGTCATTGCACCTCCCAGCCATAAAAGTACAGGGGCCTTTCAAGCATATTTTAAATGGCTGCTTCTAAAATACAAAGCAGAGACCTCTGTTCCACTCACACACTCCAGCCAAACTACAGGACAATGGAGAAGCACTTCACACCTTTTGCTATGAGTATTGAGGGAAGGTGATAAACAAAAGGAAATACTGTTTCCAACCAGACCTGGGTCAAATACGTATTTGTTTTGGATTCAAATACTTTTCTGCGCTTTATTGATCTTGCCTGGTGTAACTGAGCCTGCCAATATGACCAGAAGGCGGGGTTTGCACTTTTTGAGAGTATCTCATTGGTTCCAATACACCAGACAAGATAAGCAAAGCATAGAAAAAGTATTTAAATCCAAAACAAATACGTATTTGACCCAGGTCTGTTTCCATCTTTAACCTCCTTTGCTAAAACAGTAAATATTGCATTCTAAATGCTTCATGTTGGCATTGAAGGTTATCAAATAAGTAGCCATCAAGAGATTCCAGTTGAGCAGAACCTTCTGAGATAACAGTGCCATTTTCTCAACAATTCTCCAGTGCATTATCATGATTTACATGCAATATCATGTTTACCTGAAAGTAACAATTACTCATGTAAATATATCTCCATCCTCTTCACATGCTTCAAACAGGTTGTTTATTTATTTATGAAGAAATGTTGGCTACATCTAGCCCATCACATTGAAATAACTCATCAATAAGTGGATCAATCACTTAAATCTGTCTAACCCTTCAGTGTGCCTGTGGTGGAGATTTGTGTGTAACGTCACATAGAACTTCATCTTTAGCTTTACAGTAACATGATGCCTTCCCAGTTATCTTCTCGTTCTCTCCCCTCACATTTGACATCTTAGAAGATGACTGTCCAAAAGGTTGTGTCTTTATTTGGTCAAGGGATGCTCTAGAATGATGAACTGCGGCACTCCCTGTTCTTTTATATATCTCCTTTCTCCGTTCCTAATCCCATCTCCTGGAGAACAGCCAGGAGTGTGAGAAACTGAGGCACAGGCTGTGGGTGATGACTTTCCGTTCTTCTCTTCTGTCATTTCTTTTAATGTTCAGGAAAAAAAGGTTACAGTGACAAACAGAAATTCTATTAATGGTACATCAAACCAATATGAGAAATGTAAAATAATTTAATTAATCACAATTGCTCATGTGAAATCATTTGTTAATTTGGTAATGCATTTATGATTTTATGTACATCTGAAGAATCACAGTAAATCAAACCTATCCAAGATGAATAATTGAAAAAGTACTTTTTTGTAAACACAAAATAATAGCGAAGTCTTTATTACACAGTGACAACATTTTCTCATAAATATGGCTGTCAAAGAAATAGAATCAGACTGATGCTAAATTAACAACAAAATCAAAGCAAATGACTATCTAAATAATGCAATGGGAACAGTTGCCTCTGTGTTGTTGTTGTTGTTGTTTTGTTGTTCAATATAGTTTGGGCTCTAATGAGCATGTCAGTGAGTGGCTAAACTGATCCAAACTACAAGTAGATGAATTTTCCTCCTGCCAATTGATTTATTTGCTTAAAAAAGGGTCTCACTATCTTATTCATTTTACATATATTTTAATCATGACTATGTGATGGTGTGCTATGTAATGATAACCACAGCTTCACAGGGGACTGTGACAAAGTGGATTTATTTAAAAAGAAGAGACAATCAGTTTACAAGTTCGGTTTTCTAAGCTATAAAATCTGTATTTCTATCACCTGTTAAAAATTGTGATGCTCCTTGTTTTTTATCTACATGTACTGAAAATGTAACTGACATTTTTCACATTGAGTACCGGTAACATGGCCTGGATTCAGTCAATCAATATCTGCCCTTAATCTTGACACAAAAATGCATGTACTGTAAGCTTTAGTCGACTGAATCTAGGCTAATGCCCCTGTCTCAGAGTAGTCTGTGATTAACATATCTAAGAGAGGAACAAATAAATAAATAGGTTCTGGGTTTGAATCCCAGCCAGGGGCTTTTTGTGTGGAGACTGCATGTTCTCCCCGTGTCCACACGAGTACCTCCAGGTACTCCAGTTTCCTTCCTCAGTCTAAAGTCATGCAGGTAGACTAATTGTAAAGTCCAAATTGCCCATAGGTATGAGTGTGTGAGTGAATGGTGAGTGACTGGTGTATGTGCCCTAATAGATAGATTGGCGACCTGTCCAGGGTGTATTCCTGACTCTCACCCAGTGCACGCTGGGATAGGCTCCCAGCGTGCATTGGGCGATAAATAACTTTCCCTTATGATTAACTTTTTTGTTGATTTATGAAGAGAAGATGGAACATTGACAGACAGGATATTTCTGGCCTTATTTTATGATAAAACTAAAATAATCTGCCTCTTAAAAACAGCACCTGTCCATACAACACTCAACTCTAAAAACAACCTTCAATGCAGTCAGTGGTGTTTAAATAACTCAAATCTGTGTCACGTCACAGTAAATTGCTCATTCAAATGTTGATTGTTCAAAGGTTCAACATGTTGATGTCCAAATCCTCTCAGTAAAATCAGGAATTTGATACTCCCCAAGTTAGTAAGCCACACCTCTGGGCTCGCTACTAATCAAAAGTCCTACGTCTATCTTATAAACCGCCATTAACAGCTCTCGTGACATTTGCAATCTAGAGAATCTTTGACACATGGTTATGAAGAGCCAATAGGTAAGATAAACCTGTTCCACGCTAAAGCATGTGCAGTATTTAGGAGTACCTATCAAAACAGACTGCTGACAAAGCTGTGTAATTTCTGAGCAAAAAACAGTTCTTATTATTGGCCATGAGGTTTCTCACAAGGACAATTTCAGGATTAGAAAATCGGTGAACGATATGAAATCCACAGCATAATAGAACAAATTAGAAATGTTTAAGCAAAGTTCCTTCCCGACTGACAAGAATAATTCAATTTTAATGAAAATGGATCATGGATTTTAAGATTTAATTTCATTAAACACGTAAAAGCCTCCGGCTTGTACAAACCAGCTTATTTGCGGGTTGAACCAATTTGTTGTTGATAAATCATCTGGTCCCCTGAAAACACATTTCTTTTCTATAGAAGCCCAGAAGCATTTACCTATTTAGTAAACAATATTCAGGTTTGTTAGTGATTCAACAACTATAATCAATCTTGTTTTGTTTGCATATTATTTATTATTTTTACTTTTTCATTACTTTCTCACACTTTATTGCTCTAAACTACATTGCTTATGAGATAAAAGTTAGTTGTACATTACATTCTCAAGGGAATTTCCTTCATGTCAAGAGCAGGCAGACAGAGAAGAACAGACAGAGAGGAAGTATATATTATAAATAGCAACGTTTTCTTCCAACTTTGAAGTGTCTACTGAATAAATAACACATTTAAGTGAAGAGCTTGGTCCTGGTTGCTGAAGTTATCTAGCTTGGTGTGAGTCTCTACCAGCACTGATGCTAAAAGTATTCTTAGTTTCATTGGGCCTCATTCACAAAACTTTGCTTAAGTTCTTCTTAATTTTGTTCATAAAGGCATACTATGCAGGATTTTTACCTTGAAAATATTATTTTTAAAAAACCATGCTAAGGCATATCTATGATGCACTGGAAATCTCTGTCTTTACGCACTTTAACTTTAATGCGTTCGGGATGTTTCTGGGTGTTTTTTTCTGTGTGGGGACGGGTGGTCGTGGCTACGGAGCCTGTGGTTTGGGACCAGATTTCAGCGAAGTGTTTATTGCTAGGTAGCTGCTGCAATGGCGGTAGAAGCCCAGATACAGCAAAGAAAAAAGACAAGCCGTCAGGGCTAGTTCAAGAAACATTTAGCGATAATGTTCTATGGACAGATAGCCAAGTGAAAACTGGAAGTTTTTGGACGACACTGATCCCATGATGTCTGGTGAAAAGCAATGCAGCATTTCAAGGTAAAAACATCACACCAACTGTCAAACATGTATCTCAACATTAAGGTACATTATACCAAACATGCTGGGTCACATTTCAGTCCAAACGTAATGAAGCATTGTTCCAAATTGCTTCATTACGTTTGGACGACACTGGTCCCATGATGTCTGGTGTAAAGCAAATGCAAAAATCAAAATTTCACGGTAAAAACATCACTCCATCAACAGTCAAACATGACGGTGGCAGTGTGACGGGGTAGAGATGCTTTGCTGCCTCAGGACCAGGATGACTTGCCATTTTCGAAGGAACCATGAATTTCGTTCTGTATGTGAATTCTCTTCCCTAGACTCTGCAGGTGACATTAGCCTTCTGTTACACAGCAGGATTATTCAGTGAATCTCAAAATACCCAGTGGGGATGGCAATGCCGTTTTATTTTTTATCACACACTTTGAAATACACCTCCTTGCTTCCCTTGATTTTCCCCTTCTTTCTTTGATCACCTAATTAAACACAAGAGAGACGTATCCGTTGCAAGGGAGACTCAACTGCTATTATTTACTGGCCGGGAGGTCTCAAGCAGTATGTGTTTTAGTTGCATTACATAGAAAAGGAGGCCACGTGGTGCTAAAACATATTAACCTCGTTTTACAGCAGGGGAAAGAAATCTTTCAAGGAATATTTACCTTAAAATGAAGGATGTGAAAGCTGAACATCAAATCAAGTCTAGATTGGATGCGTTTCTGTACAGATATATTGTTGTTCTCATGAAAAACAGCTATGGGCAGCTCATAAGAAATAAATCCACATCTAAAAAAGTTTATGGAATACTAAGTACAATCATAATAAAATTTAATAAATATTGTTTTATTTCTATTTACAGAAATCTGAGCTACAAACAGAAATGCATTCATAGAAATTCCTTTTTTATATAAGCCAGGTCATCCAGGCCTGAAGCCTCGCATACGTCTAGCTGCAGCTGTCATTCACAACATGACGAATGTTTCTTTGCCATGCGGCAAACACAGAGGTGATGGAGCCAGCCCCACTTCCTTTATCCCACACTGACATGGTGGACATCCAAGCAGCAATGACCATGCTTGTGCCTACCTTTTCCTGTGTCTCTTTCGCTGTTGTGTTTCTGGTTTTGTCAATCTGCGTTGTGAAATGCTGTTGTGTTTTCAGAGTGGTTTAGTTTTTTCTGAGATTTTTCGTTGCATTTTCTAAACCGATAATTTGTTTTGTGCAATACAGGTGTGTTTTGCACTTCCTGACCACCAGGGGAAAATCAGTGCATAGTTAATTCATCCCTGACTCGCTCTTGAGTTATATCATCACACAATTTTCCCCTGAAGAAGGGTGGATTGCTGCTATGGCTGACTATATATTATCCATCAAGCTCCATGGCTACCTAAAAATAGATATGTCCAGATGTTTAATTATTTCTGTGTAACCCACAGGGAGTGACTCAACACAGGGAGTGACTCAAAAATACCTCCTGACTTGCAGCACTACAGTAGGAGCTAAAACACAAAAACAAAGAACGGACAGCAACAATGACTGGCATTATTTTTTTCAGCCCGCTTAAGGATTATATACGTATTTACCTTTACGTTTTTGCATTTACTTGCGTCTAACAAGAAAATACAAAATGTACCCCATTACTCACGATATAGAAGTATTGATAAAAAACTAAACTACAATATAGAAAACGACGCTACAAAATAAAATAAGCCAATTTCCATCCCAAGCATTATGATATGTTACCAACCATTATCACGTCATCTGGACTCTGAGTAGTAATCCCCACCCCCCTCGCCTCCATTATTTTTACTCAAACCCTCTCTGATGTGGATTACATGAAACGCGCAGCAGCCAAATTCATGTGGGTGGGTGGATGATGCATTATCCTCATTGGGCCTTTTTCCATGCCACTGTGCCTGAAAGCAACCAGTCTGGGGGCCAGGGTCATTTACAACCACATCAGTCACAGTGCATATTCAATTTCCATCCACCAGTGGCAGCTGGGTGAACAGCAATCCCATTCTTTCAGCCTCTTTTTTTCTAATAAATATCAAGGAAATCTATAAAATATGCAATCCGCGATCGTACGAAAATATATTCTTTTAGTGGTCCCCACACATTATTGTACATTTTGCACATTTCTGAAAATGTAGATGCTAAAACTCTTTAAATAAAAATGAATTTAAATCTTTATATAAATTCTAAGGCTTAAGTTGTGTATTCCAAATTTAACTTAGACATGGTTTTTGCATCCGTCTGTGGAAAAACATGACCAGACACAACTGAATTATTAAAGGTGCACTATGTAAGTTCGGAAAAATGAGTGAGAGAGCGAGGATTTCTCTAACGCCCCCCCCCCCCCCCATTTTATTCATGGAACACTCTGTTTTCTCTAGAACAGTGACTTTTCTTTGAAGTTTTTTTCAGTGGATAAACTATGTGAGAGAAGATGAGCCATTTTCATAAGATGTCAGAAGTAAATTCATAGATCTGAAGGCCATATTAGTGAATTTACATTAAATGTTACACAACATGACATTGAACACTACTATGTTCTAAGGATGTTTTCGCCAATCTAAAAAAACACATTTTCATCAATATGACAATAAATGACTGTTGTTCATACATTCTTTATAACATAAAAGTGATGTTGCCTGACCCATACAGAAAAAAAGGCCTTTTGCTGACCTCATCAAGTCTTGTTGGATCTTGTTTGACCAGTACACACATAAGAAAACCCTTTTCTGGTCTCACTCCAAGTCCTGGCGAACATTGCTGACCGTGATCCGTGTGCTATCAGGCTACAGAAATACAGCCCTAATTGGGAGAGCACAGGCCGCTCCCCAGCCACACTGGGCTCTTGTGGGACACGAGTCTGTTTGCAAAGGAGATGGACAGAAATAACCATGAAGGAGTCGTGCGCGTGCGTCTGCATGTGTATGTGAGTCCTTGTATACTAATTGCACATGTTTACTTGTGTGTTTTACTGTGCACGTGCTTATGTGCATCTGTGTTCGTGTGCATATGCATGTCTCTGAGCATGTAGGCATATATGTTTGTGTGCATGTGTGCATACATTATGTGTGCATGTGTGTACATGTGCATGTGTTTGTGCGCGTGTGTGTGTGTGAGAGTGTGTGTACAGTAGGTGTACGTGCGTGTGTGCGCTTGTGCACGTATACAGTGTGTGCGCGTGTGAATGTGCGTACGTGTACATGTGTTCGTGTGTGTGCGCATACAGTACGTGTGCATGTGGAGAATCATTACTTTTTAAATTACGTTACAATGAGACTCATAATCCGGCCTCAGTGAGTGCAGAAGCGAAGCGGGAGAGCAGCCGCCGTGCTGGCGCTGCGGCGCCTCCCTCTCACAAAGCCCACCTCGGCGGGAGGTGTAATTTCAGGCGCGGGGGATGCTTTCATCCGCTGCCATTATCAAAGCAGACAAACTGAAGTCATTTGCAAAGGAATCAATGGTAATCAGGGCGTCTCGCGCGTCGTTCGCTCACCAGAGGTCCGTGCAGCACGGCTCCCGAGCTCGCCGCCCGGGTAACGGCTGACTGGGCCTGCGGCGCTCTCCCCTAACACAATCACGGGGACGAGTCCCACTTATGGATTTCTCTGCGACTCTGATTATCATACAGCCACGATAGGAGCCTAGATTTAAAGCGCCCTCTAATTCATGCACGTAGCACTCGAGGATTAAACCGGCCTGTCCCTCTCTCATTTAAACGCGGTATGCCTGCCACTCGCCCCCACAGGGTCAGAGTCCTGACCCCTGAAACAAAATGGCCGAAAAACACAATGGCCATTTGCCTGAGATTATCACACAGGATAATAAGAACATCATTAATTTGGGGTCTGCAATTCAAGGATTCTTAATGAATCACGGTTGTGTGAAGGTTGTCACTGTGATGAATCACCAGCAAGAATTTTGGTTAGATTTAACCAAAGCAAATGTGATTAAAACAAATATACACATTATATTAGTCATTTTGTTAAAGCAATTGTTTAGGACTACACATGACTTCATGAGTAACAACATCCATATATCTTTCCTTGTGTATGTGTGTGTGCGTGTGTGTGTGTGAGTGTGTATGTGTCAAATTATACAGTGGAGCCTAAAACACAGAGCACATCATTGGTACTGTTCATTAGTAGGCTATGTTTATCATAACAGTTTCTTGTCTACACAGCAAAATGTACAATCAACTCTGATAACTATAATAAAGTACTCGTGGTCCCTACTGGGGACATGTAAACTCTGATTGATTGTGTCAAAGTTAATTCATATCCTTCGAATTCTCAAAGGCGTGTCCTATCACTACTACGCCAGTTTGGTTCAGCGCTCCCTTCTGAAGCCCTACTCTCTCAACTGCCAGTCATTTCCCCTCTTCAGGCCACCGGCTGAGCTGCTCATTGGCTGTGCCAAGGGGGAGTGCACTTCACGTGCAGCTGGTGCGGGCGCACAGCGGGAGCTCAATCACCCGAAAAGGGACACCGGTGCTCCACAAGGAGAGGGACATTACCTCCAACTGAAGCCCAGGCCAGAACGGTCTGGATGACCCAGCTGATAGCCCTGTGTTACAGCTCGATACTTTGACTGAGCCATGTGGTCAAATGACATCACTCTGGAAGACAGCGCCTGATAAATGTGTAATACGTACGAATACTACATACGCAGTTAGATTCAGGGGTGTCGGGTGAAATTTCCAGGACCGTCCATCCATCCGTCCATTATCTATACCCGCTTATCCTGAGCAGGGTCGCGGGGGGGGGGCTGGATTCTATCCCGGTGTGCACTGGACGAGAGGCAGGAATACACCCTGGACAGGCCGCCAATTTATCGCAGAGCTTTCCAGGAACAAAAGATTTTATTATATTAATGCCAGGCCCAGGACAATAATACTTACCATCCCACCCCCCCTCCCTCCCTCCCTCTCCTCCAGTGGCAAGGATGTACCCTGTTGTCCCCCTTGATGGCAGCCCCAAGTAGATGCATCAAATATTGACTTTATTTTAATTAATCTCCACTATTGATTGAAGCAGGAGTAGGGGACCAGCAGTTTTGTCTTGGTTTGCAACATGCACCAGGATTTAGTAGCGAGGAAGCTTATTCAAATAAAAGGTTCTGTGTATTCTTTCATTGGCAGAACATATTTCATGTACAAGCTGAAAGTGGAAAGGTACTGAAGGAAATATTGGTGTCATAACAGCAGAAGACGTTTTTCTATTTAATCAAGGTTTTTTTGACATGACACGTCAGCCAGAGTTTGCTAACCGTCAGTTTGTATGGGAGACCTGATCCTTTTTTCCCGTTCTCATGTTACCGAGAAAGCATAAGTAGCGATGGCTCGCTTGAGCTATTTTAGAATGGACATGAGGAATGCGGAGTGCTTATTCTACGTGCACATGAATAAAGAGCTTTTGGTTTTGCCAGGATCGAAACCTCAGAGTGGTTCGTTCTCCCAGAAATTTTGGAGTCGTGACTCACACTGCAATTCACCTCAGCATTACCACCCAGCATCTGGTCTGAGGATTCGGCTGACACAGCCAGCTTAAATAAAGGTAGGGGGCCTCTGAAATCCCCAGATGTACCCGTTCATTGAAAGGTCATGATTCAGCATGACGATGACAGACAGCTGATGCAATCCATCTGAAATGACAGGGTGAGCGCAAGAGGAAAAAAAAATCGAAAATCCCAATGAAATATCTAAATCTAATTTGTACTGTGTAATCCCTATGGTGAAAGGTGGGTACAGTGCAATAACAATATTTAATGAAGCTGTTGTAGTCCACAAACTTGTCTGAAATATGATTTGGTTGTAAAAACCCTGATAAAATTCTTAATATGTGCAAATAAAAGGACGTCAGGACCCATAGTTGAAACTGGTCCTCTTGCTTGTCTGGTGTTAAAATGGGGATTATATGAAAAGTAGGAAGAACAACAAGATGGCAGCCCAAAAAAACGTATGCTCTTTCAAAATACAGCAGTATTTTTCTAAATACTTTCTAACCCTAAAGACACATATATACTGCAGCAAGCCTTTCACTGAAATGTGTATACCGTACGTACACTTGCAAACCGGCAAGAGATGGACACGGTCAGAACAGGCTGCAAAACAGTCTTTGCAAACTCTGCAAAGCAAATAGACGAGGCTAACATCTGTGAGGCCCGAGGAATGTGACTCGTATATAAATGAGCCCGGGCTGGAAGTGGCACAGCTGCCGCCATCCAGCGATGCACGGGTTTTAAAAAAAGGAACCGCTTCTGTCCGTGGGCTGACTGAAGCAGAGTAACTCGTTCCCAAAAAAGAAAACACATTTTGGGACAAGTCTTAAAATAAGAAAATGCTAATTGCAAATAGGTTTGAGTGAGATTATTATTATTATTATTATTTAGAGATAAAATATTTGCTATTCTGATCAATACAAGCATATTTTGCGGAAGGTAAGCCATGCTGCCTAGTGTTTCAACCTTCTATTTCAGTAAATATGAAACCCAGTGCAAATGACTAATTCCAATAACGGTTTGCTTTGCGTCGTACCCAAGGCGCTAGGCTTAAGCCTGTGTACATTGTGACTATAGACACTCGATGCTTGAGAAAACCCTGCGAGCAACAGACGCGGAGTGTCCTGCTAGCATTCCTATTGCCAAGCAACTACGAAGGTAATTTAAGCTCTGTCTCGGTCTCTTCTTTTCCTTCTCTTCTCTCTCCCATCTCTCTTCCCCAATCCCTCCCTCTCTCTCTGCCTCCCTCCCTCCATCACTCCTTAACCACTCAGGCAGTTCTAATTAGTTTCAAGCATTGTTTTTTGTAAAATAAAAAAAAGAACTCATTATCATAATGTAGGGATGTGTCTTTGACCCCTGGCAGTGTACTGCCTCTCTGTACCATTTTTTTTCAGGGAAAAAATAATCACATCTGCAGTCGTTTCTTTGAAAAGACACCAGGAGACATTTCATCAGAGGATAAACGAAACCGTATAGATCTCACAAAGCCGATCGGCGCGAAAAGGGAGGAACTTCGCCATGGCGATCCTCAGATCCTCGTTTGAAACGCGCTCAGGATATTAGTCATGTGACCCTCATTAAAATATAAAACGCGAGTGCTGTGATTGTATGTGCTGGCATCCCTCTCAGCAGGCTTCATGCATCGTAGCTGTAATGGATAAGGAAAACAGCTCATCCCAGACCTAAAACCTACTGTATCTAGGACCACTGACAAGTCAGTCAGACTTGTGAGAAGGATATTATATATCATTATATCAGAATTTGATTTTGAATGGGTTTTCTGCCCAGAGCAATCTTTTTATTGCCCTCTTCATAAATTATGAACAAGCATGTACAATATATATGCATTTTGTACATGAATTATGTACAATTTGTATTTATATATAGAATTTAAAAAAATAAAATGTAAAACAACAGTGTGTGAATTTAATTAACTGAATTAACGGGCTGCCTGTCCAGCGTAGGGCTTTGTCCTCAGCTCTCTCAAAAAGCACAAGAAAAACTGATTTGGCATTATCGCAAATATTTTGCGTGTGTCTGCATGCGTGTGCGTGCGTGAGAGAAAGATAGCAAGAGAGAGAGGCAGAGGAGAGGGAGAGAAAGAAAGAGAGAGAGAGAGAGATTTATTATAATTTTTAGGGGAAAAACACCTTCACAATCAAACTGCTGGCAAGAATTCTTCAGGTTTTTTTTATTTTTATAAATCTGGGTCACTGATGTATAATTTATCTAAAGGCACACACACTTCGCACATGAAAATGGATGTACAGTACTGTGTAGGTATGTGGGCGACTTGTTTTCTTGATTTCACTTACAACCAGTGTTCTGTCCCAATAGGTCAAATGCAAAATGAACTCAAAACAGCATCACAAGTAGTTGATTCATCTTGTCTACTGAAATATAACCATCAGATCCTTATCTGATGCCTGACCTAAGACGAATATCTCTGCACACAAAACAACTGGAATAAATTTGCTTAAACTTATTGGCATCAGTGAAGCTTACTGTCGACACAATGGATCGATATAAGGCAACGCACACAGTACATGTTCCAGAGAGACGATGCATTTCATGTGTCAGTGATGCTGTAAAGTAAGTGAAAATTGCATGCTCAAAAAGCGGCCTGATTAGAATCAGCTCAACCACATCTATTAATTTTTAATGCGCTATGCTTACTGGCCAAACTAGCAAGCGCAGCTATACAGGCACTCAGTAGCTGTCTAGACTCATGCGATCCCATGGTTCATACATATAAATGAACAGCACTACTCATGGCCTTAAGATATTCAGTAACCTCAAAATGAAAATTAAAAAATAAATAAAGTCAGTTGTGTATTAATGTCACTACAGTGAGCAACTACAGCTATCCAAATTGGCACAAGCCTAAATCTTTATGGAATCCAGAGGGATGGAAATCTAGGTTGAGAGATGTTTTGATAATAAAAGGACTAGTTTAGCTCTGGTTGGCTCCAATTTAGTTCAAGTTTTATCCGGGTATGGCCTAGCCTGGCTAATGTCCTAGCCGGCTAGAAAACTTTCACTTTTCAAACAAATGTAGCCAGGTTTCCACAGAAGGTTCACCTTCTCTCAACCCGGATTTCCACCCCTCCAGACATCTACATTCCATCTAGATTCAGGCTTGTGCTCACAGGGAGAGGGGTAGCTGTAATGAAGAAAAAATAGGCCTAACCCTGTCACAGAACCCCAGTCTCTGACTGCACAGCATCAATTTATTCTGAACCACAGGGTTTCATTCACCTAGTCAGTATACGGTGGCAAAAATCTAACATGACTTCCCTGGGTTGGTGATATCCATTGAGAGTGAATGGAACTAAACTGTACTCCTCCAGAGTGGTCTTCAGCAGGAGCTGGGAACAAAAGGAGCGGTCTTCTTGGAAACCCACAAAACAAACAAAAAAACCCCACAATAACGAAAAGGAAATACATATTTCAATGCAATATCCCCATACAGTATATTATGCATAGCAAACTAGACATGTGAAACTGCTAAATTGCACAGTTCTTACCAGCCACAAATAAATGTGATAATTTCAAATGATTGAATTTATTTATGTCCAATGCAATATAATTGTTTTGTTTTGTTTATTTATTCTTTGAAATGAGCCTTCTCATGTGTGTAGTGTTTTCTGTATTTGCATATGAAAATGGTTTGCAGCACTGAAGAATATCCAAAAAAAGTAGCTAAACTAAAAAAGTTCTTATTTTCATTTGCTCACTTTTTTATTTTCATTGTGGATTACAGTATTAATATATGTACACTACTACCAAACTATCAGGGAGCAGTGTGCCAGATATTGAACTATCAGGGATTCACTCCTCACCTTCTGCAAAGACAATTCATTCATAGCGGCTGTTCTCGTTTTGCTCGAACAGGAACTCATAAAAGCTGAAAGTCTCAGGACAGTACAGTCAGGGGATTCGGCCCCTGCCAAGTGCCCGAATCTCACTGAGGAAGGTCCGCTCCTCCCATCCCTCTGGGGCTCCGATGCTCATTCACAGGGCTGGCTTTTTCCACAGTCTTGGCAGTCGGGTTATTACTGTTCACAAATAACACATTGATCACTTTAAACCTCCACTTTGCAACATTCGGGAACACACCCACCTCCGCAAATGTCAAAGAAATTTCCAGATTCATCCATCAAAATCCTTGGCGCTAATGTTCATCGGTCATTAGTTGGGCACATGACATGCTGTTGTTGTTTTCTTTTTTTTCCTTTCTTTTTCTTTTTTTCGAGGACGGTGTTGCCAAGAAACAGAATACACAAGACGGCTTCAGTGACTGCATCTTTTCTTTTAGCGATGGCAGCTTTCCCGCATTTGTCTGCAGGGGGTGACAGATAGATTCAGTGTGTGAGGTTAGGCACCGACGGCTCTCTCCCCAGTGAATTGGTTTTTCAGGACCCGCGAGCTTGTTAGTATGCACCATGGGGAAAAAAAAACGCGGAAACGCTTTATTTAATATCGCGCCGGACGGGCCGACCGTATCCGTCCAGATGCACGTCGGCAGCCCCGAATGAGCCCACGGCCGAGAAAAGGGAGGGAAAAAGCAGATTTGCGTTTAACAAGTTTGACTTGCCTGGGGGGGGGGGGGGACCACGGCAACAACAATTTCAGACCGCTAACTGAGCAACGGCTAATTTGCGACGTGGACTTTGTATGCATCGAGCACAGCTCCTGGAGCTTGAGAACTGCTACCGTAGATTTATGTGGGGTGAAATAGGGCCCGTTACACTAAACAGAGCTAGAACTTGGAAAAAACAAATTAAAAGACACCTCAAAATGACTAGTTCTCATTTACGTAACTGTCCAACGTGACCTCTTTTAAATCTCTTGCTTACTTCTAACTGACACACCGCTCAACAAAAAAAAAAAAAAAAAGAGTTATCCACAGAAACGCTGTCTACGACTGAGCCAGCCTGGATGTGTAAGTTTACTCAGGAAAAATAAATGATTTTTTTTAACTTACATTTCACTTCTTGCCCCTGGGGTCCTCTCACATTGACTGTTGACTGGGCTATTACAAAACCACCAGATCTTGTAAGCTGCGACTTACATTTTATTTCTGCTGGTGTTGCACTGCAACAACATGTTGTCAACAGATTTTTACAGCAATTTCTACTGTAGAGTAACACAGGGTTGAGATCGGATCAGAAGTGGTTTAGCAGAAAATGAAGGCAATAACAATGCTAGCGATACACTTTTTTTCAGTTTCTTTTTACATTTTCTCTTTATTCTTCTAACAGGGGGAAATAAATTTAAGGCAGCCAGCTGTCAGAGCAAGCTCAAAGTAGCTTATATAAGTTTGCTCCTCAGCACCCATCATAAAACAAAGCAGGCAGTCTAGCAGTCGCATTTTATTTGAACTTTTACATTTTTTTTTTTTAAAACCTCATTTCCTGAAGCAAATATTAAGATACCGTCCCTCGTCAAAAAAAAAAAAAACATTTGGGCTGCTGAAGTGAGAGAGGCAGAGGTCTCTGTTCCACCCGCTCCCGATGCTATCTGCGCTGCTCTCATTACGGGGAACAAAGGCGCAGGGGAATTGCTTCCGTTTCGGCGCTTATATTTACCGGCCCCCGACTCAAGGTCGCGTCCGCGAGATTGCCGCCGCGTCTGGGACATGCAAATTCATGGCGTGGGTGACACGGATCCACCAAATAAGCCACTCGGGAAGATTAGTTTTAACTCCGGGGTCCACATTATTTAGACTTACACTGTTTTCTTGGGGTTTTTTTGTCACTCCATTACTTACATGCTTGACTGGGAATCTCAGACCTGTGGTGACATTTCAGGCTAGTCACCCTTGAAAATGGCCTTGCGGGCAAATCACAGAGGATTTTGTTTTATTTATTTATTTATTTAGCTATGTTCTCAGTTCAAATGGTAATTAAACTCCCCCACGTGTTCGACCTAGCCGTCGACCGAGGGAGGAGACTGCTGACCACCCGGACCTTGACTGGCTTTGTCACTGTTCTTCCTCCTTTTCCTGCGAATCTCCACTTCTGCTCATGTTCATGGATGCATGCCCATCCCTGGAAACAGGTTCAATAATCCATTAATTATCACGCTTATTTAATTAAACCCTTTAAGTAAGCATTTGACCTTTTCTGGCATTTGATAATGTGTCAGACCGCACTAGCAGCCTGAAGCTAATCCGGCTATCGTCCGAAACCTACGGAGAGCTTTCACTGGGTTTCTGCTGGTGGGCTGCTGACTCCACAAGTTGCAGTGTTGACTCTTCTGTGCCACACTGAACCCACCATTCAACCATTATAGCATGGAGTTTAGTTTAAAATGGGATAAGATGCACTATGGCCCTACACCCAGTGACCACTTTATCAGGTACACGTATCTACAGGTACACTTTTCTCACGTGGCACCCCCTTTTGCCTCCAGAACAGCTTGAATTCTTCACGGCATGGATTCCTCAAGGTGATGGAAACATATCATAGGGATTTTGGTCCATGCTGACTAGACGGCATCATGCAGTTCCTGCAGATTTTTTTTGGCACCACAATGTAGCCTCATCTTCCTGCTCTTATCTGACAGGACAGGAACCGGCGTGGTCTTCTGCCGCTGGGTCCCATCCGCTTCAAGGGGCAACATGTGGCACGTTCTGAGATACCCTTCTGCACACCGCTGTAGCAAACAGCTGTTTCTGGCCTTTGCTGTTAGCTCGACCAAGTCCGCCCGTTCTCCTCTGACCTCTCTCATTAACAAGGCGTTTTCACCCGATAAACTGCTGCTCGCTGGATGTTTTAGTTTTTTTGTTTATTGCATCATTTTCTGTTAACTCTAGAGGCTGTCGTGCATGAAAACACGAGGAGGGCAGCTGCATTATTTATGAAATGTGGAAATATAAGAAAAATATTCCTTTAAGGAAAATACTGTATGTTTTCCAGTTTCATGAGGTGTTTGGGACTCCTTCGTGAACTCTAGTTTGGGAACCCCTACATTACGCCAGTGAAGCTTGGATGGTGTGCTAGGGATAGCCTGCATGGTATAGTGCCAAACTGGATCGAAGCAAACCAAAGGCTGTTGGTCCTGTTCTCTACTGAGACACAGCTGGTATGCCCTTGAGTAAATTAGTAAAGCCAAAGGATTTCATTAGCAAATCCAGGTATATTATAAACAGATATTTAAAAAGAACATCCCTGAGAAACGGCATCTTGAGAGCAAAAAAGAGGAAATGTGAGCATGTTCTCAAATTTCAGAAGCTACTGGTTATTTTAATGTTGCTTAGCATAGCCTTGAGAATATGATAGTCCTCTACTATTATGATATAAAGGGAAACATATCAGTTCAATCTTCCAGGAGACAGGAAATCTTTTGTCCTGTTCTTTTTTCTCCCCCATTGTTGCATCTGGAGGTTGTCTGCTGTAAAGATTTGCTGTGAAAACCTACCAAAACTGTCCAGCCAAATAATGATGGATAGTTTTTATAAACACAGCAATGGGCAGAACACCTGCTTGCAGGTGGAATCTTATGCTGTAAAGGGCCATGGGGATCAGGAGACTAGCACATGCATAGAATCCAGAGGGAAATACCAATACTCCAACAAAAGGTCCCCACATGTACACGCACACACATACACATACACATAAACAGACAGACAGACACACACACACACACACAATGCACAAGCACACACACATGCACACACATACACATATACATACACACACATACGCACACACACACACATGCACACGCACAAAGAGAGAGTGGAGTATATTACTGTTTGTAAGGATGTTTTTTTCCTTACATAAAGGTGCTACATACAGGAGCTATTGACTATGAGCGATAAAAGAGTAGCAAATGAACAACCCCATACAGTGAACACGAACAAGAATAACATGGAATCCCTGTACAAACAGGACCTGGAACCTGCATCTTTGCCACCGCACCTCCAATGACAATATATATATATATATATATATAATGCCGGCAATGTATATAAGAATGTTTTTTTTTTTTCTTGGTGTACCCCTTTTTTCCTTCTAAATTTGGAATGGCTAATCTGTAGTGACCCCCTGCACCACACACAGTAATGGAGGTTTCACTGCAGGTGAAGCGCAGGCCCTCCTCCAATGCGCTCACCCACAAGCCACAAACTATTCACCCCGCGGGGCCCCGGCAACCCACTACACACAGCTGCAGCTCATACCAGGACCGGCCAATCACAAAGCGAGAGACGACCCCCACTACAGCACAGCTGCAGCTCGTACCAGGACCGGCCAATCACAAAGCGAGAGACGACCCCCACTACAACACAGCTGCAGTTCGTACCAGGACCGGCCAATCACAAAGCTTGAGATGGCCCCCGTTATAACACAGCTGCAGCTCGTACTACGCCCGGCCAATCACAAAGCGAGAGACGACCCCCACTACAGCACAGCTGCAGCTCGTACCAGGACCGGCCAATCACAGTGCCCAAGGTGAAGAGCCCGGAGAGACGGGCAGCCGAACCTCAGCAACCGCCCCCCTGAGAGCCCGCCTTTCAGAATATCGGTTTTCGCCCTTAAGTGTATGATTGCCGCTCGTCACTCTGGCACAATTGTGAGCGCTTCAGACGGTTTTAGACAGGCTCAGACTCCTCTCGGGATTCTGAAACCTCTAAAATCAACACTCTCCACTTAAAAGCTCGTCTGCGGAACAATGGCGGTGATAAGGATCCGTCATCCGTCCTATTTTACTTTTTTTCCTCCGTACCCCATGAAATCATTTCTGAGGTGTCCTTAGCCGGCTCGGAACGGTTTAAAAATTTATATGGTAGAAAAACAGGCCCACACCCGAAAAAAAAGGCAACACCCTTGTGCAGCACAAGCAAACCGAAGGGGCCGTTTTCTGGATTCATCACCAGTTCACGGCGAAGTGACAAATCTTTTTTTTTTAAAGATGTTCTCCATGCTAATCAATGAGCGTTCCATCAAACAACAAGACCAGCTCATTCTAATCAGGGATCATGCCCAGAAGACATTTTCAACACCCTGGCTAAGACTCCGCGTCGATGTCCGCGTACGCATAGATCAAAACAAAACGACCAAACTAAACGATGCTGCTCTCACTCGAATCGGAAACCTCCAAACCTCGTGTTCCTCTGAGCGCCACACAGCCTCTGCTTTCATGTTTCGAGAACACAGCCCTGCTCAATTTGTGTCATTAAAGTACAGTCTAATGGAGTGTGTGGGGGGATAGCAGACAGCTCAGAGGCAGCGTGCGTGAGTGAGAATGCCAGGGGGAGACGCTCAGCATTGTTGCCGCTGCGCCTCAGCGATTCCTGACCTCGAGTCCGTCTCGCCGCCGCCGCCGCCCGGTTTTCGCGGAGTGCCGTGTGATGTACGCCTCCGGGACGTGCGGCCGGCGAAATTCCGCGTACGCTCTCTTTCCCGGGAAACGGCCCGAGCCCCGGTTCGAGCAGAATTAAAATTTTTTTTTTTTTTTTTTTTCGCAGCCAAGCTTTACTTTTCCAGAAAGCAATTATCAGGTCCTGGCTGGTAATTTTCTCAGACCCGAGCACAGCTGGGCAGTTAACCGCGTAACCCCCCGTCAGAACGGCAAACACCGAAACAAATCTGTCAGCCGCAACCGCAGCCGTTTTGGCAGCCGCGGATTGATAAGGCCTGCATGTGTCCCGCGCTGTTGACTCGAGCACCGAAACAGAAGACACATCTCTGTTTGTCTGGGGAAATGGTGTTTGTTTTTACTGTTTGATGTGGTTCACGTGAAAAAAAAAAAACAAGACAAACGCTGTGAATTTAAAAGGCTCTAGCTTACAGGGCGTAGGGGACTTATTTATTCACAGCGGTGCCTCGTCAAAGGCAGTAATACTCTTATCCAATATGCTTCGAGGTGAGGACTTCGTAAATTGCATCAATTAATCCACTCTCCTATATTAGGTGCAGACACATTTAAGGCAAAAGCTGCTTTAGTAGGGGGCAGGAAAAAAAACAAAAAAAAAAAAACATGGGCTTAATTGAGATGAATGTTGTTTATTCTCCAGAGGGTCACAGTGGATCAAGAGAATTAAGCATTGTTTTAACACCGCAATCCCCTTTGATTAATTGCTGACCAATCATTGAAAAGTTATAAGTGGCAATTGAGGCACTCTAATTGATGTAATCTTTTACCGGGGTTATTCTCGTCTTCTTAAATGGAGAAGTGTTCGCATTAAGGTGGGCGCTCTTACAAAGACCGAATTGGCAGTTACTCAACGATGAAGTGGTTATGCGAGCAGAAGGCCCTCTGGGTTATTTCGCTCGGCGTCGCCCGCCACGCCACTCTCGCTACAATTACGAGTAAATCGCCATCAATCAGAGCTGAAGTGGAGGGTACTGTAAATGCTAAATGCGCACAGCTGCTTCCCATCGTGGACGGAAGGCTTTCTACTGTAAAATAACCGATAAAAAAGGACGCCATTTCCTTACGACAACGTTTCGTACATTAATTAGTTAATTATTTTTCCACTACTCTAGCTAATTATGAGCAATTGACTTAATGCACTGCAAGCAATTTTGCTCTTAACGCGGACTGATTGTGTGCTCATATTCTCCTGATAAGTTCTGACTTGTACTGGAATTAAATGCAAGAGGCATCTTAAAAAGGGAAAACGCCCTAATAAATCGGCTGGGGAATCGGCACTATTACTGGATTTCCTTCTCAAATCTGGTGGCTATAATGGCCGTATGTCCTGTGCTCTATACCACAACAATACCTCCGAAATGCCCCGATCAGACATACATGTTTGTGAAAATTCTAAGTGAATGAATGATTCCAAACTGGGGGGTCCAGAATTGATCATCAATTACATGATTTTTGTGAATATTTTGTCAAAACTATGTGAACCATTTTTAAGTTTCTAACTAAGTTCAACAATGAAAGACTAGCCACTAAAATCAATATTATAAGTCTCCTTCCATAGCATCAGTGTTAAAGCATTTCTGTCCCCACAAAGGCCTTCTACAATCTGAAAGATTTTTTCCTTTTTTCCATCCACTGGACAATCCAGGTTATGGAATGCAATTTATATTCACCACTGCTATAGCAAAGTCAGCCTTCATTTTCAGTCTTGCCCGATGCCCGCAATCTTTATCCCCCAAAATAACCTTTAAAGCAAACATCTTCAGTCGACTGCCATGCATATTTTTAAGGCTATTTCTCCATGCCACTGTATAAGATCCCCTTCTGCTGTCTGATTGACATCAATAGATAAGTAATGCCAAAACTTCTCAAATGCTCTCACATATGTGTGTGTGTGTGTGTGTGTGCATGCATGCGTGTGTGCGTGTGTGTGTGTGTGTCTGTGTGTTTGTGCTGTAATGGTAATCTCAGTCTCTGGATTTAAGTCCGTATGTGCAAACCCAAGAATATGAAGGATCTTTAATAATTCTACAAGGAGGAACCATTCAGGATCCCACCAAAATGTGTCCTCCAACCTTATTGGGATGTTATACTATCCTACCTAGTTACAGCTTTGTGGGGCGCCATGCCCCATGCCTATACAGCACAGAGTTTGCCACTTTTCAGGGTTCCCCACAGAAATAACCACAATGACCACTCAGTCGGCAATGACTCTCAGCTCTTAAAAACATAAAAATCTGCACCTTCTGACCATTTCAACAGACAGAATTCATAAAGAACTTCATACACCCACACAATAAAGCCCCAAACTTAAGGGCTTTTGCATTTTTTCCTTCATCTGATTACATCACAAATGCTCCAGGCCCACATAGAATACATCTCCCCATTGGACATTTAGGTACATCAGCCAATAAAAACAGAAAAAGGCTCATTGTCATTATTTTTGCTATGGAAGACTATGCCAAATACTAATCACTGAGGTGCCAATAATTGTTCGTTTTTCTGTTTTGTTTTTTAAATAAATAAATGTATCATTTGAAAACGTGCCATTTTAGTTGACTATATTGAAACATTATTAAAGTTACAAGTGGGAAAATTACAATATATCTATGTAATGCTGGCATTCATTCTTTATTTCCTTTAAATAATTTGTGCATCGTCATCAAGGGTGCCAATTATTTTGAACCTGACTGCAGTAATATGAACATAGCCATTAAATATCACATTTGCACATTCTTGCTGGTTTATTGTTTCTAGGTTCTGTTCCCCAATTGATATATTACTTTCTAACTTCTATAGTCCTTGCTCTACATAAAGAAATATTTAATGTAATATGTATCAACATATTTCCAGTAGCTCATGCAGTGAAATATAGAAAACCAGGTTATTGCTCTGACTTTAAACTCCCATTCCCAAATTAACTAGACTCATTGCAGTATATTGATAATTACAAGTGAAAAACATTCAGTTAATAAATAAGACAATCCAATTAAGCCTGTGAATTTTTTAAACTCCAGTATCAGGTACTTTGAAACAGGTTGGGTTCAAAATGATTAACCCCAGCAAGCCAAACATTTCCCAGGAGGAGCAACAAACAGAATCAGTAAGTAAGTAAGATTTCTGATGCTTTAAATAAAACTGCAATTATTATTTTATTTTTTTGGACAAATGCTTACAGTGAGAATTGAAAGAAATCCTGTCTTGATATTCCAGATATTGAAGAAGAGGGAATTCAGGGTTAATCTTCTCGGCCAATCCTGTTTCCTATCTCCAAGGACCCGGCTCCATCACACCCTCTGTTAAGACCATGGTCCAGCAGGCACCATAATAGGCCTCCTATCTCCCAAAGAGGCAGCGAGAACGTCTTGGACCCAAAGCAATTCTGTGGCATAGCACAACTGGCTGACAGGGTCTATGAACTGTCATCCCAACCAGCTGGAACCAGTCTTTGGAGGGAGGCGGAGAGCATTGAAATGTTTACATTTGACAATGAACGTTAAACTTGAAAAAGGGATTGGAGGAAGACTGATTTTACAGTGCCTAAATAAAAAAAGCACTCATGTCAATGGACAGTGACTCCTGCATATGATTCACACATATATTTCCATAAACAGCATGAATTGCAATTCAGGATGAGGTTTAGAGTTCTGGTGGAACTAAACCGAGGCAAGAAAAAGAGAACACTTTAAAACATGCATGTGGTATAATCCATGTGATTGAGCCAAGCCTGGTGTAAAAGAGAGATTTGGCATTTATTACAAAGCTAGAATGTCAAAACTAGTCAACAATACACAAGAAATAAAGTTCGATTGATTTGAGCCATGAAATCAATGGAAGCCCTCTATTCCTCTAAGATAAGAAACCTTCACTGATAATCCTAGCCTCGTTTTACATAATCTACAGCTGAGCTAGGATTATGGAAATCTATATATTTCCATACCACACGTCATCCACTGCACAGCCCAAAATAAGTTGCCATGGAGCTGAGCTTACTGATAAGGGAGAGACATTTCCCTACAATATTCCCAAATTCACACAAAACTGGCTCTCCACAGCTGGCCACTTAACCATCCCCTGCACGTGACTGGCTACATAATACTTTGATTCCCCAGGTTGTCACTGCAAAAGAGAACTGAATTTTCAGTTGACTTATCCGGCAAACTGAAAGTAAAGTTCATTTTCAAATGACGAGCAATCACTTGCAGACACTGAACTTGCTGGTACATCGTTGTACTGTGACGAGTGGCTCAGGTAAGATGGACGCTGTCCATCCTGCTCCTGCTCCTGCTGCCAAACTGGAGGGAAGGGGGGGGGGGGGTGTGCGCTCTGGTGGGAACATCTTCAGGGCAAAGCCCAGCACTGCTGTAACAAGCTCCATATATGACAGTGTTGAGTCCCACTTCCCTGTCATTTATTTTCATTTTGATATGATGCAGTAAAAAATAGCACACCGCACCCCAACACTACCTTGACCTTCCCCTTAATAGCAGCCTCTCGCAGCTCTAAGTCTGGGTACGCGCAGTCAGGTTAGCCCCGTGATTTATCGAATCGTACCTTCTGCCGCTGATGAGGTGAGATCACCAAGGAGGGGGAAAATGAGCCTTTAGCGAAGATCTCCCTGATGTCCTGTAATCCAGGGAAGATTGGCTAAAGATACAAGGGTGGGGTGAGCGACAGAGACGCAGCCAGCGCAGCACCGTGTCGCCGTTACCCTGGTTATTTTACCAGCTGTGCCGCGGCGTGGCTTCTTCTGTCCGCATAATTGCGCTTTTGGAACAACGCGATGTTTCTGGCGAAACATTTAACACGCAGGACCTCAATAACAAAATTAAAACGATAATGATGCCACTTCAAAATCGTCTCAGTCCCTTTTTTTTTTTTTTGCGACGCGCCTGGCATCTGGACGTTTGACAGACGCGAGGCTCTTGGAGGAGTTCCCCCTCGCTGGGGGGGACGGTTCGAAAAGCAGCTGTGCGGCGTCCTCCGAAGCCATCAATTCCCCCCCCCCACCCCCCCGCGCGCCCCCGCCCTCATAAATCGCCGCGTATTGGAGACATGTCGACGCTGAGCGCACCTGTGTCGAGCCGATGTAATCATTATCGCGTTCGCGCTGCGCTTGACCAGCGCCATTATCTCCTCAAACCGGTAGCCGCAAAGCGGCGCAAATGGCGCTAAAACCGAGTTCTCATCCGCCATGTGCTCGTTACCCCGTACACAACTCCGCCGGTTATTTACGGCCGAATCGGATATCGGGTTCATTTTACCCGCCTCCAGTAACCGACGGATAAACCGTATTTACGGTCTATATGGAAATGATGTTAATCTCCCAGCTTCCAATAGCCAAGACGGCAATAATGCTGTTATTTATAGTCTGCACGCGCGAGCGGTTTATATCTCCTTACCTCAAATTTGTATGAGAAATAAAACAATTCAGCCTAACCTTGCTGACACAGCGTGTCAACTTGTTGCCCGACCCTCCCCAACCGCCCACAACCCCCCCTCCCCCCCCAAACAATTTCCATGAAAGTCAGTGCAGACGTATGTTTATTACATTAGGTTTAACCTTCCCTTTCGTCTCGGCATCATCGACCGTGAGGCGGCTGACATTTGTGAAGGACCAGGTAATGACATTCGCCGAGCGTGTATAATGTGCCTCTGGAAGTTCTTTCCCGGCCCGTTCATTCCCGTTCACATCCTCAACAGGTCCCTTTAAAGTCCTCCTCCGCCTCCTGACAGAGCTGATCTCCGCGGCTCTGTGTTTGCACACGAATCAATGCGCACCTTCGTCTCCCGGCCTCCCGCCCCTCCTGGAGTGGCGTCAAATCCGAAAAGCCGCAAACAAGCCCTGTGGGTGAGGTCACGACAAAACGTACCAATGACACGGGTTATAGGAGAATGATGATGCAAGAACCCCAAAACAAATCCAGTCTTCCAGACCAGATCAGTGCCGCTGATGACTATGCTTGGCAGTTGGTGACAGTGTCACTCAGTCATCAGGGTATTCCTTGCCTATTCGCCCCCTCCAGTGCAGGGGTTCCCAAACTTTTTTTCTGATGCCACACACACCTTGTGCCTAACAGCATCATTTATCTCTGACTATTCCGGCCATATAACATGGCCTCTCGTGCCTCACTGCTGTATTACAGTTGGGTTGTTGTGACGTTCAACATGTAGTAGTTATACATTCACATCTTTTAAACAGACAAAAAATGACAACAAAAAAAGTATTTCCCCCCAAAATTTTCAGGTGACCCCATCCTCAAATCCCTACATGGGGTCATGACCCACAGTTTTGGAAGCCCTGCTCTAGCGCCCCCTCTCGGTAGCCAGGCGTCTGTGATATGCCTGTACCAGCAGCACCAGTTGAGTAGTCCTGTATGGCAGCAGAGGACATGCTGGTGGATTCTGGTCTGAAAAGAACTGACGCATGACAGCACGCATCAGTGCAGCACTAATGCATGCTTTCCGGAATTTACCCGGGAAGATAAAAGGAGCAGTCGCATTTGGATGTTCCAAAAACTGTTTGAAGGTTTGAAGCATTAGCTTTCTTACTCAAAGTTATTTAGATTTATTTGCTACATACATCTTTTAAAGAAAAAAATCATCTCAGGTTGTTAAATGCAAACATTGTTGCTTATGTCTACTGAAATAGTAACAGACGGCAAAAAATGGCTTGTTTTTTCTTTTCAAAAACGTTAAGCTTTTTTTCTCACAATTATGTTGAGCTCAGTAAAACTTTCTTGGTAAATGGACTGCATTTATATAGCGCTTTTATCCAAAGCGCTTTACAATTGATGCCTCTCATTCGCCAGAGCAGTTAGGGGTTAGGTGTCTTGCTCAAGGACACTTCAACACGCCCAGGGCGGGGTTTGAACCGGCAACCCTCCGACTGCCAGCCAATCGGTCTTACCTCCTGAGCTGTCGCTTCTGATGGGAACTGCAGGGCTTAAATGACACAGTGGCCAAACAGCCAACGCCCTGGATGCCCTGCATTTTTGTTTTAGTGCCCTTTTTAAAATGAGTATCTGCACCTGGTAGTTTTACCTGCCATTAGAGTCTTATATGCCCGTCTTGCCATCTGGAGGAAAGAAGCTGCCCATCCCTGCTTGTGAAAGTAATTGAATAAACATTTATATAGATGTTCCTTTTAATGAATTGAGTTGTCAGCGTATGATCATTAGTGAGTGTACGGTTTCCTTTTGTTTGTTTCTAATTGTCACATCTTGTTATTACCAACAGCTTAAATCCATTATAAAGTAGGTTTACAGGGTGGCAGTTTAGTATAATGGGTAAGGAGCTGGTCTCGTAAACTAAAGGTCATAATAATGATAAATTGTTTAAATAGTCTAATTTTCAATACATGCATGGTATCTAGGAGTCTTCTGTTGCTTGTTCCCTTGGATTATCTTTCAGAGGGGGAATGTTAGACTGGATTACATTCAGGGCTGCCTCACCCTATGCTGTGCCAAAATCCTAACTGCCCAAAAGTCTCAGCCCATTTTTCAATGGCGAATTCAAGCACACATCATTACACTTCATTCACCCTATCTTTGGCAAACTGTCTTTAATCTTACCCAGAATCTGGTTTTTACAAAGAGGCAATCCTGTATCAAAATGAGATCTGTGTCATTTGCACATGTCCTCGTAACGACAAGAAACCGAGGAGAGCCAATTTTTACCTCCACTTAGCCACTCAAAAGCACAACACACACGTGTTTTAGTAGTCCCAAAGAGATACAACAGCAGGGAAGGTTGTAACCTACACACACAATATTTAGTATATGATCAGCGCACATGTATATTTGGTTTAATACACAAGGCGTATATTGAAATAGCTGAAATGTTTACAAAATAAATAAACAGTATAATGTGAACTTCCATACATTTTTGACTGCGAACCATTAAATTTTTTTCATTGAGTTTGTTTCACTGTTTTTAGCACTAATTACGACTTCTGCTGCAGATTTGATACAAAACTGATGATGCATTTTGGAAAGCATTGAGAAAGAGGTTAGTAGATTTTTTTTTCCTGGGAGCCATTTTCTAACAGGACACTCACCACAGTTAGCTGCGACCGAATAACATGATAATGTTTTTATGCTTGTTACTAACCGTTTCCCCCTGATAGTCCATCAGCTGTATGGAACTTAATGAGTGAGTCACTGCTAAGCACTTGCCATTGTTGTTCCGGATATCTAAGCACTATCATGACTGAACCAACCGCACTGTTCTTATTTTTTGATCGTTACATAAAATAAAATACGTTAACATGAAAATGACACTGAATTTACTTCCAGAGTTTTGAGCAGTGTTGTGCCAGGCCTTTCCCCTTTCTCTTGCTGATGTAATCGGTGGAGGGTAAGGCACACCCGCTTTAAAAGCAGCGCTGAAGACCACTTGATTTAAGAGCGGTAAGCCGCCCGCGCTCCTTCACATCTGGGATCCCCGCTAAGCGTCCTCGCTCTCCTGATGCCAGAGGAGCCTGCGCGCGTAGATCGCAGCGGAACGCCGAGCTTCAGCTCAACAGCACGCAACCCCCATTCGCGGGGCTTGGGCTGAAAATAGAACAGCACCTGATAACTTCCCAAAAAGCCGTCTGCTACCAAATTATTGATGTGAAATTCCAAGGGTGCCAGAATCCAGAATCCCCATGTGCCCAATTCTTCAGGAGTGCTTTAATTCACCTGTCATGCTGTAAGAATACTGCGGCGGCCTACATTCTGTTGCCTATTCATTACGCCACCCACGGGCTAATTTTTTTAAGTTGGATTGATAATTGAGTCAACATTCTGTGAATTAAAAAAATGCATGTATATACTATAACCATTTTGAAATCATTAAAAAAAATCAATACTGAATCAAAATATGTTCCAAAAATGCTGGCATGTCATCAATGTTTATGCAAGCATGTTGTGTGTAAATTGATTGATTGGTTGCTTCCAATATGAATGGAAATAAGATGGGGAAATTGACACTACTAGAAAAATTCAATCAACAGTCTGATGGCTGAAGGATGCAGTTATCTGAAAGAACAGAGAGGTGGCAAGCCAAGGTTAAATGAAAAATGCTTGAATAAATATGTACCCTGTCACCGGGATGTACCACTCCACCTTGTGGGCTACCTGCCAAGTCCGCAACAAATCCTATTAGCAAGCTAATCAAGTTCACAAAAGATGCAACAATCAATCCACACATACAGGAAAAGGGAATTGCCTTCGCATTACTGGCATTTGTGCACGTGAGAAAATGTTTAGCAGAAGTACCTACTGTGCTGTTGTGGACGTGGGGCAAAATGTTGCTCCTACAGCTTTTAACGGGGGGTATTATCGGAACCGTGGAGGGCATTGATCTGCGGGTACGTTAACTGAGGTGACAAAAAGTGCCACGGCGCTATTGTTAGCGATTTGCGACCGCGGCGTGTGGAACCAGGCCGTAATTTCTGTCGGGACACCCTGCCCCATCTCTTACCAGATTAATCACGATGTAACCTTGCGCTGGCGTCGCGTGAACACAATCAAGGAGCGCGCGCGGAAAGATTTACCGCTGCCCCCGCTGGCAACAGTCATGTTTTAAATAAGGACGATATTGTGCAATCTGCGGTTCCATCAGCTCGAATGACACTATCTCCATGAAGCAGTTGCCGCTTCGCTGCGGTGGTGTCGCAGACGTTTTAATACCCAACCTCTGATGGGACGGGGGAAAAGTATGCATCTGCTCATAAATATGCCTCCCGTGTGAGCGTGTGCGTGCTTGTGTTTTGTGTGTGTGTGTGTGTGTGTGTGCGTGTGTGCATGTGTGTGTGAGTATTTGTGTGTGCGTGTTTGTGTGTGTGTGTTTGTGTGTGTGTATGTGTGGTGTAGTCGATTACTATTTGGACAATGGCACATTTTTTGCTGTCATGTGCTGCACTCCAGCGCAATTTCAATAAAATAATCCACATGTGCACGCAGACACGCACGCACGCAAAATATTTGTGATGACGCCAACTCAGTCTTTCTTGTGCTTAAATTTAGTGAGCGCTGAGGACAAAGCCCTGTGCTGGACAGGCAGCCCGTTAATTCAGAGCTGCTATGGATGGCCAGGTTTAGAGACCTACCGCAACCATGCTAATTATGTTTTTTGTTTCTTTTTTTATTTCGTTGATGTAAACCAGTACGCATAACAATTAATTACATGGTGTCGCATCTTGCGTCAGGAGATTGGCAGGATTTTTTCTTTTTTTGCATGACCCCACACTGACAATCATTAAAACTCAGCTCTAAAAATACAAGAGAGCAATCTGAAAGATTGACACACAGTCAGATTTTTTTTTACTTGCATACATTTTTTTAAAACTCTTTTTTTCTTGTCTGTTTGACTGCGCTATAGATGTGCCAATTATATGTCCACTGCAAATGCAACGTCTCCATGAAGCATTATGTAGGACATTAGACCCTCATCTTTTCTGTTTACTACGACAGGAATTATTCTCAGATAACAGATAAATAGCGAAGATAAATTTTCATAATTAACCAATGGTGGTGTATTACAATGTTAATAAAATCCCAAACCTAGTATTGTGGGTAACAGAGAAACTCGGCCCGCTTGAAAGGGTGGAGTGTTTATTTCACGCTGGCTCAGCACTCTCTCCCAGCACCTGTGGTCCTTCAACTCATGCACGAGAACATGTTCTATATTCAAGATTACACAGCAGAAACTAAAATACACCAGCAATCCTCCCTGACACCGCTGACTGCTTGTAAATTTGCTTTATCGGGCGTTTAACTGCTCGCCTATAACGACGCGCTCACCACGCGTCAATTCAGCTGTGAAAAGAATGCCAGTCCACAGCAAGCACGATCGCCAGCAGCGGTGCCCTCACCGGCTGGCACGGGGCGCACGGTGTCAGGGGGCATCAGACATGCTCACCTCCATCAGCCTGGAACTGCGTGTGTGCTATCAGGGTTTTCATACGTGTGTGACCGCAAACACACACACATATGACCGGCAAAAACGTGGAAAAACATGCATTCACATACTGAGCGCACACACAGAACCATACATAAAAACTTGCAGGCATAAATGTTCTTTCATCATGCTCTCGTAACGGAGAATAATGAGCACCTTTAAATGAATATAAAAGAACTATTAATAGTGTATACTTTCAGAAGCTGTAGGAATATAGGAATAAGAACCATTCAATACATCTCTGTCAATAACTCATAAGCACATTGGCAGCAATTATGTTATGGAAAATTCATGTTATGGATCTTTGTCTGCAGAGTGCTCTTGTTCCCCAAGCAAAATAATATGGTTTGATCATGAAAATGACTAGTTGTACATAGATCTTTAGGGGCACACCCTTTTCAATTATCATTTGTCTTTAAATAATACATTTACCCACACTCAAATGTTGAAGCCAAAACAACATGCTGTTCAGCCAACTACACACATCAATTGTGGCAAGATGGGCAAAAGATGTTGATTTTTGGGTGAATTTTGCATTTAAGTTTGACTCATGAGTAAAATCAAGTTTTACAGTCAGTCTAGTTCATTCTTTGTTTTTTGTACATAAGCAATTTGGCAAATAAAACCAAACGCAGCCATTGTATCTCCAAACTGCACCTGCCAAACTGTAGTTAGCAAAAAAGGGTATGTTAATATGCAATGTATGCATTTTACACGCATGCACTGACCCACGCATGCATACACTCACCCATGCTGAAAGGCCATTGTCTACTATTACACTCCTGTAGGAAGCCTACTATCCTGATTCTCCATGGTGGGTGGGTTTAAATCCTGGCACATAAAATACTGAACAATAACAATTTTGCATATTTTAAAGAGAGAGAGTTCTTTTTTATCCTGTTTTTTTTTTTTTTTTTTTTTTTTTTAACTCCCAGGGACACGTACCTATTTTAGCGGAGAATAAAAAAAAAGAAGTTGAGGGGGGAAAAGTGCTTACTCGTAAAGCACAGCAGATTAAATTAGCCGCTTCGAGTCGGCACATCTCTGTCCCATAAAAGGGTTAGACTCCCACTGCAGGGAAAAGCCCTGGTTTGTGAAGCTAATTTCACAGCTGACAAAGGAAAGCTCGTTATTTGTCGATATGGAGGAACTTTAACCCCAGATGCCAACACATTTTCAAATGTGCCAGAGTGAATGATTGCCCTGTGACAAATTTGGCAGGAATACTGTTTCAATCTCAGTCCCTCTCTCTCTCTCTCTCTCTCTCGCATGCAAACTAATAGACAACTCTGTTTGCGGTAATGTTTTAAGGCAACCATCCAGTAGAGATGATAATGCAGCTAAAATGTGCAAAAAGAGAGAACAAAAATTTGCCTGCCAAAGCAGATGACTGCTACAGATTTCACAGTGGTTTAGTTTAATGTTCTTTATTGGATTTCCACAACGATGATCAAACATCTATTGTGCAGGCCTATTTTAAAGAGGACAACATCTAAAAGAGTTCTAAAAAAAACTGTATAAAAGCACAGGAAGTACTTTCCATTAAAGCCATTAGAAATTTGGAATGTGCTGGAGAGATGTAATTTGAAATAAACATATCATGATTTTGAGCTCATGTAATTGTATAGAAAAACAAATGGTATTGCAAAATGCACTTGTCTAGACTGCACTTCCCAGAATACATAAATAAATACACATGAAAGGGACTCTTCGGAGACCATATCCTCTTGAGACCAGCAGAAAAAGTTTTCTTGACGTAATACGAGTGTCTCGGACAACAAAAACATGTTGAAGTGAAAATATTTTCAAAAACATTATTTACTGTGTTTTGACTGAATGTCCCTTGTAGGGTAGGTTTGAGCATAGTAATAATATATGGTTCCTAAGACGAAGAGAAGAGACTCATGTTCCCTACAAGGGTCTAAATGAATTTCCAGGTCTTAAGGGGGATATGGGAAGGACTTTTTATCCAAATACACTATACAACCAAAATTATCTGGACACCCCTTAGTCTAGGGCTGTTTTTCATTGTTTGGGCTAGGCCCCTTAGTTCGAGAGAAGGCTAGTCTTAATGCTACTGCATACAGTCACATTCTAGACAACTCTGTGCTTCAGCAATAGTTAGGAGAATTCTCTTTCCTGTTTCGGCATGACAGTGCCCCAGGGCACACAGCGAGGTCCATATAGAAATGGTTTTTATCGAGAACAGTGTGGAAGAACTTGACTGGCCTTGCACAGAGCCCTGACCTCAACTCCATCCAACCACCTTTGGGATCAGTTGGAAAGCCAACTGTGAGCCGGGCCTAATTGCCCTATCAGTGACCGACCTCACTAATGCACTTCTGGCTGAATGGAGGTAAATGCCTGTAGCAATGCTCCACCATCTAGTATAAAGTCCTCCCAGAAGAGTGGAGGTTATTATAGCAGCAAAGTGTGGACAAACGCGTATATGGCCAAAAGTATGTGGACACCTGCCATCCTACATCTCCTCGCAGGTGTCCACATACTTTTAGCCATATAGTGTACGTTTAGGGGATGAGAGGGAATTTCATGGCTGATATGTTTTCACGTGTGCATGAGTGTGTGCACATGTGCATGTGTGTGCGCGCGTGTGCATTAAAATTAAGGGTTAGCAAAAGGTTTGGATTAGGGTTGATTTCGGTTTAAGGTTTGGATTAGGGTTGAGTTCGGTTTAAGGTTTGGATTAGGGTTGAGTTTGGTTTAAGCCTTGGGTTAGTGTTGGGTTTAAGTTAGGAACAAATCTTTCTTTCCCAAGTTGCCCCTTACGAGGGCAAAGTGAAATGTTCACACTGGCCATTCAGCATACTGCAGCTTTTACAGTTCCAGGAAACTGAAATCCGTGAGTTCTTAGCTGATGTGCTGTTTTAATACATTTTTTGGCCAAGAAATAAAATAAAAAAATGATTCTTGCAAAAGAAAAAAAAACGTAGAAAAGCCTGTGCCAAAACTGGCTCGCTTTCCCCCTTGGCTAAACGACAGGTTTTCAGTGTGTGGGGTTAACTGGGTGTTAGTTACGTAACAAAAAGCTTTCGTTCCTTTCTTTCGTTTTGTCTGGTAGTGTAAGGTTGCTGCTCTAACCGGCTCTCACCTAGCATATATGACATGTTTTACAGATATGAAGGAAAACCAGCACAGGACACACGCCCACCCTGTTCTTGTCTGCTGAACAGGTCACGATAATCGAATAGTGTTTATTACAATTGAATGGTTATAATTGGATTAAAGACTTGAAAGAAATATTAAGAAGACAATCAATTGTCACTTCTGGGGAATATAACCACAATTTGATTCCGGTTGCCTGGACCTTTCAGTAGAAAGAATTTGGTCCCTCTTGTGTTGAACTTGTATGTGTGTTTATTTTGTCCTCCTGGGAATTTTTGTGTTTATTTTCATGATCCAGTGTTTTTCTACCCTACATTTGTCCTCTGGTGTCCAGTTAGCATTTGCTTGAAGGCCCCTATATTTTAGTGCCTCAAGTCCATGGTGAAGGAAATTAGCTGCAAGGAGTGTTCCTATGATTTTTATGTTACAATGTTAGTTTTAATGTTACATACGTGTTGAGTATTTTACCTTATTGGACCTGTGTTTTGTACTTTTTCCAATGACCTTCGGTATGTACTTATTGTATGTTGCTTTGGATAAAGGCGTCTGCCAAATAAATGGAATGTAATGGAATGTAATGTGTAATCATATTCCCCGTCTCCAGGGTTGGGACTAAGGTTGGTTGGGGTCGTGGTTAAGGAATGGAGTTTAGGCTGTGGTTAAATATAGGAGGGTTAAGTGTAGTGTTGTTGCTAGGGTTAGGAGATATAAGATAGGTAAGGTTTGTGGTGTGGGGATGGCTGGTTTAAGCAGCCACACCTGCCCTGGGTCAAGCTAATTAGACCTGGCCAATTGGATAATTGGTTAAGAATTAGATAATTGGCCAGGCTAATTGGACCCAGGAACAGGAGTGGCTGCACCTGTGCGTAGTGAGGTAATCACTGCGCACAGGTTAAATCTGCCATCCCCACCCACACAAGGGAGCTTCGGTCATGACTGTGTTACATCTGCTCACTTTGGCTGTAAGATCTTGCCAAACCCACGTAAATAAATCTGGACTGTTGGAACATCATCTCCCTGTGTCTCTGTGCTGGAGGGCCCCTAGGAAAGCCACTTCGGTGGCCTGTGGCAGGCGTGTTTGCCACAAGGTTGTTTATGTGAGGTTTTTTATTTTTTATTTTTTTATTTCACCTTTATTTCACCAGGCAAGTCATTAAGAACAAATTCGTATTTACAAGGGCGGCCTGCCAAGCGACAAAAGCCACTTAAGGGAAGGGGAGGTGGGATAGAGGTGTGAACCAGCAGATTGGGCAGGTCACCCTCCATGCTGGGCTGGGAATTTCACCCATTCTACCTCCATACTACAGGATAAAGAGTTAGAGCATGAACAGGCGGGAGGCCTACAGTTCCTCTATGGTATCTCTCATTAGGAGGGATGGAGGGATGGAGGGAAGGTATGACTGAGTGAGCGAGCAAGTCTGTGTGAGTGAGTGAGTGAGAGAGTGAGAGAGTGAGAGAGTGAGAGAGTGAGAGAGTGAGAGAGTGAGAGAGTGAGTGCGCATGTGTGCCTGCGTGCGTGAAAATGATTATGAATAGGTTGTAAAGCCTTGTTTTACTTACCTTGTCCATGTGCTATATTTACATGAATCTTTCAACCTTACCACTATTTTGTATCACTTCCACGGTATAATACAGAATCAGTTTAGGCTCATTGTATTGGCAATTAGTGTCTTGAACATGTTTTGCATGACAAAGCCACTGTAAATTGGTGGAAGAATAACATAATCTCAGTCTAACACTTAACACTAAAAAAAGAAAAACACACTAATCAGCAAATTAGCATAAATCTGGAAAAGTCTGAAATGGGGATCACTCAAATTGTAAACTTCAAATAAACCCTCCCCTTCTTTCCAAGTCAGCTCAGGTTAAGTTTCTTTGACATCAAATTACATCAGTCCTCCATTACCAAACCCACCACAAGCACGTTTCAGACAGAATACAATGTTGTACACATTGTTTCTTTTATTTACACATTGAATTAATTTAATTACAAAACCGTACTTCACAGGGAGGGGAATAAAAGAACAGAGAATTCCAGGAAGCTCTTTTGCCGCTACCATTTCTATAAACTACAATTTTAACCTTTAGACCTTTAGAATTACAAGCACTTTGCAATTCTACTATCTCTTGCCTTTCTACTACTGCACTGTGAAATACAACAGCACAGGATCGCTAATGCTATTTCAGGCCCTCAACGGAGGCGAGGCTCGCTAACAGGATCCAGAGCTGCTGATTGGCTTAATTTATAGACGTCAAAAGTGTCCCCACTCTGACCCAACGTTTTGAAATTGTATTGTTGAATGACTGGACGTGTCAGGAATTTTTTTTTTTTTTTTTAATTGCTCAAGGCAATGTATGACTCAAGGCATATATTTTCCCTCATTTTCTTTCCCCTTATTCCTATAAATACCATCAGTGGATTTACTGTATGTAAACTCTCTACCACCTTCATTCCCTTAGCACTCTATCTCTCTCATCATTTGTTCACCAAAAACAATATGGTAATGGGTGTCCTCCACCAAGGGAGATGTTGGTATAACATAACCACCATAAACAACATCACATCATGGATTACTTTGTAGTGCAGCAGTGAATCAAAATGAAGAAAAGAATTAGGTTCAATAAATACAAAATTAGCTGATATGAACTGCCATTTTCAGAGTGATCTACTGAGATATAAAAACAGTAAAATTTCCAAAACATTTCCAAAACATTTTGACGATACTTTACTGCAAAGATTTTTTTTTAAAAACAAGACTAGGGTTTGCATGTATAAAAACGAATAATATGTAATATATGATTTTTTGCACCACACCCACATACACACACACACACACACGCACACACACACACCTCTTGCTCATGCAAGGTCACAGTATCTGCAGGGAAAAAAAGCTTTGCTACTTTCTACTTCCTTGCAAGCACCACACAGGCTTAGACAGCTTATGCCAAATCCCCTCAAGAACCCCGTCCCAATCAGACATGCAAAAGGGCAGCCAATCAGTGGTCTTCCAGAATTAAGAGCCATAATTAGGTCTAACAAAAATACTACAACTGGAGTTGGCCTAGGAGTGAAATATGAAAAAACCCATATAATTTGCCTATATTGTCCATTCACAACAAAGTATAAACATGTCCGGTTGATCAACAGCTGAAAAGTGTTTGTACTAAAATGAACACTGATGTCTAGTTTATATTACTGCACAACTTCCAGGACATGCGATCCATAGCGTTTACACTGTCCTGGCAGTTAAAGCATGCGGATGGCTATCGTATATCAGTCCACTATCTTACACACAGACAGCTTTACAGTGTGCATGCCATTTGATGGGATCCTGCTTAGGTTTTATAACACTCTAGCTTACCTTGAAATAGCTGGGTCAATTTACTGCGGGGCTGAGAGAGGGGGCCAGCAATTTTTGCCCAGTGCCATACCTACAAAGGCTCTCATCGCCTCAATATATTTGGCTAAAATGTTCTCTGAAGGAAAAATGTTGCTGCAAAACTATTTGAGAGCTTATTTTTTTGAAAACACTCATGTATACTCTTTCAATCGTATAATAGACCTCAGCTGAACTGAGAAGAGACAGATTTATCGACAGACAAGATGAAAGTCCAGACTCCAGCCTTTGAAGGACCAGGTGTCACAGCACCTGAACCTCACCTGGACCTTTGTGTCTCCTCGAGCTAGAGGTCTGAGAGAGGGGGACAGGGAGTTTGTTCCACCCCTGGGGAGCTAGGGTGGAGAAGCTCCGTGGTAGGGATGAGCGAGAACCGTTTATCCGGATGGCAGGGGGTGCTGCAGTCTAGGCGAGGGTCAGGACTCAGTCCGCCGACGGCACACTGTGAGCACCACCAGAAAGCCTCTCCAAAACCCGCATCCACAAGAAAATCTTAACAGCATCAAGCCCTGCATTGTGAATGTGTGTCACCAAATCCCTGACCAGGGAAAGCACATGGTGTTGAAATCATACTTTACCCATTTCCACAGCTGGCCATCTCAAGCACTAATCCTCCCATTAGCAACCACACCCAACTCTGGATCTGGACATTCTCATCATTCATGCGTCTAGTTTCTACTCCACATTCTGCTGGTCTGCACTTTAAACCACTACACACTGTCATCTAGTCCTTAAACGTTCCTTCACTTCACAGTGATCAGTTTTTTTCTTCATTTGTTCGACCTCAGGGATGAATATATGAAGATATAACAGTGAGTTGGTCTGTTCGGAGTGCCAGGCAACACAAGATTGACATTTTTGGCATGGACCACACTTAAATCTTTCATCACAGCAGTTACTAGACAGAGACTGAGAGCAGAACAGTCTTCGCGGTGGGGAGTATCTCGGCAAGACTTCATCACTGTCCTCCACAGTACTGTGATCCAAATTAATTATCAAGTGCTCTAACGGTTATTTATTTATTTCCTGCTCACAGAACCTTGCTGCTGGCCTATCGGGCATGAGCGTTCCACTGTGGTCAGCACAACAGAAACCCACCCATCGTCTGACACAGACTGAAGACCCAAATTCTTCAGACTGCACCATGGCTCCCCTGACTCTCTTTCACCACCCTTTCTCTATTTTTGATTTTTTTATTACAGATATAGCTATGTAAAGGCTATCTGAGTTGATCTGTATAGTGGCATATGCTTGGTTTACAAAGTTAATTATTGATTTGTTCAGTTAACTTTACATGTATTGATTTTAAATGGGCCTTGTGGACCTTGGCAATACAGAACTTTTGTATTCCTGAAACTACCATTGATGTTCTGTAAATCGCTACCAATAATTATGACTTCTAAAGTGACTTATGTAATATAATTAATTCTACTGTAACTTCATTACCATATAATGAGGATATGAGATGATGCCTGCACACCACATAACATGATCTGTAACAGTAATTAACGTATGTCTTCAATCCAAATTACAGTTGCGTGGTTCATAAAGGCAGTAAGCATATAATTAAACATTAACAATGCAGTTACTAATAAGTAGGTCTTATGTCAAGGGGGACAGATTATTGGACATTTTGTCTTTATTGATATTGATGTCACTGAAATAACAATAAATAGTGAGGAAATGGCAAGAAAGTTGCAATACATTTGTGACTATGATTATTTTTATTAATGTATTATTACATACATTAATTCCTCCCTGGCCACAATTCATCCTAGTCTAACAAATATGTATCTACAAATAATATGCAAAACACATTTCTGAAAAATGAAACAATTAAGTATTGCATCGTATCAATTTAATTTTTATTATGGTTTATTTCATAAATGAATTCATCCCTGGCCACAATTCATCCTAGTCCGACAAATACATGTCTACTAATATTATGAAAACACATTTCTGAAAAATGAAACAATTAAGTATTGCATCGTATCATAATGCTGAATGTATTCTTAGAACTCATCCTTGCCACTTGTGCAATATTGAGACATTTGCAAGAACGTGTCAGTCATACCCTTGTAAAATATGCTTAATATGAAATGACTAAGACTGATTTGACATATTAATAGAGTGATTTTTCCTTATTTAGATATTTTACCCTCCCCACTCCCATTTAATCTGTTTTGTACTGCTGACGATCTCAAACAAATATTATATTACAAGCAGATACAGTATATTAACACGTTCTATATATACATAGCAAATACAAATGAGTTGATAAAAGATGACAGTCAGATGAAGCAGCTTTTCTTTGTGTAAAGACAGAACAGAATTCGGACCTTGCCAGTCTCAGGCAAGGCCTGTAGCTTCACAGCGAAAGCACAGTTGGCTATAGCCAGAAATCTGACGGCTAGCAACCTGAGACCAAGGTTTATATCCACGAAGCTAGAAAGCTAAGCTAAGCCAAACGATGTCGAACAGAGTTCCAGAAGCGCTACAAAGGGAGGGAGTGCTTTAGCCAGCAGAGAGCTCCCAGCTTTGGTCCGTCTGTACCGGCTGTGTAAGAGGAGCAGACCGCCAGCACACCCACGGTGCGGCTCACAACCCAACGAATAGAACAGCGGAGGAAAAGAAACAGCAATCTTCTGCATGATTCGGAAGTTCTCCAAAATGGATGGAGGACGTACAGCCGTAGGGCAGGCCCCAGAATACCACTGGGCATTAGAGGAAAAAAACACTAGAAAAAAAGAAGTTTGTATCACAAAAAAAAAAAAAACGAATAAAAAAAAGTGCCATCGGATTTTTCCAGGTTTGGCTCAAAGCGAACAAGCAAGAGCCCTCCTACAGTACTGATCTGAAGCGAGGAGGCCAGGAACACCTTTGCGGGAGAGTTGGTTTGACCGGCGTTCTGTGTGAAATGACGGCAGTCTTCCCCCAACTGACACCCCCTGCCTCCATCCCCACGCCCACCTTCGGCATGGTTACAGGCGTCCCCAGTGGCGCGTGTCCCCGGGCCATGAAGAGGCTCGCTCTTTGATCACGATTAATAATCAGTCCCAGTACATCGTTCCATGCATCAGTTATTTGCCTTCAAGTTCTCCCACTTACCCACAGCAGTCAGATGCAGCAGGAGCACGGGATCTTTTTTTTCTCTGATGGATAAATTATGGATCTTATCTGTAATCGGGGGGGGGGGGGGGAGGGCCTGTCCTTTTTCGCACAGAGACACAGGCACGCTCGCACTCGCACCTCAAAGGCAGGCTCCAGGGCTCTCACTGGGGGGAAAATGGCAGGGAAGGGAAAGATGTTTAAAAAACCGGAGAGGAGATTTAGCGCTGACGCCGGCAGTATCTGCGCAAGGTCCTGCGGTCTCTTCCCGTGTGTCAGACGCTATTAAGCCAGCGGTTCATCCCACCCAAACTCCCGTCGCAAAATTCAGAGCAAAGCAAATGTGTGGGGGCTGACAGAGTGACAGGTTAGCACAGCGTTCGCCTGATGAGACTGCACAGGCAGCGAACCGTTTATTGAGTGTTTGCTAGTCGCGCAGAGCTTTCGTAAAAGGTAAAGCAGTCTAAATCTATTATACACAGGTGGAAAGGAAACCATAACTTAAAAATTCAATTGCAACAGCTTTAAGAAATATGGAAATACAAATGAATTAACAAAACTGGGGATTTGAAAAACAACAAACATTTTCTGTCGCTCATTGAAATAGGTGATGAAAAAAAATATTTAACAATAAATTCTTAATATAAGGGCAATTAAGAATGTCTAGCAGTGTTTTGTAACTTCACCTTTTTCTTTCTTTTTTTTAGAATTATGGACCTCTAACATACACGAGATGTCAGTTTATGTTAAAATATACCATTGACAAATGTTAGTATTTGTCTGAACACTTTACCTGAAATAATCTTTTTAACCTCTCATTAGACCCTTTAAATAGTTTTTTTTTTACACTCGATCAACATGTTTTTGGCCTGAAAGCATCCCATCATTTGCTATGGCTCAGTACACACATCTGCATATACTGACATATGCTGAGTCATACGGCATTTCTGCCAAGATCAGGCACTGTTTTATGGATAAAACTGTTTATATGAACAAAATTGCAAAACTTTTTTTTTTTTTTCAATTAATTCCAGGTATCAAGTTAATTTTTATGACATTAATTATGACTAGGAACAAACATCTGTGTACATTTACAACGAGCTCCATAAGGCTGAGGACAAAGACATGGTTTTGTATCTATATCTATAGAATCTATTCTGGATTCTGAAAAGTATCTATAGAAACTTCATGCACTCTCACATTTTGACTCTTTGCAACACGACCATACGCTACCATGTATGTAGCGTAGGAGCATGACTTTGTGAAGTACACACATATCAAATGTGAATAAAGTTTTTCAAAATGGAAAATTTTTACTTATGGGAAATTCTGTTTGATCCATGAAAGCAAAATACTTTTTTGTAAATGAGAAATTCAAAGTTTCTTATGTGTGGCTGATTAACTATAGAAAGTAACATGGTGGGTTGGGGAGTGTTAAATGGTGACTTTGTGTCAAGGAAGGCTATTGTATTGAATGTTAATGAATGTGGGCTTATAGTCACAGTACGTTCGGGACTGTAGGCTATGTTTGCGAGGGATATTTCTCACACCTATGGTGCTATACTCAATATGTAGTGCCATGTTATAGAAAATATGATTTCAACATTTTATACATTGCCATACAACCTAATAGCCTACTTGTTTTAGAATGATGTTTTGAATTGTATATGGTAATAATTTCCAGTGAAGGTTACATGCATTATAATACCAAGTATTAATGTTTGAATTTGTAGAAAGCCTGAAAAGACAGGAAATTAAATTGCTCAGCCCCAATGCTAACATCAGCCTGCTTTCCATAAAGGTATAACAGTACAGATCTTTGACAACTGCTACAGCCTTGCATATGTTTACTGTACTTCAAGCAACATGTACTCACCACTGGGCAGATTGCTTATTGATTCAAACTTTCTCTCAAAGAGACTAATTCTTACTCTCAGAGTAGTGTTCTGTACAGCGTATTGGAAATTTCAGACAGGCATTTGAATAAAACACCCTAAACCCTGATTATAGCATTTCCTTATCTTGAAAATGTGACGAGCCTTTAGCTTGGTTATAAGCAAAAACAAAGCCTTTTACGGCTGTAGTTATTTGGCCACGTTCATTTATATTTTCAGGTTTCAGCAGAATACCGAATCAAGCATCAAGAACTTGGCAGAAACTAAAATGGATGTTCAAACCCAAATAAACAAATAAATAAAGAATCTAAATAAAGAATAGCTCTAATGTATCGCTGTGTGGCTGTGATCAGAGGACTCATACTGTAAAACTGGATTTCTGCCATGGTTATACATATACATATACATGCTTTGAAATCATCACCCAGTAAGGTCAACAAACGCAGCTAAATTTGGAAGTTGGTAGGTATGTCTGAGAATTTCAAGAGTCAACTGTGTGAGTGGGAACCTTCTGTACGGTGCAACACAGGAAGTGGTACAACTCCATATAGCCTTACCAAAAAACTGAAATGTGTAACATTTCCACTTCGTAAAAACAGAAATAGATAAACATTATAAATACACTAAAGAAAAACTGATCTATAATTGGAATGAGGGTTGGAAGTTTGGGATTTCAAAAGATGACAACACCAGGAGGCGAAATGGCCTGTGGTACACTACATGGTCAGAAGTATGTGGACACCTGACATCCTACATCTCATCCAAACTTATGGGCATTAATATGGAGCCGGTCCATCCTTTGCTGCTATAACAATCTCCACTCTTCTGGGAAGGCTTTATACGAGATGTCTGAACATTTCTGCAGGGATTTGCTTCCATTCCACCAGAAGAGCATTAGTGAGGTTGGGCACTGATTAGGCGATTAAGCCTGGCTCAGTCGACCCTCCAAAAGATCACAAAGGTGTTGGATGTGGTTGAGGTCAGGGCTCTGTGCAGGCCAGTCAAGTTCTTCCACAGCGTTCTTTGCAAAGACATTTCTATATGGACCTCGCTATGTGCCTGGGGGCACTGTCATGCTGAAACAGGAAACAGCCTTCTCCAAACTGTAGGGGAAGCACAGAATGTCTAGAATATGATTGTATGCTGTAGCATTAAGATTTGGCTTCACTGTAACTATGGGACCAAGCCCAAACCAAGAAAAACAGCCCCAGATCAAGGGGTTTCCAGATACTTTTGGTCATATTGTGTACTTCATAATGAAAGTCAAATACTACACCACGTGTAAATGCTAATGCATTCATTTTGGCAGATGCAGTCTGCAATTTGCTTTAGTACTTAAAATTCATATCAGGTGTCATTCTGTCAGAGAGGGGGAAAAAAATGTTTTGCTTTAATCTTCGTTCATGTAGTTTGCATGTAATAAGGCACATCAAGCCAATAGCTGAATGGGTCTTTTCAGCCTGAGAGGTTTCAATGACCCATACTACTGTTCTCAGGAGGGCTAGCCCCGCTGAGTCAGTTCTGTCCCTTTCCTCTGGCTTACAGACGTTTCTGTGGCAAGGTCTTAGCCTGAGCTATCAATTGTTTCACTAGCATATTTCATATAGTGGAATGCTACACCCCAGAGAATGTCTTGGGTGAGTTAGCAATGTTTCCCATCTTCTTCATCCAGAAGTTACAGTAATTCTCCAATGCATGGATACACCAAGAGAAACAGCAACACAATTTTTTAAAAATTTATTTTTAGCTACCCTTGTTCCCATTGCACAATGAATGCATTCACTCTTCTAGAGAAGAAAACACTATTCCACTCACTGGGATATTACACTGAATTCCCTCTGCAACTGCCAGGTATACACAAATCAGTGTAGAGATAGAGTAAACTTTCTGTTACAGTGCATCTGAATCATTCCATGTGAAAGGTGGTATTTGACCAAAACAGAAAATATGTGTCAATGCCTTGAATTCTCCCTTATATATACGGTCATCAGCAATCAAGTATTCTGTAGTGCAAGTGAGAATCGTAATTGTAAACTGAAAATCTTACTCATATGTATGAGGCATTCTTAGCATCATGAGCACAAATTTGAGCTTTTTGTCCAGGATGATAAAATCCTACTATTATGTGAATGAATGAATGATTGAACGAATGAGGAAAAAAAGCTCTTAATGCCCTATGCATATTTATTTTAGCCTAGCCATACACATCCTTCTACACTTATGTTACATAATTATTTTAGAATACATTTTATGTGTACCTGAATATATGTATGGCAAAACTGCAGAGAATGGCCACTATTGACTAGTATCCCATTTTCAGTACTGTACTATTTATAGTACGCATGCTTTGCTATTTATTTATTGAGTAGCCTTTGTTGATACGCAATGCATTTCAGATTGAAGCTGGGAAGTCAACACTCAAAAGCTATTTGTTTGATCCACAACATTGCATAAGAATGTGCCCCCAGTGTAACATTTCTGTCTAAGAGTAAAATTGACTTTGGGACTCTTGATGATCAAATATGAAATATTAACATCATTCTACATATTATCATCTATTAATTTTTAAACACTCTCAATTTAGGCAAATGCAATCAAGGTCTCAGGCCTCAATGTGGATCACACGAAGGAAAACAATGAAGATGAGCATGTACAAATTCCTTGTATGTTCCGCAAGCAAAGCAGCCATTCTTGTGGCCGTTTTTTACAAACAGATGGAAACAAAGAGAGAGTGACATTGACCAAGTGAATAAATAAATAATATTCTTACAGAAGTCAAGTTCAAACTCAGCATGGTGCTTTGGGAAAGACACACATTACCTTTCCCACACAAAGGATCAATACCATAGTACACACTGCAGCTGAGAACAGGCTTTACTCTAAAAACAAATTATTTATCTTCTAAAGAAGGTAACAAAGCTTTCTCTGAAAATATTTTTCACACAGAACTGCTCAGCGAAAGATCATCGATTCAGTAAATCCATGAATGGCTTCATACTACTTTGTATGGGGTTATTGTGGTATGTATTAACCATCAGTGACAGTACAAGAAATCCGCTGCATTGCAATATAGAATTATGTCAGTCTAACCATTTGCATCAGTCCCTATGTGCATATCCCAGCGTGCACTGGGCGAGAGGCAGGAATACACCCTGGACAGGCCGCCAATCTATCACAGGGCACACACACCATGCACTCACACACTCATACCTATGGGCAATTTAGAGTCTCCAATTAGCCTACCTGCATGTCTTTGTACTGTGGGAGGAAACCGGAGGACCCGGAGGAAACCCACGCGGACACAGAGAGAACATGCAAACTCCACACAGAAAGGCCCTGGCTGGATTTGAACCCAGGACATTCTTGCTGTGAGGCGTTGCTACCTACCCGTTTGTCTGTATGTTTGTTTGTTTGTCTGTTTATTTATTTATTAACGATAACGACCTGTCAGCCACAGTGTGCCATTTTTATAACTAAGGGTATTTTAACTGCATCTCTATTGTGTTTCACATGTTCAGTACCTTCCACTCTGGATGCTATGCAATTTCTGTTAAATATACCAACACAATAACCACGCCTTCTTTCTAGACAAATATCATTATTTTTAGTAACTTTGTTGGACAAGCTATATATTAAAAGTACTGAACATCCTCGACTGTCAAGAAAATCACGTTTTTAAAATACTGAGAAAACAGCTGACACAAAACCATAAGGAATGTTTAAGATTAATGAGAAATATTCCATTTTATATTGACTGAGAGGAACCATTAAGATGGCTACTCAGGCGTTGAACATTTAATTACAAGGATCCGCTAAGCTTTAATGACATCCAGTAAGTAGCACAGAATCCACAATGAGGCAACACTGAGATTTTCAAACAATTTCACAAAAAATAAAAAATAAAAATTGGGAGAAACTTATTCTTGCAGCAAAGCATCATTTTTCATTTAGATTTGGTTGCCTAAACATACATCACACTTCAAAAATAATAAAATAAAAAAACTGAAGAACATGAACTCAACAAAACAGAACAATGTTTGAGCACAGCTGTTGAGCATGAATTAATAATTGTCTCAAGAATATGCTTTATAAGACAAAACGGCTCCTGTGCCTGTAATAATCTTCATCAAAAATATATCAATCTGTAGCTGTTCATCAAGGGGTTTATCAATATTGGCTAAATCTTAGCTACCCTGGGATCCCATTACAGACAGCAGCCCAGTGCGATGGCTGCATACAGTCACTAGGTTCTGCTAGTCACAGTATGAGACGGAAGAGACGAAAATGTAAGGAGGTTATGTTTAATACGCATATCTCATCGTACAGTTATTCTCTGGAGTCTCAGTGCCAGTAAAAAAAAAAAATACAGTTCTCAAGTTCAGCCCTTTATCTCAAAACCCCAAGTTGAAAAAGGGAGTGTTAACTTTCTTTCCCCGAACTCTCCCGCTGCTGAGATTTTTTTTCTGAGCGGTGCAGACGGTTTTCCATAAATAGATCGCCTTGCGCAGACTATCACAATTGGTCTTGCGCGTTGACAGTCTTCCTTTCACATTACAGTGTGACTGTTCCGCGCGGCACCTCGCCCGGTGCCTTAATGAGAAAGAACAACCTCGCTCCACAGACATCGATTTAAAATAAAAATCTACATGTATTTATCAGACCTGGTTGGAAATGAAGGGAATTACTGAGCCGAGTATTTTCTTTTTAAATCTTAGAGAAGGTCAGCGAGTGGGGGGGAAAGAAAAAATCTATTTGAGATTAGAATATGAGTAAAATTTATACCTACTTAACTGAGGCTTAAAGAGAGACTAGACATAATTAACCTACCTGATTGAAAGTAATATCTATCAGCAGGGTTCTGGGTTCCTCCCAAAGGAGGCCTGTATGACAACGGCACCGTATCAAAAGAACAATCCTGGAAGTGGAGCCCTGCAGAGCTTATAACATTTATTTGAGGTTTTATTTATTTGAACATTTATTTTTTTTAAATGCTCCCTCATAGCACACCGAACCAGTTGGAGTTAGCTTTGAATGAGCAACTGTTTTAAGCCCGTAACCGCAGCTCACAGACCTGTCAATGGCAGTAACAGTTTTGAGTACCCCCCGCCCTGGCTTTCAGTTAAGCACTTAGACTCACAATACACTTCTGCTCCTTAAGTGTGTGTTTCATGCCTTCTCAGTAATTGCTCTGTTATGCCTAGAGCACCCACAGAACCACGGTGGAGTCTTTTGAAAGCAGGATCCCCGGCAAAACTGATTTCAGTAGGACAAAAAACTATATGAAATATAATACATCCAAATTTATTTGGTTTGTTGGCACATGTTTTACATACACGTTCTTGGAGTATGACAGAAGATAGGATGCATGTGTTATTTAACAGTTTTTGTGAGCTAGACATGCTATGTTCTCCAAAATACCGCGCATTCCATCACATTTTTGGTATTGCAGTCCATTATAGGTGTCTTTACAGCATTCAACCCAGTAGTGCAGACTTTTAGACCCAGCTTCCTGTGTCACTGTCATTGACAGCATGGTGAGTTCTTTTTTTTTTTAGAAGCCCAGCATGGGTGAAGCTACAATGAGCGGCACTGGCTTGTTTTCAACCCGTAGAACGATTTTGCTCTCCGTGGTAAAGCGCAACATTCGGATCAGTTATGTGGTTACAAATACCGCACAGTAGCTCCATCAATTAGGCGCAACACCAAGCCTTACTCCTCTATTACTACATGTTTGGCCAGCAGAAAACAGGGAATGCATTTGTGAAATACAGGATCAGTGAGGAACTTTATATCTACTTGCAGGCTAGCTCAGTGCTCATTCAGCCGGCTCTTTAAAGTCTTTAGCTGCTTCATTCTTCTCTTATTTGCTTTGCTATTTGGCGTGTCCTTCCCAGTCGAAGCATCTGAGGCGGTTAGCACTTTCTCGCTGCTGCTAATAATGTTGGGAGGATGACTTGGGTCACTGATTTAGCGCGAGCGAAAGAGGCTCAGGGTGGCTGGCTTGTCAGATGGCTTAGTGCGGGAGGATGAAAAGGTGTTTGCCCTTATCCTCTTCAGCAAAGACAGGGGCCAGTGAGCCTAACACAGGAATAACTGCTTTTGTGTGTTTTTTTTTTCAGCGCACAGCACTTGCTATTTTTCTCTTTCTTCTTCTCCAGGTTGTGAATACCTGCTTGCATATCTGTCCTGGCTGAAGAAGAAACAAATTCTAAAAATCCAGCCAGGAGGTATCCTGTGTCTCATTTTTCACAGGTATAAGGACCATCCATTGGTCTGCAATGGAGTCAAAGATCAACCTCCAATTTTAGGACATTTTACTTAAGTTACATAACCATGGTCATATTAAACTGTTTGTTGTTTCTGGAACCAGTTCTCAGTTCAGTCATTAGGAAAAAGGGACCAGGAACACTCTTAGCAGTGTTAATTCTTGCCTTCCTGCTGATGCGATTCCGTGGTGCCCATGTGACCAGCTAAGGAAATATAACCTGAGCCCCATAATGCCTTTTAAGAGCCCACTATCCAATTACAAGGAGCTGCCCGTCCTCCCAAAAGGAGCAAGAGGAGAGCTAAATGCTAATTGCTTTTGCACTCACACCTACGCTGGCCCTCAGTCTCATAACGTGATGTGGGCTCTGCTCGTTGTGCGAATTAGAACAGGGTTGGAGATGATGACGCAGAGAATCCCAGTCCTAACTGACATCTCCCTGGTTACTCTTCCAACAGCGATGCGGACGAGCTGACACATGAAACTTAATTGCAAGATCTTAGGCTTTTATCAAGTCTTTAAAACTATGCCTCTTGGCCCCAGATATCCATCTCCTGAGTTTGTAGCTGACGACAGTGGACGGCACGGACAGAGAGCTCTCTGGGTTCAGCTAATACCAGCAGCGAGGGCACAGTCTAGTAGGCTGCCTTGTTTTTTTTGTCTTGAAAAGCAGAGTCATACTCGGAGAGATACTAAAAGCCGAAGGTTTTATCGCATTCTCCATGCGTTGCTTGTCATGTGAGCAACCGCAGGCTTCGCCTTTCTGCATAAGGATGAGTTTATTTCCCTAAACTATAATTTTATCCCCCCTAGCCCCCACAAGTCATTCTATCAACTTTTAAAAAGACTTATAAAATATAAAGCATGCTAGAATATGAGAAAAAATATCTTCGTAGGCAACACATCTTAACACTAAATGTGTTCAGCTTCGACCATCAACACGCAGGCAAGTAAACGCACGCTGAAAGTGAGATCGACTTAAGTCACCTAAAAACACAGCAGTCATTGGTCAGGTTCTGTACTTCAGACCTCAGCTTGACTGCACACCTCAGTGCCTGATTTAAAAACCAAATTTATCATTAAATTGAATTTAAATTAAATCACATTTCATTAAATTAAAATGAACAGGCTTACATTCGATTCGCCTCAAATTAAAACGTAATTCAAATCAAAACAGTCAAATTAATAAACGCTTTAGCCTCGAGGTTAATGAACAGGCACGGCCCAGAGAGCGCATCTCCGGTAGCCGATGTGAAATGTGCAAATGTTCACCGGTTTCTGCTCATGACAAACGCCTGTTCAAATAACTGCGCTCGATAATCCATAAAAAGCTGAGGCGGGATGAATTCGGCTGAACTCTCCGCCACCTCTCCCACCTCCGCCCCTCCCCCGGGGGACTGGAAATTGCTCTAGACCCAGCGGAAAAAAAAATATCCAGCGAGACGGGTTTCGCATTTTACTTAACGCGCATTCCTCGTCAATAACCCTGTTTATCGATGTCAGAAGAGGAGAAGAATCTACTCCTTCGGCCGCCGCCCGCGGCGCACGCTAGGGAAACGGCTCGGAAGCGAGAGGCGGCAGTGTCACGGCTTCCTGCGAGTCCGCGATGGAAACACAGTTATTGAGGTTTAATCGGAGCCCTTTCGCTATAACGCGCACAGACTGTTTACCAATCCTGTGTTCCTGCTGGTCTATCAGCGGTCTCCAATTTTCTCCTTCTCGGTTACAGTCTAAACATTTTTTAGAAGCCTGTGATCATCTGTTGAAGATTTTAAGAGCACAGCCAGATTTCTCACCACGATATTTCCCCCCCCGCCCCAGGGAGAAAAGCGAGACCAATGGGTAGTTTACGACCGAGCATCTCACCTCCAAACGTAATGCTCTACAACGGCAGAATGACTCCAAGCTGATGAATATTTTATCGCTAATCTTTTCAAATGTATTCCTGGAATACGCTTTTTGAAATTATCGCCCTGGGAGTGCATCGGGGGGTCTATGCGGTCACGGTTACGCTTTAAGTTTTGCTGAAACTGCCTCCGTTCGATAGCGCCGGGCCGTCTTAAAGTAAGCGGTGAGGAGCGTGTCCAATGGGAAGGGGGGGTGGGGGAGAGACTTCATAGGTTAGAAAGTAAGCTGCTTACACACATGGAATGGCATGGTGGCCCTCCTGACAGCATTCAAATGTGACATTGATTCAGAACGAAGGGGGTTTAATGAAAAGGGAGGAAGTCTGCTTTTTCACGGACGTCTCTAATAGGTGCCCTTTCTCCAATTTGTGCTAAAATTAAGTCGTCCCGAATAACTACCCGCCGATTCATTACACCGCCGGTTCCGATCTCAAAAAAGCGGGTCCTTTGAGGCGGCGCGTCACTGTCAAAGGGACCGGCGACGCCGCTGTTTCGGCGTGAGCGTGTGGCTCTTACTGCACGCGTGTGTATTAACATGGACAGGACGCGGGAGGGCCGCGCGTTGAATATTCATAGGGCCGCCTGTCTGTATGCAGAGCTCGGTTCGGAGAGACAGCTGACGGCTCCCACAAGGCCCCGCAGTCTCCTCCCCCCCCCCCCCCCGGCGCCCGTTTTGTACTATTTTAATCAGCGAATCACGTGCCTCGGCTGCGATAAGTGACAGCGTCGAATGAGATTTCTGAGCTCTTCTCCGTGCGCGGGCAGACTGATGACCTGCCAGGTACATATTAATCACAGACGGAGCAATTAGGGGCCCCGTCCGCCCCGTCTCCGAAAGGGCTGGGAGGGGCCGACCCGCCCATCTGCTCAATCCTTCCCGCGCTGACGCTCGCCCCGTCCCGCAGGCCCTCACCCCGGGTCGAGCTGCGCGGGACCAGCGCTGTGACTGAACACGCGCGCGTGTGGGTCGGAGAGGTAAAGACGCACAGATCATCCGCTCCGCTGCTCCAGGATCAGGCCCTGAGCACAAGGCAGCAGGAGAGTTTAGAGCGGCAGCAAAGACTGCATGCTAACCCATTCACATGCATGCGCACAATGTTTTCTAACACACAGGACGTGATGTTAAAATCCAAAGTGCCACATTTCACACGTAGCAGTTAATTACCTGAAGGTTTATAATAGCAAGTACACACCTTAGTTTACTTGACCAGTTTATCAATAAACACTGCACGATTTTGCATATTTACCTTGTTATATGCAATTTCGCCAGTGCATAAACATGGTGAAATTGCAAAAAGATTGAATTAGAGGCACGGTATTCAGTCATCATCTACTTCACGAATGTAAATCCGTCCATGGTTAGCGCTGCGTGTGTAGCTGCTGCTGTCTGCTGTCACAGCGTAATAATAATATGTGTGCACAATGTACTCCATATGACAAATAAACCGCGGGCTTGTGAAGATGCTATCTCATTGAGACAGCCACAGACAGAATACAGTCTTTTATGAATATGAATGAATGGAAACACGCTGGATAGGCATCCGTATTTATGTTAATAATTGTAAAGAATGTAATGGAGGACATGCTGAAGTCAAGCTAATAATTAATATTCATATGTTAAACGTGTATGCTTTCTCCTTTTCCTCTGTTTTCCTCTTAACTGCAGAGACTGAATGTTTAAAAAAAGGATATTAAAATAAAAATGGCAATGTTCCAAGTCCAACAGCGGCAGTCTCCATTATGGCTCAAAATGATCGACGTGGCTAATCTCCTACTGTACCTGCCATGCCCGAAGGCAAAATAATACAGTGAAACCGAGAAATCATCCACAGTGACACCCGTGCGGGAGTGTCAGCCCGCTGCATGCTGGGATAGACCGAGGCACAGTCTGGAGAGGGGAGCCTTTCCGCGGGCGACCGAAGCGGTCCGCCGCGACGCGCCACGGCTCGTCCTCTCCCGGCAGGGGTCGGGCGGGCTTAAGCCGGCATGGCTAACTGCATTAGTTCCTCCCAACAGCACAGCGACTAGCGGCTGTCATCGGCCAGAGCCTCTCCTCCAATCAGCTTTCTCCCTCGCAGGGCTGCACTAACAGCAAGGCGCACAACAGACAAAGTACTCACAGGCTCACAGATTTTTTTTTATTTTCGTTGTTTTTAAGACGACGCGACACCAAAGTTCCTCAGCCGGCAGATGAACGGTGACACACAGGAGTGGAGGTAGCGGGGACGCGCACAATGAGATGGTACAGCGTGGGCGATGTGTTGTGTAAGAGGAAACGCTGCACCAGCGGCAGGTTGAGGAAAGGATGCAAGCAAGATTCACTGCGCAAGACGAGATGGACAGAAAGATGGGCTTTAAATAGAGGAGACCTTACAGTGGGGAGCCTGAGGGACTGATATTGGACAACTGACAGATGGAAACAGAAATGTTCTATTTCTCTTAGCCTGTCCAATTTGGAAGAAGGTCTATACCAGCATTAAAAAGTATTATTATTATTATTATTATTATTATTATTATTATTATTATTATTAATATTAATGATAATAATAATAATTAGACAGGGCCGTGTCATTAAACTCATAGTACTTAATAGAGCACTAAAAAAAATTGAGCAAAAGTTATGTAAATTTTCCAAATGTAGGTGTAGCTAGGCTGACTGCTTAGTGGCAACAGTAACAGTTCCAGCCCAGAACAGCAGGGCAGAGAGCCAGTCACTGGTGAGAGCAGTAGTATTCTCGGGGCTTAGGCATGATGAATTAGCAAGCAGGATTAATTCTGGAGGAAGACAGCAGATGTCAGATTTCACTGGCCTATAATTCATCCTTTCTTCTCAAGAACTCCTGGGGTAAAGAAAAAAAAGAAGAAGACAGCACTCCCCAAAAACCTTCAGCAGATTTAAGAGGACGTGGACCTCATCCTCGACGTACTGGAATAAGGCCATATGCTGCCTGTTGCAGAGAAATCAAGACGGCTATAAACCAGCATGACGTTGCACCTCCCGCCTTTCAGATACCAGCATTGGAGAATGAACAAGAACCCTGTCAGCCTGGGGTACTTCTGCAATATCTGAATAAGTTACGCGTTCAACATGATTCTTCACCACAGAAACGTGCAAAAATTGTATCCAAGTGGCAATCAGCCAATCAATCAGTCAACCACTAAACAAATGGATGAATAAATAAATAAATACAAGGGGTGGGTGGTATAAAAAGTATATCAGTAGAAATATAGGTAAAAATTTATATGTGCCAAGATATTTATTTGGTTATATCATCTATACCCGTAGAAAATGGATTTTGATAGTTAGAGTTTCCGCGCAAAGATTTTGGTCAGAATACAGGACTCAACAGTAATGAATGCCCGCTGGCCCAGGGCTACTACTATTGGTTCAGGCCAGTTGATTGATTCGTCACTTGCCCAACTGGGCCAGTACTCTCAGTAAGTCAAGTGTGGTAAAAAAAAAAAAAATACAATATAACCATCCTGAAACTATGCTACAGCTTGATCTTTTCTGTACTGACACTAGATTACAAATAACAAATTCATATTCAATGGCTGGATTCTGCTTTTACAGAGAAAAAAGCCAAACACAGGGGGAAAAAATATGCTGAATTCTATGAACACAGATATTCCAAGGTCTTTGATACAAAAGGGCGATGACCCAGACTTGAACCACAACAAAATAATTAAGCCTGTTTCTTTGACCCAACTGTCTTTCGGCCTGACATTTGTGTTGTTTATCGATCAGAATATTTACACAGTTGCTGGTAGCATTGTGAGATTCAGAGAAAGCGAATGAAAAGTTGAAAACAAGATGTCATGCTCTGGCAAGCTCTTTATATTATTAGCCTGTGTGGCAGGAATTCATTTTGATCAGAATGCCAAAACATTGTATCTTTATTCATCCAGATTCTATCACAAGTGTCACAATAAAATTAAGGATGCCATACTTTTATTGTCTTATTATTGTGAGTTGGCATATCATAGCAAAATAATTATTTTCATCAGAACGCAGTGGATTGGTGTAAAACAAATACAGATTTTGAAATGCTCCACGGTCCAGAGATTCCATTGGCAGCATTCCATTGGCTAGCGTGACCACTGTGTCCTCTCGCTACTGAAACTTGCCTATCAATCAACTAACATTACAGCTTTATCATTCATTCATTCTCGTACCAACACTTGCACACGCCTAATTAACCTAAACTTGATCATTCATAAATATCTGTCCCGACTAAAGTCTCAATTGGTTTGAGATATTTACTCGTAAGATAAAACATCCATTTACTGAAGTAACATTGAAACGATTATTATGTCTGCTGTAATTGTTTTTCCCTCAGTTAAACTGCAAGTGTCTCACCTCGAAATTCAGAACACTCAGGCAAAGAAGTCATCCACAATTTCACGGGGGCGACTGGCAGATTCATGTTTTATAAAGGACTTTTAAACCAGCACTGCAGAATGGCGTTTTGACACTTTTTCAAGCGAATAGTAAGTATAATCTCCTCTAAAAAGTGATTATATTTATTTTGGCAGCTGGACCAATGTAAATATACCAGGGGCAAGCAGAACGCCAACGAAAAAATCCTTAATGTCGAGCCCAGGAAAATACAGTGTTCACACCGATTGCAACGCTGCTTGCTAACCCTTGCGGTTGTTACTTCAGGCAATGTGACTGAGTCTCCAATAAAAACACATGGGTGTACGCTTCCCCAAGCAGTCACTAGCCATGAGTCTTCTATTCCTTTTAAAGCATGTTCTGTTGAAATTAGGAGGAACAAATATATACCAGGATATATATTGTTACCTTTGAAAATTCCAAATATATCTGTGCACACATGCATACGTACATACATACATACATACATACATGAATATAGGCAACAGGCAATAGCTAATCTACCAGAGAGACCAATGCCTACTCTGCCATTAAGTTACAGGTGTACACTTTGGCAGAATATCTGTAATCGAAGATCAGAATAGCACATACCACATTCCTACCCTGCAATATACCTAGAATGATACATTCTCAAACCACAACCACTATCAAACCAAAAAGATTAATCTCAAAAGGTGGCCAGTGTAAAGCCATAGATTCAAGCAATGGAAGGAGATATTTTAACATCCCATGGGATCAGGAAAATGAAGGAATTCCAGTACACAGACGTTCCAACACAGGAATTCCAAAACAGAAAAAAGACATTTCTGACCACTGCATCACAGTACACATTAGTGTATTTACAGTCATCTTAAACTACTTTCACGACATCCAAGCGTTCTATGTTAAGAATTTTAGTGCTATGGTAAATGGTAAATGGACTGCATTTATATAGCGCTTTTATCCAAAGCGCTTTACAATTGATGCCTCTCATTCGCCAGAGCAGTTAGGGGTTAGGGGTTAGGTGTCTTGCTCAAGGACACTTCGACATGCCGAGGGCGGGGTTTGAACCGGCAACCCTTCGACTGCCAGACAATCGGTCTTACCTCCTGAGCTATGTCGCCCCTATAAAAGCATGAGTACTGGTGTGACCGTGTGGTGTGATGCGGCATCAGACAGGGCTTCTCTCAGCACAAGCGTCTTTTCAGACCCCAGACGTCACTGCCTAGTCTGCACAGACAGCGGTGAGCAGAGCATGAGCTGTGACCGAGCAGCCTAATAATGTATAAAACTACCTTTAGCGTGAAAAAGTACTTTAGCCCAATCATCACCAGAGTACTGTGCAGCACTGCGCTCACACGTGTAAGTGCTGCAGCACCCTGGACAGCGCTGGCCTAACTCAGAGGAAGCATTGCTGCATGGTCCTGACGCACAGGAGTACTGCAGCACCGCTGAGAGCGCTGGCCTTACTTAGTGCGGTCCTGCAACACCACGGACAGCGCCGTCCTCACTCACTAGTGTCCTGCAGCACCATGGACAGTACTCTCCTTCACTCACAATTGCACTGCAGCACCACGGACAGCTCTCTCCTTGCAGCCATTACAGCAGCTGCACCTCATCAATAATGTGAGCAACTGCAGTGCGTGACCCGACCAGTGGCGCTGCGTAAAGGCTCCTCTGGGAGAGGGTGTTCTGGGCTAAGCTGTGCAGATGTGGGTTTTTCAGATTCTAGCAGTTTCGAACAGGGGCAGCACGTGGCTATCCTTTCCAGTCTTTTCTGCAGCCGCTCTGCCTATAGAAGCACATTTCCACAGGCCCCCAAGCCATTTCCTCTGGGGAGCTCACTCAGATCTGATTGTTTATTTATGTATTTATTTATTTGTATTTCATGTAAAACTGTGCTTATTTATGCTAGCGAGGGGAAAGAATGTAAAACTGTAAAACTTAAGTATTTCTGTCTCTTAGATTATCTACACTTGCCATATGGACTGACCGGCTCCGTTGTTACATTGTCAAAATATGCATGTCAAATTTTCTGGTTAACTGCCAGAACTGTCTAGGCATAATAAGAGGATAGTGTCATGGTTTCCTGTACCAAAAAAGATACCCAAAGGATCAAATCCTAAATCAGAAAAAAGGGTCCTAGACTGATCTTTCCACGACTTTGGCCGGAACTACTTGGGACGCGGCGCCCATGCTAGTAGATTACAGCTGCCACACAAGCCCCGGAGCGAGCACAAAGTGCCCGCTATGCCTAGCGTACCTGACCGGCAAGCTTCGCTCCCGCTACACAAACTCTCTGCGTCTGGTGTAATCCCGGCCTTAAGCGACCTGTGAAATTTCATAAAATATCCTCATCTGCACAGGCCCTCCAGAGCTTTCCATCAAAAAGGGCACGGCCAGAAGCTCATGGCCCAGAGTGTCGGACGGGTAGGGTTTGAAAGAGAGTAGCTCCGGTAAGCTCAGCTAAAGTGCAAGCCAGTCTGTGCCTTAAGCAATTACAACCAATGAGCATGACAAAGGACAAGGGGTTGTGACCATTTACACGAGTAAAAGAGTACTTTCTGGCAGTCTGAAATGCTTAGAGAAAAAAAAATGCAATTGGAAAATCTTCTCTTTTTTTGCAAAAACTAGGCACAATTTTTTTAAAAAGACATTTAAAAAATGCAAACGTCACTGTGTGTGTGTGTGTGCGCTCATGTGTATGCGTGTGCGTCTGTCTGCCTGTCTGTATGTGTGCACGCGTGCATGTGTGTATATGAGAGGTTGTTTAGGCCATAAATCATACTTCCTCTCTCACGCACCATCATACTCTCTCACAAACACCATTATACTCTCTCACAAACACCATTATACTCTCTCACAAACACCATCATACTATCTCACACACACCATTATACTCTCTCACAAACACCATTATACTCTCTCACACACACCATTTTACTCTCTCACAAACACCATTATACTCTCTCACAAACACCATCATACTATCTCACACACACCATTATACTCTCTCACACACACCATTATACTCCCTCACAAACACCATTATACTCTCTCACAAACACCATCATACTATCTCACACACACCATTATACTATCTCACACACACCATTATACTCTCCCACATTAACTCCACACACACCTCACACCATTATACTATCTCACACACACCATTATACTCTTTCACACACACCATCATACTCTCTCACAAACACCATTATACTCCCTCACAAACACCATTATACTCTCTCACAAAAACCATCATACTCTCTCACACACACCATTATACTCTTTCACACACACCAGGGCCTGCCCCCTCTCAGCAGCCCCTCCAGCTTTCAAATTGACAGGGAGCATCTAAATCAAGCTAGTTTTAATACCACTTTAAATTCAACTAGCTTTGTTAATACAATAGCAAGGTGTATGGTTCTGGAGAAGTGCCAAAACGTGTCAGAAGAGGCCAGTGGTGGCTATATCCTAACCAGCCAGCTACCATTCTAGCTATTGACTAGCCAGTAATCGAGGCCGTTGGTGGACATAATTACATAATTACATAATTACAAAAACAATTACATTGAAAAACCTGTAAAATCGCAGGTTTCAAGGCTTAAAGCACCTCTAGCATCCCACTACACATTTCTGTTTCACCTTCTTGAAACAGTGCTAAAAGCATCTCAGTTAAAATATTCCCGTTTCATTCCTGCATGTTTTTCAATGTAATTGTTTTACTTGATTTGTCTAGTAAAGAATACAATGGATGACAACTTTGCAAGCAATGTCAGGTTTATGTGAGATAGAAAACAGGTTGAGAACAGATTTGTATTTCATTTACCCAATTACTACTGCAATAAATTTCGGATAAACATTGTTATTGCTGCTGTTTCGACAGGTCACTGCCAGCGTGGTTTTTCCTATAGCATAATGGTAGTGAATTGCAATACTATCACATTTACCACACACTTGTTTTGTGAGTTGTTATTGGTGTTTGTGTTCTCAGCATTTTTGTTTTTATTCGCTTTCATTCCTGCAAGTTTTTCAATGTTATTGTTTTACATGATTTTTCTCATAAAGAACACAATGGGTGACAACTTCACAAGCAATGTCAGATTTATACGAGATGGAAAACTGGTTTTCCATCACATATAAACTGGAGATGGAGGTGCCGCTGAGAGGGGGCGGGTCTTGTCTGTGTAAAGGCTTTAAGCCAATCAGGAACTGATCATTTAAACTGCCTTCCGTTTCAATCAAACTATCATCCGTTTTTCAATGAAACTCTCATATACATACTAGTATTCTCTCACACATTCCACTATAGCCTCTCACACATACAATCATTCTCTCTCACGCATACTACTATTCTCGATGATGGTGTGTGTGAGAGAGTATAATGGTGTGTGTGAGAGAGTATAATGGTGTGTGAGAGTATAATGGTAGAGAATATAATGATGTGAGAGTATGTGAGAGGGTATAGTGCTGTGTGAGAGAGTATGATGGTGTATGTGAGAGGGTATGATGGTGTGTGTGAGAGAGTATGATGGTGTGTGTGAGAGGGTATGATGGTGTATGTGAGAGAGTATGATGGTGTGTGTGAGAGAGTATGATGGTGTGTGTGAGAGAGTATGATGATGTGTGCGAGAGAGTATAATGGTGTGTGTGAGAGGAAGTATAATGGTGTGTGAGAGTATAATGGTAGAGAATATAATGATGTATGTGAGAGGGTATAGTGCTGTGTGAGAGAGTATGATGGTGTGTGTGAGAGGGTATGATGGTGTATGTGAGAGGGTATGATGGTGTATGTGAGAGGGTATGATGGTGTGTGTGAGAGCATAATGGTGTGTGTGAGAGGAAGTATGATTTATGGCTTAAACAGCCTCTCATATGTGCACACACTGTGTATGTACTGCATACATACAGAAGCACGGAGTTGGCCTCTCCAGCTCTGAGAATCTGTCCTTGCAGGCCCATGGTTCTGTGGCTCTGCACCAGAGACACAAGACATTCCTCTTTCCAGGAATCAAGAAAGAGGTGAACAGCTTGCAGAACAGACACGAGCAAGAGGTGCCTCTGCGTTCGTTCCCACTCTATTCTCAGCTTTTCCTTTCACAGGGTGCATGTCACATGCACACTCCCCCTGACAAGTCTAATAACAGAGCTTGAAGTTAAGTTTGCTCTTTTTTTTTTCTTTTACCTTGATTGCACTATGGGAACTGAAATGGTGGCCACATTTTTACTGTTTTTACTGGCTCGGCACTGCCAGGTACTGCCTGCCTCGCAACACAGCACATGTGCCGATACACGAGGGGAAGCCAATCCTGAAAGTTTTTAAACAAAACAAATCAGATCAGAAAACATAATTTAGTACAACCGTTGTTTCTGTAAAGATTAAAGCAATGCAAAGAGGCTATACAATTCCAGCCAAGAACAAAAGCCTTTGAAGTAAAACGAGCTTGCACAAAAATACATCATAAACAAAGAACACGGTTATGAATCCTTACGCCCACTCTTCGGAAACATCATTTCAAAATAGCAGTCGTATTGTTCAGCTCAAATTGAATGATGCGTTGAAGTGACAATCACAGTGGATATGCAGGTCGTCACAAGGCAAGTTACAACGTAGTGCCGTGTCAATATTTTGAGCACAGCCCTAGCATTTACACTACCGGGTTTCTAGCATGCTGGAGAAAGGTTTAAAATACTAAGTCTTCGGTATTGATGTGCCTCGACAGAGCTAAAGATTTAGAAATTCTGTACCGTTTGTGAGTTCCACAGTCCCCGAGCCAGTCACGAGCAGGCTGGTTCTCTGGGGCCAGGTAATACCGCCACAGTCGCACGAATAAAGATTCTGAGCCCGTGCTGGCCCAGCGTTTTACACCCTTCCTCCCGTCCGGACTCCTGGGCCATTTCCGCTACGCTGTTAAATGCACACAGTGGCAGTTAACCGCCGTGTACAGCCAACAAATTCAGAACGGCGTAATGCATTTCCCTGTCCTGTTCTCAATTCGACCCGGCGGATTTTTGGGCGAGCAGCACGCTAAATGTTTATTGGCTGATTAATTAAAAGATACTGACATGTTGCCTGCACAGATGGGGCCAGGTAGAAGGCAAATCATTTAACAAAAACAGGAAAAAACCTTCAGGTAAGAAGTGAACATCTATTAAAGCAATATACAAAATACAAAAAATAAATGAGTACACTATAACTGAACAGGTAGCCCGCAAAGTCACAAATGCCTTATGCTTTATGTAGGCTATTACTTCTTACTGAATATAAGCAATGCTTGCACAGCCATCACATTGCACATGCAGCATAAGTGCAATAAAAGTGCATTTAATTATTTGTCCACACACTTGTAGTCCATATGTATTTTTTAAATGAAATTAGTAAATAAGAGTACGGCATCAACATTTCAGATCAAGACTACCACAACCACGCTAAAGTGATAAGCGACTAGCCAGCGCCCATATTTATCACTTGGAAAATAGGAAACCCCTCCGCCCATTTCATACAAAGGGACAGAGCGGTAATCTCACATCTGGCCAGCAACAAATATCAATGATTCACAGATATCAGCCGTATCTAATAACATGGTAACATGCGCAGTGAGGCGCTAGGGAAGTGTCACATTCAGAAGAATGAGGCCAAACCTCATTCCGTCCAATGAGGCTGAATCTTCCCGAGCTGAATAAGCACTACTTTAAAGAAGAAGGGGACCGGTCTTTCTTCGAAGCCTGTTAATGATACTGGAAGAACGGCCATTACTGTTCTACAGCGCAATCAGTGGACGTCGACCGTTTCCACAGAAAATGAGAGATTTCCACAGGGGGGAATGACGATCGTGCGCTATGATGTCAAGCTCAGGCTGATATGCTATTTATGTTTAGAATCCGAGTTATCTCTTTTTTTCTACCTTCTGTAGATATATGGTCATCTTTCAAATAACCATGACAACCGTGCTAAAATGACACTATGAAAGGGTAGAAATTACATTTTTAATTATATTCTCCTTTTTTATATGGCCCCAGAGTTCCACAATAAGTGCTACTCACAATTTTTATCCCCATTTTGACAGCACGTTGTTTTCCATTTTCATCTTTCCCTGCCAAATGTGAAATATATCATTTGTTATATGTTTTTCAAGCAATTGGAAACAAATTTGATCATGAATTTTTTAAGACCTCTTTGGAGACTTTTCAAAAGGAATCAATTGAAATGACAGCTCGTATATGAATGTTTCACAATCCAACTCATCCAACCCCCTGCCCCCCCGCTCCCCACTTCCTTCAGCCCTCCAAATGAGTGATGGATGCATGGATCATTGAGCCAAGATTATGCTACGATATGGGACCAAAGTGAGGCAAGATTATGCTACGATTTGGGACCAATGCTGTACTGGTCCAGTGATTTTTAGGCACTACAAAGGCAAAAACAAAAAAGACCAGCTGCAGCCTAGCATGCCACTGCACAAAGACTGAGCTTCTGTAGCATCAAACCTCCCATAGTTCATTCTGCCAGTCATTTTGACTAGAAGCATTAACTTTACCAGCCCAGTACAGTTGTGACAGCAGAATTCAGGTAACTACATTCTGTCTCCAGTTCCCCTCCCCCTGACTTAACTTCTGTCTCCTCATGTTCCACTGTTGTGTCACATTCCCTGGAATTATCACTTCCACTTTTAATCACTTTTGCAACTTCGGCTTTTTTAACTTGTGACAGCGTTGGTAGGCTAAATAGCAAACATGTCAGTCGTTCAGTTCAACACTTCTGTGTTCCAGAATGCTCTACTAAAAGTTGCACCCACTTCTGCGAGCCCTGTACTTAATCTTGAGCACATGACCATCTGGCCTGTCAACTACAACTTCAGCAGTCATCTTCCAGGTGCCCAAATTCATCAATTGTTTGGCAATCCACACAGATATGTCACTAACAATACCAATAGCGACCACGATGTGTTTATCAGAGCAAAACACTACAATGATGCCACTGCAGGTGTGGGTGAAGAGGAAAACAGGGACCCATAAACAGCAAGTGCTGTTTACCAGACCTGCCAACAGAGTAAAATAATATCCTACTGCTACATGGAATACCGATGCATTTAAAGTGTTTTGCACATCTCGGAACTTGTCTATAAACCACACAACCAAGATTACAAACGATTAGCATACGGAAGACAGCAGTGAGAGCACAATTTAAATTATGATTTAATGCAGGTTCTGATCACTGCAAATATAACCAATCGGAAAAAGTGGATGACTCAATGATATGCAATTTTTTAAAAACACGCACATGGGAAATTCAAGCACGAGGAGCAAATCCAACAACCAGCCAACTACACAAGGAGTACTTACCCCATACTGGCAATTTGCACATTCAAGAAAATGACTTTTTTCACATTTTGTTTTGCGAGCACAATTAATCACGGGCAATTTGAGAATAGCTGTAGCAGATACAGGTCCACTGCAGCCATACAGGATAAGCCGTCAATGCATTGAAACAAAATAACAGGAAAAAACTCACGGAATACTACAACCTCAATCAATTTAAAAATAAAACTATTCAGTCAACCAGCTTAAACATTTCTGAAGGCTGAAGTCAGCATGCTATTCCGGGCTTTGACATGAACAGCAGCTCAGTCACAAAATTACAAAAAGCACGCCAAGTACATGCAAAAATGTCTTTAGTTAAATGGGTTACAGCTTAAAAAAATATATATGTTTGTCTTGTCAGACAAATTCTGCAAGTGCCAAGGTAAGGGTATCTTTTGATGAGCAGGTTTTCACACAAAGAACATAGGACATAAAAAAGAGAGTAAAACAACTGACAATAAAGATTACATTTAATGACTAAATTTAGAGCACTGAACGTATTTACTTGTATCACATTCACAGGTGCCCCATTTTTTCACATATATGCCACAGCTGCAAACAGCTGGTTTTATTTTCCTAACAATATTTTTTAAAGACACAGAGAGGAATGCTTGGTGTAAACCCAACAAGCCCAACTCCTTACAGAAAAAAAAACTATTTCACTTGTTCTTGGTGAAGATTTCATTGCTGTATCGTCTGTGCCTCAAACATGTTCAGTGTCAACACTGTGCTGTTATTTCCTCTCCTCCACCTACTGTAATTATATGGTAACTGAATGATTAACTGACTGCTACAATTAAGTGAATCGTGACTGTTTTGACACACTGCTTGAAATGGAGGCTCCATCAACCCCTTTGTGATGGAGGACTGAAATGCCCTATCTTTTAAAGAGCATCACTGAATCAAGAAACTTGGAAGTGAGATCCGGTGAATAAATAAAATACAAAAAGTTGGCCGCTTTTCAGAAGACCGTGTTCATCTCGTGATTTCTGCTCTCACGAGGTACGGAAGATCCGTGGAATATGACGGGCTTAGGGATGGAAGGGATGTTTCAAAGGCCATCTGGTGTGAGCTTCTCGTCTTCCTGCGGAGGCTGCCTAACCGCTCTAAACTGCATCCTCGACCCGCACAATCGGATGCCAAGAAACATGTTGCTCTGAATTTCACTTTAATGACCGATAATTCCTGCCTTCGCGCCGAAGTAGGGAGGGCATGAAAAAGCTGCAGCCTCTAAAAAACGGACCTCGGGGGCACCGCATTCAGGCAACACAGCTCCCGGACCAGTTCCATTGCTGCCCTCTGGTGATATGGGTGAAAACGAGTCCGCATAAACTGTCCAGCATAAACCACTTGTGCAGTGGCTTTATGACCGTGCCCTAGTCTCGAACTCAAAAGCATTTCAGCGGAGGCTGATCTGCCAGACTTGACTTCACTTGATTAGTTTTTTTAGGTTGACCACCGCCACTAAAAAGCCCTGTCAGGCGGCTGACTTGTTGCAGTTTAACGTGATCCAATTTACAATTTTGTCCGCTCCTTGGCGCAATTCTTTAACGCTGTAAACGACAAGGGGTTAAAACGTGCAAGTACCGGATGAGATGCAAGACTGAGCACACATTTCCCTCACGTGTCTTATCATCAAGTGGCAATATATTACTGAACCACGAAAGAACAGAAGGCTGCGTAAGGAATAGGTTTATTTATTTATATATTATGGCTTTCATCACAGACTGCACACCACCGTAAATCAATGTAATTTTCTTTTCATTTTAGAATAATGATTTGATGTTTTCTCCCGTTCTCTGTTTTAATACACGTCCCCGCGCAATGTTGAAAAATGCTTAACGGTCCAGCTACAGCACGTCATGTCATTATAATTATACCTATTGCGGTTGTAAAAGGCTCAAAAAAAGCATTGTTCAAAGAAGGGGTAATGCTATAATCTAAAAAAAATGTAATAAAATTTTAATTACAGAATTATACTGTGTGATATTATGGAAAATCATCGCCAATATTTGACGGCATACAACAAAGACACAATACAATACTTTGATAAACTTTAATAAAAGGGGAGGTAAACAATATCAAGGTCCTGGACAATCCGTTAGGAGCGAAAAACAACTACCCGCGCATTTCACAGCTGCGTTGCATTGCCCTCTACCAACTCGAGGTCAATGGACACCCACTTGCTAATTCTTATTTAAGAAAGGTTTAATGGATTATTAGCCGGTGACTAGCAACTATACACGATACAATATTGACGATGTCGGTCCTTTCATTTTAAGTTTAGAACAGCTGGACACATTTCAGCAAGGACAGACAATCCACTAACTAACTTTTTGTTATGACAGGCAGTTTTAAAATGCGTGAATTGCTCTTCTGTTCGGGGTTTCTGCAGAAAAAACGCAGTTCTGCACCATACATAAACCCTACAGCTCAGAGAGCTTGTGTATCGGCAAAAAATAAATAATAATAAATAAATAAATAAATAAACAAATCTGATAAACAATTGTTTATAGTTACGTCATGAAAATCAAGTACCAGGCACAGCCCGGTTAGCCTATTCGTCCCAATCCCTAGACACTACAGATGTGCATGCATAGGCTACAAACAGGCTACAGACGTTTAAAGAAATGTGGGGGAGATGTCAGCCCTTGTATTGCATTTTAAGAGACGCATTCAAACCACGGGCTTTGGCTAGCGTCCTTGAGTCGCAGTAAACGAATCACTTTGTTTATCTATCACTCCTAGAAAAGCACTTCAAACATTACGCAACAGAATTAGCGCGCGCTTAAAGTAGCGCAAGGCTAATAGTCACGTCACGTTTAAGGTAATTTCCCTTCATCCACAGAACTAATGAAGACATGAGTTTCCACAGGTAATGCACATTTCCCGTATTCCAAGCATCACAGAGAAAACTATTTTTATAAAAACATACCTTGTTGAAGCAGCAGAATAGCCATCCCGATCAGGATAACCCAGCACACCGGACTGTTCATGTCGATTCTATTGGTAGTTTGTCTCGAGCGAACGGGCTGTTTTGAAAACGCAGGTGGTGAATTTAAAATCCACAGTAAAGTACTACCGCGAAGCGCGCAGTTCCAATGATAAGTCCCAGTCTTCCCCGATGGAGAGAGGCAGTAGGAAAGTAGCAAGAATCCCTCTCTCAAAAGCGCCGGCTATTGGTTGCGTTTGATGATAGACTGACTAACGATAGGCTGGTTCGCAAGGCATTCAAAGAAGCTTTTGTCCAAAATAACACTGTGGCTTCATTATGGTAGATTCACCTAACCGTTTTTCATCACTCTTCTAAAGAAAATCAAAATTGATTCAGTTGAATGAAGAATTCATTTATTTGATTTTACCTCCAATAACTTATTTTCTCCCTGGTGGACGGGGGAGTTTTGAATTTCAGTTTGTTCAACGGAAATAACGGTTTGCCCCATACACCACAACACTACTGTAGACAGGACACTATGGCCTTGGCTTTGCCTGCTAACTTTTCCACCACTAGAAGTAGGCCTATGTCTTTCTGACTGTAAAATGGATAACTGGATAATTTATGGCCCAGGCTGCATGAACAGTAAAGCTTATTTAGCAAAGAAGTGATCTGACTTGAAGGTATGACACTTAATGAGAGCCTTTCAGTGTGGCTGAGGTATTCACTTCACCTGCTTCCTTGCACAAACAGCTTAATGGAAGGGGCATTAACCTTTAATGTGCTTGAAAGGTATTGTGGTGAAGGACCTCTTTTCTGCTTCAAACTCACATTCAGTGTATTAAGAACATTAAAGCGGCAGTTCCATTCTCTGCTTGGGAGTTATGGTAGTACCACTCCTGGTCCTGAAGAGTCTCGGGGTCTGCTGTCATTTGTTTTCACTTTAAAATCAGCCACCCATTCAAACCCAGTAAACCATGCGATGTGTGTTAACTGTGTAATCAACTGCTTTAGTCGATCAATAAAATGCTGCGTAACAACGAAATTCATTACATCTGTGGGTTGAGGACCTTTGGTGCTGCATAAGTTTTCGTTTTGTATCTAAGGGCGACATCTAAGACTTTGTTTACATCGCCTGGTAAAAGTGACCCAATTCTAATTGTTTGCTCACGTTGCACAGATCGGATATGTACTATGATCATGCAAACAGTAAAAAAGCACATCGAACTGGTATTTTCAGATCCGTTTTGGGCCACAGCCGCAAGCAGTGTCTGATCCATAACTGCAGCATCTGGGTGATTTAGCAAAAACTGCTGTCGCACGTCACCAAGGTGAGTATTAAGTGTTCTTGGTTGGGCCAGCCCCCACTATGAACGGTGCTATATAAATGCAATCAATTTCTCCACGAACATCATTTATTAGAATTTATTAGATTCCAGAGGTATTACACGTTGTTGGGCGCTAACCAAAAAAAAGTGTTTTAAAATCAAGAGGCAATGAAGCATGTACACACAAAATCTGTTAGAGTAGCGTAATTCAACTCTGAGCTCTAAGCGAAACAAAATAACACGGAGGTCTTTATAAAAGCCAACAGACGTTGTCACGGAGATTAATGCCCAAATGAGCACTGACCTCAGCAGCATAAATCTGGGTGACAGGAGCCGTTCAGATAACAAGGTACAGAATTCAGAAGTCGGACAGCTCCCCAGTCCTGGAACCGGTTGCCTTCTTTGTCTGATTTAGGATCGGCGTTCCTCTCTTCCTCTCAGTCTGGTATTTTTCACTGTACATCTGAAAATGCACTCTTCTTACTTTGTTCTTAGCTAATTCTTCTTGGCGCTTTCAGAAATGTAACTATAGTCTCTCTCTCTCTCTCTCTCTCTCTCTCTCTCTCTCTGTCTCTCTCTCACTGTCTCTTCCTCTCTCTCTCTCTCACTATCTCTCTATCTCTCTCTCTCCCTCCCTCCCTCCCTCTCTCCCTCCCTTGCTTAGAAAATATAGGCCAAGGCTATGATTTTATCTGACTGCAAAGTGCATAATCTTTTTCTTTTTATACCATATGGGAATAAAGCGTTGTTGTCAAAATAGGTTCAGCCATTACCGATGCAGATTAAAAGAGTTTATCAGTTTAACAAAAAGCAACAGTGCATTCTGGTTAGATTCAACTAGATAAACTTACCACAAATTCTGCTTTTACCCAGTCTATAATTTCAAATGTAATTAAAATTGGATAGGTTTACTAATGGTCATAATTAGTTTATACTACATATACTCAGTTTACATCTGTCTGTAATATGGTATCAACACCATTTGTTTTTGTCACAGGGAGCATTTTTGTTTTCTGGTTGGCAAATTGATCAAAACAATGTGAGAACTAGCACATGGTCATTAAGCAATGTGTTATGGGATCAGTCTATACAAAAAGTGTCTCTGATATGACTGTACTGTGAAATTCTATACTGTAACACCATTATTTATTTTATTTATTTTATTTTATTTACTATTGTAATACCACATAATCCTTAAAAAGGTGTTGGAACAAATCTGGCCCTAGGTGCACATGCTACCTGTGGATCAACCATTTGTGGTGGTGTTCAGAATTTAGCTCAACAAAAAGAATTTAGCTTAACATTTCAGCATTTCAGCATACAAATCAGCATTTTTGGGAAGCCAGTGTGTGAAATTATATAATACAATAATGGAGTACAACTGGTGATTCCAAATGCGAGGGAAACTGTTTTTGGTTGTCGGTTGTAGCTGTGTAAAAGCTGCCAAGCTAAAAAAACAGAACAATATTTAGACATTACAAAATGTTATAAAGGGCATAACTGGAAGACTAGCTATTGTTTTAAAAACACCCTCCTCTTCACTGTTTTGAGATACACCATTTTATGCCAGCGAAAGGGCAGCATGGCTTTGTTAATTAAGTTTTCCCTTTTGATCCTTTTTTATATAAAGGCAAACAATAAGTTTTTTTGTTTTTTTTGGGGGGGGGGGGTTAGGTCTTTATTGTTATCAAAGACAAAATGTCTGACACATGTTGAAATGGCTAATTATTTGCGTTGTTCCGTCTCTTCACTATACTAATGCAAGCCAAATCATTTTTTCTCTCTCAAAAGGGATTGCAGCCAAAATAATGACTCCCTCTCTAGCTGACCATGCACACTTAAATTACAGCGGAGAGACCGATGTTTCCCTCCAGTGTGGCTCTGTTAGCCTACGCTTATATTTTAGTGAAGTGAAATAAAAGTCCTGGTCCCGGGTGCTAATTTAGAAAACTTTACACACTACTTTACACAACATCACATTCAGTTAGCAGCTGCTTTTATCCAGAGCAATTTAAAAATATATGATAAAAATACATGCATTTGCATTTCTGATTGTCTTGAATGTACACAGCTGGATAACTCCTGGACTAATCAATGACAGGAAAGAACTGCAACTGTGATATAACAGATGGGAATTGAACCTGCAACCTTCAGGTCAAAAGGAACGCTGTCAAATTTCCACCTCCGCACCGGTGTGCTACTGTGGCAGTAATTAAATCCATTTGAGGCCGGCGAATTGCTAGTTGCTATACGAAGGCTTCGTCTATTTTTGTCGGTGAATAAGAAAGCTCTCCGAGGTGCAAATGAAATTGCAAGTGAGCTGGAAAGAGACTCAGCGGGATTAACTCCTTTATGCTGGCTAATCCATTAAACGTCACTGCATTTTGTTGATTAGCGTGTTCTGGTGCAATCTGTGATTAAGCAAAAAAAAAAAAAATGTGGTTAATGTGACATAAATTTGAGAGGGTATCGCTTTGTTAATACTGAGTGCTTATAATCAGGTGCACAGGGTTGTGTGGCAAAATGTTTTAAGCGGGAGGGAGAGGAGGGTGTGGCTAGTTTCTTTGGACACACTGGATATATCTAACACATACATATTCCCTATAAACACCATTTACTTGATGGTGTAACCATGTTTCCTACAAGCCCATTTTCCTCCATGTTTGTACAGATATACATTTTTAAGAAGCCGTGTCTGCTGGTGACTGTATTTCAGGGAACAGCCCCAAAAGTAACATTGTGTGCAATTAGGATAAATAAATTGCTAAATTAGTAAGACAGCTGCTTGTGACGTGTTCCACAAATGTAACTTAGATCAGCCACCTTCTTTTTCATCAGGCCTTTTTTCTTTAGTTCTTTTGTGTGCAAATTCCACATGCATTCTGCAAGTTTAAAGATGAGACTGTTGAGATGGACTGCCTTTGACTTAAAGGCATCATTGTAATGATGCATGCCATGAATACTGTACATTGAGAAATGCTCTTTTGGAAATTGAGTCTAACAAAAGTCACTTTGTTGTTCTTGTGTTGTTTTTTTTTTCTTATATTTTTTATGTTTTGTCTTTTTCTCATGATCCAATTTCTTGAAATTCTACCCAGCATCCTTTCTACCCAGCATCCAAAAAAAAAAAAAAAAACTCCCATGGAAGGCTGTGAACAAGGAACCTTGGATGAAAGCACCCCTGTCTGAATACCAAAACAAACAAGTCCCAGTCAGACATAAAGTGCACTCGAGAAAATTTATTTATTTTTCTTTCAATTTACATCAAAACAAGAGATGCATCTTAGAAGTTAATTTAATTTTAATGCTAATCCGAAATTAGAATTAATCAGTTCAATGAATTGCACTTGTATGCACAGCCGGAATGCTGACGTAGTGTCACAGAAATCAAATGAATAAATTAAAGACATCACAGGCATATCTTTGAACGGCTTCACAAGAAAATAAGAAAAGGTGGTAAAAAAGGAAATCAGTCAACTGTGCTGTTCAGCATGGACCTCAAGACACTTTAAATACTGCATTTGGTTGAATTTTAAGGTGTAAATCTGACTGGGCTAGTAGTATGTTGTTATGAATTAAAAGATGCAACAATTTTTGTTATTTAAAATATTTAAAAGCTTTTATTTGAAAGCTGATTAACCTTCAAAGCTTCAGCGCAGTTCTAAAAAAAATTCTGTTCTAAAAAAGATCCTTCCACGAATCAAAGATTTTGGGAAAGGTATTTGGGGTTGTGTTTGGATGTTTGGTGGTGGAAAACATGGTGGACCCTAAGCACAACATAATTGTGGATTTCCTCAACAGACAGGCTGAAGGAACTTTTTTATAAAATACATGGATGACAGGGTGGCCTAACTGTTCGCTTCCTTAGTTTCTTTGTGTACCTGGGGTACACAAAGTAAGGACCTTTGTGTGTGCTGGTTTTTTTACAGCTGAAATAACAATGTCAATTGTCAAAAGAGCAGGCAATTTATATGTAGTCTGCAAAGTGGGCTGTACTACATACAGCAGATTGATTGTGTTGATCAACTGGTTGATTGATTGACAGCCAACCGCACCCGAGTTACAGCTGCTGAAACTGTGGACATCTGGTTCCCTCGTCTTGATTTTATCAGAGAAAAACCGTGGAAGCTCGCCCAATTAATGTTCCCTCGTTCTGAGTATATCAAAGAGAAAAATCGTGGAAGCTCACAAATTAATGTTCTGAGCGAGCTGCGTTCTTTATGGAATTGTCCAGAATACCAACACGGATAAACAGGGTTTCTCAGAAGCAAGCCTGAAAGCCCTGCTGCAAACCCCTGCATTTCCACTTGAGAAGCAAGATGAGAGATTTGCCACTTCTGACATTTATTTGAATTGGGCTTCAGGACGATAATTAGCTGGTGTTTGGAAAATTACATATTAAGAAAAGTGACAGACAAATGAAGACAAATGAAGGCGTTGAAAGACTCGGTTATCATTCTGATTGTATGAGGCAGGGGAGCAGACGCACTGGGTTGTCGGGATGTGTTTTGCTTTTGAAATAGCAACTATTCAATGTCACATTATATTGCCACACATATGATTCATCTGTCTTACAAATAGCATCCATCAGACCTGCTTTCCTTTATCCATTCTCATTCTGTCAACCTTGAAGATTACAAATATGCAGAACCGGTATAAATTAAGTAACTATATAAAGGATTCTTTTTTGGAGATGAATGTTCAGCCACATAGATCTAAGTCATATAAATATATATATTTTTAAAAGCTGAGTAACAATTTCCTATTACTTTTGAAAAAGAAAGTGGGTATGAGAACCTGTTCCAAGAAACGAAGTTGGAATATGTTTCTATGTCCTTGACCCATGGTTGCAATGGCCTTTATCTACTGTAATTACTGTCAAGTTTGATCAGTATACAAAAATACACTTCCCCCATAAATCAAATGCTGCTGCTACTTCTTTGAAGTTCACCATCTGAGCTGCTCAGACATTGTACCAGAGGATTTCCCTTCATTCATAATGTAGGAGTCCAACTGATCAGAAATAGCAGATCATTTAGCAGATGCTATTATCCACAGCGACTTACACAACTTTTTACATTACATTGAATCCTATACAGCTGGATATATACTAAAGCAAATGGACCCTTGAGCAGGTTTACAACGGCAGTGTCCTACCTGGGAATCGAACCTGTGACCTTTCGGTTACAAGACCAGCTCCTTATTATACTACACTGCCACCCTAGTACTACACCCTGGTATTATAAGATGAGGAACATCCTGTCAATTAAAACCCTGCCTCCCTGGTGATGCTGTGGAGAATCATGTCACCAGAGCGAGCACAAGTGCTTTCAGGATTTAACATCAGACCTTGGTAGGCATCACACTGGAACTGAGAGGAACCACTCAGCGACCCCACTTAGTCATTATTTTCGAATAAATATGTCCTAGCCAATGTTTGTCATTACAATCACTATACCATGTTCTTGATACGTGGGTTGAAATCATATGTGATTTTTCTGCAGAGTATGAATCCTCTGGCTCCTTTAAATATTCTGTGGTCTGCCTCAAACCAACATTGTTAATGCAATGACAGCTAAGAAACAAATCGATAAAGATATATTTCTCTCTTATCTCTATTCAAGAAGTCAAACACTGTATTTGTTTGACCTTAATGGACAATATGAACATGTATTTCATTTGGTTAGTTACCAATACATACTGTGCTATGGTGTTCTCTGATACACTAACAACAAACAAACAAATGACAACAATTAAATGTGGAATGCAGTATTGAATGAAATGAGTGTCTTGTTGCACATTTCATGTGCTCCTTTTGGTACATCGGCGCCCTCTGTTGATCACCAAGATGTTTTACAAGCAACTGAGGAGGCCAGCCCTGGGCAGGATTTCCAGTAAAATGTTTACATGATAAATTTACTTACTGTGGAACTCATTGCACATACTACACTGCATGTAGACTTCATTGATTCCATGTACCTTGCTGTCAGAAATGAAAGCAACGAAACACCGTTTGTGGTGCCAACGTTATGTAAAAGAAAAATACTAAACAAGTAAAATTTAAGTACTGAATGACTAAGACTGACTACAGCTAAAGAGTAAAACTGTTTTCCTATGTGAATTATGAGGATATTGGACTTCAAATTGAATGGCTTATCCCTTATAAATGTCCTCCAATGTGTACATAACATTCTAATGAACTGATCACTATCTGCTCGGAACAGATTAATTATAAGAGGTGCTGCATGGCCAGATTGAACAGCTCAGCATGAGCCAAACAGACCCTGATTGATTCGAACACAAACTTCACTTAAAGGTTGAGATCGTATCTGCTGATGGTGCATTATGTGGTGCATAATTTTGATCTCTGTTACTTTCTGTATATAGGAGTCAGTGATACACCAATATACTCATCCAAGTATTCACAGAAAGGATCTCACTCCATTGCAAAACAAGGTATTGGTCAAGCACTCCCATTGGTTGACTGTAAAGTGCCTTTTCATGAAAAGTAACGAGTGAATGACAGCACATTTGCCAGGCTTCAGTTCAGCCTGGTGTAAGTGTACCTTCAGGACCCAAAAAGCACTCCAGCCACACACCAGCAATAGCAACAGCTCACTGTCCTCGTGTAGCCATAGAATTCTTAACTTGCTGTGGCATACACTGAAACAAATTTATTTTCAAGATGATTCCTAGATAGCTTAGCTATCTCTTATGCCAAAATACCAAGCAAAATTGGACCACATAACATTCTTTACAACACAGTGACCTTTTACAGCTGTGCAATTCTGTTAGTATTATGCAAATATTGTATGTGCATATTACACAAAATGTTTCTATTTAAAAAAATAAAAATAATAACTTCATGACCAAGGACTCTTCAGCACACAGATAAAAAAAATATTTCCCATGCGCCATTTAAACGACAGATTTTAAATTGGGCATAGATTTGTTTCGTAAGAAAAAAATACAAATGTGATTGCTTTGTTTATTAAATTGACAGAAACAGCAGAACATGTTTGTGTTAAAAGCTAAGTTGCCTCCTCCAAAGAGAAAAGGATCTTGTTGAAAGGGGAAAAGTGACTGGGAGCTGAACATCTAGACTCACTGTATTCATGTAACGAGCCAGTTTTCCCATAACCATTGATTTGTGGAACATTTTATGTAAATGGCCTTGTTAATGACATCACAGACAAGGTCTTTTGTCAAACTATGAATTTTCCTGGCAAAGAGGATTCTAACAGTAAACAGGGCATTTGCATGCATTTCCATTTCAAACGCTGTCTACACACTTCACCATGATGCATGATGGGCTAAAATTTTCTTCCCAAAACAATATTTTGTGGAATTGTGTCCGGCAAGGCCCACCGCCATAACTACCACTTGCTTATGCATCACTAAATAAAGAAATAAACAAGAAAATGGACCCTCAGAGGCAGAACAGCAGCAGTCAAAAGCTAAGCTTTCTATGTTGTGTTCCATGTGAAGTGTCAGGTGCTATGCCATCAATGTTTTTTTTTTTTTTTTTTTTTTAAGCTGCAGGCAGTGAGAAATGGCAGGATTAGATAATGCACGGAAAGGCCTCACTGTTTGAGTGTGTGTGTATGTGTGGAAGGAGGGGGGGTGAACTATGCCTGCCTTGGTGCACCTCATTCCTCCTACACTCTCCAGTGTAAGTAATTTACAGCTGTTCATTTTACCCCCCCAACCCCACACACACACACTCCCATTGTCCTCTGTGCAGCGACAGTGATAGAGGGGCAATTTTAAGTTTGAGCTGCAGGCTGTCAGTCTCAACTGCAGCTGTGCTTCTTCCATTATGACAGCCCCATTACAATAAGCTCCAGAAAACCTAACCTGGTGACACGATGGCCCAGGGCATTGTTGAGAAAGAAGTGAAGTCCTGACTGGACCGAAATCCTCATGACAATAATTTTATTTTTTGTAGACATTTACCTGGTTTATTATTCAACAGTGAATTCATTTTTAATGATTCTGAACTTCCCAGCTGCTTGTGAAGAAGAAAAATGTGCACGCGAAATGACACGTATGACAGAGCTTTGTTTTTGCCACAACTCAGAAAGAGATAAGTGAGATGCTTTCATGTGAATTATTTGTTTGTGATTCACTCTTCCCAATTTCAGACATTGACTCCCAGTATTACTCAGTCAGCACATCAATCAAAGCAGTTCCCTGGTGGGAATTCCTGCTACTAGCAAAAGATGTAATCTAGCAGGAACCAGCTTCTGCTCCAGCTGGATACCATCTGGGAATTTGGTGATGGTTCCGTACCAAACTGGCCCGCCAGCTGGACACTGTCTTGCTAGCATGGTCGCTATCTCAGCCATCTTGTTCCCAGCCTGACAATCTCCAAACCAGCTTCAAACCAGCTGGACCTGCTTTTAAAATCAGACCGGAATTTCCACTAGGGTTGATTTAAATCTCCTCACAGAGTTTCTTTGGTCTGCATTACATTGCAGGCATTTAGCTGACGCTCTTATCCAGAGCGACTTAGACAGCTTTTTACGTAGAATTTACATTGCATCCATTTTATACAGCTGGACTGAATATACTGAAGCAATGCAGGTTTAGTACCTTGTTCAAGGGTACAACAGCAGTGTCCTACCCAGGAATTGAACCTGTGACCGTTTAGGTTACAAGACCAGTTCCTACCCGTTATACTACACTGCCACCCCGCCATTATACTACACCGGCCTGTACGGGTTACTGATTTGAAATGTAAAACAAAGCCCCGCAGGGCCTGTGGCTGCCTGGGACCATCATGTGTGTTGACCCCGCCTTTTCTCTGCAGCTCCTTTGGTAGCCTGCAATTCAACTGAGTTTCGATAAGTTCCTCTGCAGCTACTGCACTTGGATACATAAAACGGCATTTGGCTGTGACGAAGCAGTGATTCATTCAATTCAGTATTAATCATTCAATAGTAACTAGTAATAGTAATTCGATAGAGACTAATCAATTTGTTTGGAAGAAGCAACCTTTCAGTGAAAAATGATTGTACTCCAATATTTACCTGGTCCAGTACTGTCATAATGATTTAAAATTTTACCTGTGCATTCATTCAACCATTTTTTGACATAAAGGACTAGATAATTGAGAAACTTTGGCAGGTAGAGTACTATTTTTTATTTTTCATTTTACTATATTGAACTTAAAAACAAAGTGTCACAAAGGCACATACAGTATCCAGCATGCAGCTCATTGTATGAACCAATAAGTATTTCCTGTTTAATAAACACTTTCAAAAAGATACTCTGTGACCTTTTTTACCCCATGTTAGACTTCAATTGTATTGCCTGGCTATGACACAGTTTTAATTCATCAGTCCAAACATTAAAAAAGGTTCTAGTATCTGTTCAGTCTACATTCCACTAAACTAAGAAACACTGTGTTAACAAAAGTTACATATAGACACACAAATTGCCCAGACACCTTGAATCATAAGTGCAATTTTCTTCTGAAATTGCTACTCAAGGAGAAGAATAAAGTACATTTTGATTACATTTCCTCCATGCCTAGAGGTGTTAGGTCCTTTGTAGATACCCTTGGGCGGTTGCAGAAAAAGGAGCATTTATCAAAAATGAAATAGTCCGTATATCAAGCCACTTCAAATACAAATTGTGTGGCCTGTATCTGAAAGCACCTTCCTTTGAAGGACCTATTAGAAAGTTACTGAGGAACACATATCTATGCTGCTTAGACTCAACAGGCATGCAATCAGGAAGTCCAGGCTATGCAGAGGGTACCGGAGGGGATAATTAAAGAGATTACCTTATAAGCAGGCTAATTGCTAATTGCAGACTAACAGACACATTTGCACTTTAACTGTTATTCCCTCAATTGACAGAAATAACCTACCGATATAATGTAAAAAATAAATAAATGAATAAAAAAGACTCAATTACACACTCACACCAAGTCAGAAGTACAAATAGGGAGACCAATTCAAAATTATTTTACGTTTGTTATTCACGTAATTTCTGCATTAGAATACAATCTGTTAACCCAGCAGAGAACTGGTTAAATCAATAGCCTAATTACAATTATTCAATTATGCAGATATAAGTGAAAAATGTTCATCCATCTCCTTTTTAATTAAAGTGGTAATAGTCTACAAGCTTAAAATAATCCACCACACAATACTAACAAATAAACACAACATCTTGCTAAACAAAGTATTACTTCACATCCAGCGAAAGCACTCAAACTACCCTTCCACTAAGAAATGTATGATTTACCCACCTTGTTTAAATTTTGCTGACAGAACGTGACATGTTTGAAAAGCTGCGTGTCCGTGGCTACACAGAGCGTCAGCATTATAATTCATACATTTAATCTCAGAATGCAGATGCATGATCTGAGGAAGTGTATCATTCTGAGGGAAATACTCCAGGGTCTGTCAGATCAAATCTATATCCAAATAGTTTTATTTATTTATTATTTAATACAATGAATGTCAACAGACAAAATAAACTAGTTTGGTGCTAGCTGTCCATAAACTATTCAAATTTAAAGTCAATGTTACTAATGCTACTACTACTAATACCCCTACTATATTTGCTACTACATCTACTACTACTACTACAGAGATTGGCAAAATACATCAAAATGTATCTTGTTACAAAATGCAATTACCTACAAAACAAATTTAACAAATGTAATAAATTAACTACAAAACAAGGACAAGGCCCATCTCTTCAGTTGAATGTAGGGTAAGCTGATGAATCCTCTTCTTTTCCATTGCCTTGAAAAATGGGTGCGTTGCTGTTGCCAACATGGCTTCATTGATTTCAGTCTTCAGCTGCAGGTAACTGCTGAACACACAAAACCGGTCAAGATGGTTTGCAGGAGTTGGGAGCAGCAGGGTAGGTTTGAGGCTTGCAAGTCCTGTAGTTTGGACTGGACTGCAAAAAGAGTGGGAATGAGCTCCCCACTCCCAGTAGCAGGAGATCTGACTCTGTGAATGGTCTATAGCTATTGCTATGGGCCACAGGATTTTACAGTACTCTTCACAGTAGTCAAGTAGTCAAGCTCAACCTCTCTGAATAGAGGGAACTGAAGTGTTGCCAATTGGGGAAGTTTGTTTCGCAAATTGGTTTGTTGGTCCAAGCTGTGAAACAATAAATTCCACCGTGTTGGACAAGGAGTTATCAACATCTGGTTTATCACTTCAGGAAGCATCTGTTGTCTTCAGTTTCCTCAACACATTCCACAACGTGGAAGATTTTCCCACAGCAGTGTTGTTCAGGCGATAGAGTGTAGGAAAATCCCTCATTGCTTGCTCTGCATCTGTGGTAATGACTAAGCTGGGGCTGTGGGTGGCACATCGAACATGAGGTGGCAGAATGATGCCATCTTCTTCAGACATGTCTTCATTTGATGTATTTATGCCAATGAAGGACAGGCCATCTCCCTTTGTTTCATCATCCTCTTCCTGTGCAGCAACAGAGATGGTGAATTCTTTAAATGCTTTTACAACATTAGATCCGTTGTCTGTTACTGTGGAAACAATGTTTTCATTCTTCAAGCCAAATTCTGTGTGAATTTCTTCAAGAAGTTCAACAATGCGACTGTATGTGTGGGGACATGGAAAGTGCCTGTATCCAAGTGCAACAGATTCTCTTTTGATTGAATCTGGCTTTATCCAGTGAGTCATAACACCCATGTAGCTGGCCTTGCTTGTGGACCAGGTATCAGTGGTTGTGCAAATGTACTGACTTTTCTCTAATATCTCTTTCAGGTCACTTTTTCACATGGAAATCATCCTTGATTCTTTAGCGGAGTCCTCCCGGACATCACAGTCACATTTGGGTTAAATCTATGAATTAGATCAATGAATTTGCTTTGTTCTACAGTTGCCAAAGTGTGGATTCCTTAAACCACATATCATGTTATAAGATTGTCAAATTTTGCTTGTGTTACTGGGAAATTTTCGAACAGATGGGTCTGCCTGTATGTGGTCTTTAGAGTCCACAAACTCTGCTTTGTGGACTCTAAAGTTCTCAAGACTCTCTGGGTGGACTTTCTGAAAATGTGTTTTAAAATTGGATGTTGTTGTCACGGAACCAGATGTAATTATTTTTATGGTGCACAGTGCATTCAGCCTGAATGTTTTCATTTTCAGATAGTGAAAGAATTTACCAACCAGCATTGCACTTGTCTGTGTAGTTCCATCTGTGATTGAAGATGTTGCCGCTGGGTCTGATGGTTTATTTTCACTCATGATGTTTGCCTGGCCACCTAAAATGACATTGAGACTTTAACACAGAGGGCTTACTTTTAAAAATAATTCAATTGTTTATGTTTTAAAAAAAAAAAAAAATCAATTCAGCCTGAACATGATTCGAAGTTTCAAGTTAAAGTGCACTGACAAATATTTTAGGTATTATTTGATTTTAATAAAATTGTTACGGTATTGCATTATAGTAGCTATCTATGTGTGGTGACTTTATAGCATTAAGGAGGGGATTGCATCACTGAACCTGCGCATGTCACCACCGCTGCAAAATGCAAACCTCTCATCCTCAACCTCGACACTGGTCGAGCTATTAGCTATTGGTTAGCTGGTTATGTTTTTAATACTATCGTAAATTATGCCTCGACTGAGGGAAATGACGCTACATTTTGGACTATAAATAACTCTTATATTCCTAGCGCTACATGCTCTTAAAAACTTGGGACATGCCACATAATGTAATGTTATTTAAAAAATCAGATGACCTTAGATGGAAGAAGACACATGCACTCAGTGTACTCAGCTGAACTCTTGCCGGGAACATGCACAACGTGCAAAACAAAAACAACAAACAAACAAACAAACAAAAAATATGCGCAACATGCAACTAAGATGTCAAAAGTACATTCTGTGTTTCTCCCCCTATAATTGGAACCAGAAATGCATGCGCCCAGTGTATTTCTGTTTTTTTTTTCCCCCGACAGAATCACTGATGTAAACATTTAAGAAACCAAATATCCTACCTGGTTATGAAGCTATAACTGTATCTTGTTACTAATTACATTTATATTTTTTTACGGCATGTCAAATACAAGTGACAAAATACTCAAAATTAATTGTAATGTGTATTTCAAATACATGTAACAGAAATACTGCTAATCCCTGACTACTACTACTAATACTACTACGACTAAAATATTTCCATTAAAGAAGGAAGGCTCTGTTTATGCCTTTTAGGTGGACAACCTGCCGTAGTGTCATGTCATAAACATGAAATGGGGCTATATCAGTGGTGTACCTTGGTGTGGTGTGCTTTAAGGCCCAGAGTCCCCTCCTGACTAAGCCCGATTTAGGCATTTAAAAGCCCATAGTGTTAGCCAGTGAGGGAGGATTTCAATCAGCAGGAAGCCCTCAAAAGTGCCAAACTCTCTGTGCTGTACAGAGAGTTAACTTGGCAGGATGGCATACCTGTCATCCCAATAAATCTCTTCCTTTGCACCCCCTGACCACCGCCACATCCAGTAGTGCATCCCCAGTGTTGGTGCTATTGGCATCAATAAAATGCCACAGTGAAATCTGAAATTCCAGAGAGCTATAGAGCTATTTTGTTTTTTCTATTTTGCTTTTCTATTGTCTGTCAATGTCAGCAAGTGTAGTTAATATTAAAAAGTATGAAGCCATTTGAGCTGACCCTATAGAATGTAAATCTAGCTTTTACATTTTGTACAAGTTCAGTGTATGGAAATGTTCTGTGTATCTAAATTATTAGGTGATAATGAAAAGTGTTTCCTTTTCCATCTGTGCTAATGCCTGTCTTGTCTGCTAGCAATGTGCCAGCATAAAAGTTAAATGTACCCTGCTGTCATATTTGCAAACACCCACTTAACAGAAGCAATGACACACATAAGTAAGCCACTCAGTTACTAGACTTTTTTATTCTAGATCTGAAATACCAGAAATAACCATTGATGTTTTTAGGAATAAAATGGTGAAGGGGGTAATTTTTACCCATTTGGAAGACAAGCTCTTCACATTGCACAAAAGCACAGAGTGGGATTTCAATGACAAATAAATGAAGTGTTGTAGTTTCATTTGTATTTTCACAGAACAATGGAGAGTACAAAATGCTCGTTCTTTAAATCCAGGAAAATTGAAGTAATGTCGGCTTGTTGGAAATCATTGGATGTCTTTTATTAGATTCTTTAAATGGGTAACTATTGATTTAAGTACTTATTATTTTTTTCTGTATTCTTATTTTTTTACTGTCCAAATAACAAATCTCAAGTCCTCTAGTGTTGCCACTTGGCCCTTTGCTGCTTTATATTCGCACACCCACAGATCAATGTTTGTTGTGAACATCTACATCCAAAAGTGTGTCACATGCGTTAGGGTTAGGGTCATTTTAAGCATGAAACCGTGTTGTTTTACATGGGTCATTGTAGTGATGAAGAGGAGATCCAGCTTCCACCAGCAACTCTCTGTACCAGAAAAGAAAAAAAAAAAAAAAAAACACTTGTGAGAAAATATAAAATAAAATAAACTTTTTAAGCTCCAGTAGAGGCTCCAATTTAACGCATCACCTCCTCTCCACTAAGGAGAATTCAAGTCTGGATTCTCAATTGAAAGCACATAATCGTGAGTATTACTTAAACCTGCAAGCTCTAAATATTTCAGTTCTTTCAGCAGATTCCCAAATGACAAGACTGGTTCCTTCTGACTGGCTGCCGTTCTGCCAGGCCTTTGTCAGTTTGTCCTTCACACCTTTACTCTTAATAGTTGCCGGAAATCTGCCTATGTTGGCGCCATTGGAACCTGGTGTATCTTAGTAGACATGGAGTCACACAGGTCTTTTAGAGAAGGTCAATTACAGTAGGTTATTATTCTCACAATTATTTAACCTGCATACAATCTCAAGTGTTTATCTGAAGAAGTTGGCCGCTGCATGGGACACAAAAAAGTAGCATCTTGATGGAAAATCGTGATGATGCATCTCAAGACAAAATGCTTGGCCAGGGGACAGCTATTTTGACGTGGACTTTAAAAGTTCAAATTTGAAGTGAGCATGGTATTAAACTTGAGTTGCTCTTATAATATATTCAGCTATTTACATGGATGAACTATAATCTGTGCAATTTGTCCTAAGTAACTTTGAAACCTTTAGATGCTGGTTTGTGTTTTGACCACAGCTGACTATCGTCCGGATTCTAAAAGCATTGGACACATTTCATCTCATCCTGCCAGATGTAGTGTGGGTTTGAGTCAGCTGACACTGAAGGGCATAACCGTTTGATTCCAAGTGAATGCCCTCGTCTGACTGCCAGTCTGCAGACACACAACAGGTGCAGCTTCACGATTCGGATTCTGAGCACGCTCAGTTCTGTCAGTCTGCGTGCGTGCAGGATGTACAGCTTCATGGGAGGAGGGTTATTCTGTGCCCGAGTGGGGAATGTGCTCCTTATCATTTCCATGGTGACAGATTACTGGATGCAGTACTGCCAGTCGAGCAGCTACATGCATCCGGGCCTGTGGCGGTACTCCCCTCAGTAGGTGCTTCACCCATACAGAAAGCATCGGTAAGAACAGGAGCAGTAGGTGTGTAGTGAATTATCAATGCTGAAAATGCCACCATCTTAGCCATACTGCTAGTGAGCTAGCGATGACCTGTCAGCCTGCAGACAATCTTTTGAATGTGCTTGTGTGTGTGTGTGTGTGTGTGTGTAAATAATGAAAGGAATGGGCTTTCTGCTGCTTGTATTACCCCCTTTCCCTACCCCAATATATTTTGTGCTATCCCGCCAGGAAAACTATTACTGTGTGTGTTAGCCAATCACTGGGGTTGAGCACTTTTTGGTTGACGGTTGGTGTTTGTCGGATGAAGAGCCATTAGACTCGAAACATTACTTTCTGGTTTTAATAAATTCACTATACTCGGGAGCATATGCAGTATAGAGTATGGGATCTTTCTAAAATGGGTTTCAAAGAAAGGGAAAAGAGCAATGCCAGACCAGAAAGTGCTTAGCTCTGGTAATGTATAATATGTGGCCCTGCTCCCAGGCTAGCCTATTTAATCTTCCAGCTGCGCTTTGTCCTTATCTGTTAGCCCACAACTAACCGCAAATTTATTTGCAGTATTCATAACATACTGTGGGAGGCAGATAAAATGTTGCTTACCTAAATTTATCGGTTCAAATTTAAGGCCAGATGGCAAATATGCAGCAACAGTCTCTTGCATAAACTGATTTTAGAATGAGCGGAAGAAGAGATTGCCTTGGTTTTCAATTTGACCGGTTTCCATTTTCAATTTTTATAGAGGTTAGGGCATTTTGTTTGCTCAATTATCAATTTGAATTGAATAACTTGGAGGCATTCAGTCAACTGCCTGAATTTCAATTAATAACTTAAAGCAGTGTTATTCCATATAATATTTGGGAGTCATTCTATTATGTATGTAAATTAATAATAGAAGCTGTTCAAATTTTAAGCAAGCTCATGCTCTACTGGAAACACATAGCATACACGGTATCTGCCATATTTATGCATTCAGTTGCATATTTATGCATGCAGTTATTGTATGGCTACAGCATGCTTGACTTTGCAAACTGTTTCTTCAGTGTTCCAGACTTAAGATGTTTCACATGTTTAATGAACAAGCATTTGCAAAAAATAAAAAATAAAAACATTTTTCAATTTTTACAGCCAGATCTAATAGCAGTGATCTCAGTTCAACTTGAGCATATATGAATGCCACCCATGCCTTCATCATCCTATCTGTCATGGCATGCTTTGTTGGCATCATCATTGGCATCATCACTGCCATTCATTACTCCTCTTTCTACAGGTTTCACAAAACCGTTTCTGCAGGCATATTGCTTTTCTTCTCATGTGAGTGTTTTATTTTTCTTTTCATCCCCCCATAACTCCTCACCTGTGGTTCATCTCCCCAGGTCCATAAATATTGACTCATTAATTGTTTTGCAATGAAAAAGTAACACTTGCATTAAATTACAAAGTTAAGGGCAAATATTGATTTGTTTCAGCCACAGATTGTGGACTGAGCATTAAAGTTGTGTAAAGTATGTGAGAGCTATTTATCTGGTGTTTTCTGAATAATAATTTTGCTATTAACCATCTAAGGTGTATGGATGCAAAGAGGCCTCATATTTCCAAATCAGATTTTGTCCTTCTTATCGTTCTAAAAAAGAGAACTTTCTTATTAAAATTCCCTGAGTGTATGCTGTGTTTACAATCTGAATATTAAATATAGACTGAATTTCCATCCTCAACTTTATAAAAACAATCTACAGTAACAGAGGTAAAAATAACTTTGTGTTGTGTTGTGTCGCATAATGATTTTTGGAAAAGGTAGATTGTCTGGGTGCTGGCATGTGTGTGTTTACATTTGTATATTACTGTATGAAGAATCATGCCTATGTACTCAAAAATGTATTAATAAGCTACATAAGCTGTTTCAATTGCTTTTGAAAATCAAGACATTTTTTGAGAATCTAAATGATCTGTTTAGCCAGAATGAAAAGAGAGAAACTCAAAGCTAAAGAAAAAACAGATGATAAAACAGACAAAAATGCAACTTGTCAGTTAAAGTTTATTACAATAATTTGTGAATCAGAGAAATAATGTGGAGTTCATTATTTTTCCCTAAGCTTGAAATCATTTGGCCTCAAGGCACCCTCTGGTGTCCATATGTGAAACTGTTACAGATCTCTTTTTTAAACAGCACAAACTTCCTTGTTTAATGCTCAGTCACACAATACATGCATGGAAATTATTTGATATTTAAATTATATGTAACCATTAAGCACACACTCTTATCCAGTGTGACTTACAAAAGTATATCAGAAAAGGTTTAAGCAAAGAGCAGGGGTACCTAGGTATGAGTCTTGCAATGACAATAATAGTCATCACATAAACCAACAGCATAATGTTAAGTTACATGCAAGTATTATTAGGCCTGAGTAAATGTTCACATTTGGGGTTTATTAAACCAAGTTAAAGTGTATACAGGCGTGTTTTTAGTCTGGCAGTAGAGGCTGTCCTGACTGTAGTGGCAAGCACGTGCACAGATAGACCTCAAGGGGGGCTTGAGCCCCTGCCCTTTTGCCCTCTCACTTTGCTTTTCTTTAGTAATGCCACGGACAGTAGGCTAGTCCGTTTGTTTAGCCGGTTGCTTCAAATGGGTGGTAGTGGCACGCTGCTAATTTTAAAAATGCAACAACAAAAAAAAAAAAAAATGCAGTAGCCTGCTTTTGCATGTTATTGATTACTCAGAACTTGAAAAGGGAAATAGGATTTGGCGTCACCGGTATTATGGGCAAATACACCTAAATCAAAGGCAAAATACAATGGGAAATTGGAGATTTATATTTATAGACGTAACACATGTAATAAATTAGTCTGTTTAGTGTGTGTGTGTGTGTCTGTGTGTCTGTGTGTATGTGTGTGTGCTTGCGCGCCTGTGTGTGTGAGTGAATGCGTACCGTATTAGCAAGTTTGTGGTCATGCTGAGTGGTTTATCCTCTCTTGTGATGCACAAAACATGTTACTAAATCATGCTGCTGCAACTGTACTGTATTTCTCAAATATACTCAGAATAACAAAATGACACAAGACATGAAAATAGTTATGAAATCCTCAAATCAGGCATTTCAGAGTGGCACAGCTTATCTAATCTTATTTAAAGTTACACTTGTAGTTTTTTGCCTTAAAATATTATAAAATTTATTTTGACGGCACAAAGTAATGGCTAAATGATATTGAATCACGTTCTCATAATATATGTAGGCAGCTTGCAATGCAACGTCTCCGTCACCATTCAATTATAGCCTAATCATTTTGTGCTCTGGGTCAGAACAGTGCACTTTCATTAACTTGCTTTCATTTTGAAAAAACAGAAGTTTATAAAATGTAAACAAAGACAAAAAAGAACATTGGTCTACTTTTTAATATAAGTTGTATTCACAGTGAGCCAAATAGGTAAAACTGCTTCCAGGTCACTATGCATGTCAGTAAATTTTATACTATGCCGCTGTTTTGGTCCGGTTAATGGTGAACAAGTAGTTAATTTTGCTCATCTGCTGGTTGCAGTGCAATGCCAAGAAAAGAGGGATTAAGGAAATGTGTTTATAATATTGCATGTGCTTTGTGACAGTGTTTTGTGTTTAGTTATCCCTGTTCCTGGAATAAAGGTAAAAAACATTGAAGACTAAACTGTATGTGATGTCTGTGTGAGATGCTGTTGTAGTGTTGTTGGGGATATTATCTGTAGAACATGAAAATGTCTGGATAAGTTTATTGGGTCCAAAAATGAATGATGTATTACTTTAAGGAAATATGTTTCAGAAGACCCAAAACAGGGCCCATATTATGAACATAGTGTGTGATTATGAACAATTATGAACGTGGTGTCGTGTGGCAATATCAGGATAAAAATAGTGGGGATGGTGCATGGGGGGTGGAGGTTGCCCTTTTTTTTTCAATTGAGCCCCTGCCCCACAAAATGTCTGTGCACGGCCCTGTGTAGTGGGGAGCTCATTGTACTTGGGGGCTGGGGGGGTGGAGGTTATGCTAAATGCTCGAGGTGTACCTGTACCTAAATACAGAAAGGAACACAACAAAACATCAGTTCAGTGAGTTATCATGATATCTATGGTGGCCATGAAGCAATATGGTTCCTATGACTATGCCATAGCTGTTTCAAAACAGGATGGCCAGTTAAGCTTATCATTTGCTTCATGAGATTGCATAAACATGAAATGAACATGAAACAGATCTTGTGCCTCTTGCAAATTCAGGCCTTTTGTCTGGCCGACAAGTCCAAGTCCTGGGAATTACATCATTGATGTCCTCCCTGGACTGCTGGATTTCTAACCAAGAATAAATACATACTTTCCTCTTGAAGTGCTCGCGGATTGTACTTGAATACGGCATCCATTGTCTCATTTCCTGACGGCCCTGGAGAGAAAGACATGCGCAAGATTACAAAAAGGATTTCATGAAAATAAAATTATCCCAGACTCTTATCTGTGTTTCCTATGATGCAGACTTTTCTACACTGTAATGAACAGTGAAATGAATATAAAAGGAAGATATTCAAACACACAGTGCCCCCCCACCCAATTATTCACACCTTTGGTAAAGATTAGCAAGACGTACAAGATGAACAATACAGGTAATGAGCTACATTGTATTCTCAAATTAAATGAAAAATTATATGCTTTCGTGCTGATTCTCAGAGAAAAATATTTTGTTGATTTTGACGATTTATGTTTGATGATTAATTATGATCTGAATGAGGGAAAACTGGATTTGGACTGCATTTGTCCACGCCCAATCTGAATCACATCCAGAAGTAGCCTGTGCCAGATTCCATCAGAGTCAAATTCGAAAGCAATCTTTCCAAGCATGCATCCTCTCGTATTACCGACTGTCAACTGACATTCAACATCCCATAATAAAACTGCTGGAGACATGAGACGCCCTATTGCAGAGTTGGTCGCCTGGTCAAATGGAATGCCGGAGAAATGTGATCTTGGCCTTGCGCACTGAATCGGATAGAAAGCATGAACAAACAATTGCATACGTTGGATGTTTGGAAATGCGCCATGTCACCTGTACATTACAAGTGCATTCAAGATCTCGGTTGCTGAGTGTAGACCTTCATCTCTCATTATGTCATAAGCAGACAATGCTCTGATGAATGGAGGTGAAGGGATTGTAGGCAATCGACCCTGTAATGATCATCTGTGATGATCACCATAACACTTTATATATGAGCAAATACACCCCACTAAATTTCTTTTTGTTTGTTTTGTATTTCGAGGGTGAGGGAGGGGGGTTGCTGTGTGTGATTAGCTGTCTGGTTGAGTGCAGAGGAAAGAGCCACAGGCCTGCTGAATTGGTGCTTTATCTAACACGGGGGCACCGGGCTGTTAAGTCGCAGTCTGGGAATACTTTCGGGGACGGGTAATCCTCATTTCGTCTCAAAACGCTCGTGCGACTTGGAGAAAGTGGTGTTTAAAGGCTGCAGCGCAACAGGACTCCATCTGCTGTCGTCATGCTCATTACTTTTCATCGCAAAGTACACAACGCACAGATCATAAACATAACGATAAAACTATTACTGCATAGACGGCATGTCCTTTTTCAATTGGAAAAAAAGATATCAGGATAGAGCCATTAAAAGTGACAGGACAAAAAATGCATTGGGATTCACTTTAAATTCTCAGGGGTTCTGTGCAAATTACAACCCAGAAGACATTATCTTTCTCCCTCCCACAGTATCATGTTCCACTCACCTGTCACTGCCATTTGTCTGGGGTTCCTAAGGGACAGCAGCACTAATTGGAAGAAGCCAAATACGGAACTTAAAACAAAGCACGTAAACGTTAAAAATAACCTCCATCAGAAAGCACCTGTCACCTATCAGTCATAGCCAAGCCTAGAATATGCCTTGAACAAGCCCACACAAGTAAAAGCTACTATCTTTTCAGAGAAAGGGTTGACAGGACACTGTCTGCATGACATGATAAATTGTGAAAACAGGAAATGAGCTGTAAAATATTGTTCCCCATTTTGAAAAAATGCAATATTAACTGAAAATTAAGACAAGATCTAATTACTGGATAATTTCCGATAAAATAAAAACCAGCATTGGCAGTGCGATTCCAGGATAGGAGACCAAATCCTTGGTATTTGGGCATCAAAGCTGTTAATGCCGACCAATCAAATCCTGTTTTGTGCTGTCTGACACTTCTCAGTTTCCAGGTGTGTAATAAACTTACATTAAGTTACATTGCATTGACAGACACTTTTAAAAAGCAATGTACAATAAGTGCATAAGTACTCTGAATAGTTAAATTTACACAAGGGAGCATGTTCACAACATTTCTTTATTAGGTAGCTTTAAAAACATGTTAACAGTGCAAGTGCAAATGCCAGAAAACATGGCAAATTTACAGTAATATGAATTTAAAAATAGACAGGCCAATACAGTACTGTAGCAGAACAACTTGACAAACAAGAATAAATAATTTAACAAAGAAGAAGTGCCCAGGTTTTAGCAGTGCGACACGTTATAATTTATATTATACCAACGTAACACAATTTAGGAATTGTTATCAAATAACTCAATATTCAAGCTTTCTGAAAGTATTCCGATACATGCCATTTCAGTGGAAATTAAATAAAATACTCTTTAACTGGACTGCCAGCAGTAAACCGTCAAGAAGCAGGACCATGCAGAAGCTTAATCCACTTCCTCGATAGTTGGTCCAGAGGAGCCTCCTCCTCCAGGCGCCGCCCCCGCTCCTGGGAAGCCACCGGGCATCCCGTCGGGCATCCCGCCTGGCATGCCGCCAGCACTCTGGTACAGCTTGGTGATGATGGGGCTGCACACCTTCTCCAGCTCCTTCTGCTGGTGCTCAAACTCATCTTTTTCGGCCGTCTACAGAAAGAGATGACAGGAAATGAAACAAATCTACAATCTACAATACTGAACTTAAAACTAATCTGTACTGGCAGACTGTCTATAAACTATAACTCTTAAAGTACTGTACAGTACAGTAACAGAATTTCAAAGCATTCAAAGTTCAATATTTCAATACCAACCGGATCATCTGGTTTGAATACTCAACACTTAACTACTATTTGTAGGATCAATGATTTACATTTCAGAATTACATTAAAAAAAACCTCTAATTAACACGTTGTTAAAACAAAATACAATAAGAACATAAAATGGTCACCTGATTCTTGTCCAGCCAGCTGATGACCTCGTTGCATTTGTCCAGGATCTTCTGCTTGTCCTCATCGCTGATCTTGCCCTGCAGTTTCTCATCCTCCACAGTTGACTTCATGTTGAAGGCATATGACTCCAGGCTGTTCTTAACAGAGACTTTGTCACGTTGTTGGTCGTCTTCTGCTTTGTACTTCTCAGCCTCCTGGACCATACGCTCGATGTCCTCCTTGCTGAGTCGACCTGATTAAGCAGAAGGTGAGAAGAACCTGTTTAGGCATTCTAACTTCCCAGACAACCGGATGACTGTTTGAACCCCCACCACTCCATAAAGGCTCAGTCCTGTACCTTTGTCATTGGTGATGGTGATCTTGTTCTCCTTGCCAGTGCTCTTGTCGGCAGCAGAGACATTCATGATGCCGTTGGCATCAATGTCAAAAGTGACTTCAATCTGAGGAACGCCGCGGGGTGCCGGGGGAATGCCAGTCAGCTCAAACTTGCCCAGCAAGTTGTTGTCCTTGGTCATGGCTCTCTCACCTTCATAAACCTGCAGCAAGAATTATGGGTAAGGACATTTCACAAAAATGCATTTTTCCTGAAGCACTTGGACTGCTAGAATTTACATTTGAAAAAATAAAGGCAGTGATATAAAAGGAAAAGTGTGCGTTCGCTCAGACATCCAAGGATGTCTTGCAACCTCTGGTGGAAACTACGAATGATTTGGGAATCATCTTCATCACAGCGAACAATTCAATTTGCTCTCCCTCTCACCTGAATGAGCACACCAGGCTGGTTGTCGGAGTAGGTGGTGAAGGTCTGGGTCTGCTTCGTTGGAATGGTGGTGTTGCGCTTGATCAGGACGGTCATCACCCCGCCGGCTGTCTCAATGCCCAGGGACAGAGGAGTCACATCCAGCAGCAAGAGGTCCTGGACATTCTCAGACTTGTCACCGGACAGAATGGCAGCCTGGACAGCTGGAACGAGCAAGAGATACGATTTGTCAACAAATCAGCACACCACAATATTCGCTCAGTTTCCAGACAGCCAAGAAAGGAACTAGAATGTTCCTAATGCAAATATAACTGTTTATGGGAGCAGATTAGGCTATGGGCCATGGAATATGTTGAGACCATTACCTGCACCATAGGCTACAGCCTCATCGGGGTTGATGCTCTTGTTCAGCTCCTTGCCATTGAAGAAGTCCTGCAGCAGCTTCTGGATCTTGGGAATGCGGGTGGAGCCGCCCACCAGGACAATGTCGTGGATCTGGGCTTTGTCCAGCTTGGCGTCGCGGAGGGACTTCTCCACTGGGTCCAGGGTGCCGCGGAACAGGTCGGCGTTCAGCTCCTCGAAGCGAGCCCTGGTGATGGAGGTGTAGAAGTCGATCCCCTCGTACAGGGAGTCGATCTCGATGCTGGCCTGGGTGCTGGAGGACAGGGTGCGCTTGGCCCTTTCACAGGCGGTGCGGAGACGGCGAACAGCTCTCTTGTTGTCGCTGATGTCCTTCTTGTACTTTCGCTTGAACTCGGTGATGAAATGGTTGACCATGCGGTTATCGAAGTCCTCTCCTCCCAGATGGGTGTCTCCAGCAGTGGACTTCACTTCAAAGATTCCATCTTCGATAGTCAGGATGGAGACGTCAAAGGTGCCACCACCGAGATCAAAGATCAGGACGTTTCTTTCTGAACCGACCTAGAACATAAAGTGTTTTAACGGTAAACTTGCTATCCACAGAAAGACCAGTCAGTAACAGCAAGAATACAGATGATCAGAAAACATTATTGCATTAAATTAATTGAATGAAATTACCTTTTTGTCCAAGCCATATGCAATTGCAGCAGCTGTTGGCTCGTTGATGATACGCAGCACATTAAGACCAGAGATAGTTCCAGCATCTTTGGTAGCCTGACGCTGGGAGTCATTGAAGTAGGCGGGCACCGTGATCACAGCATTGGTAACTGTCTGCAGTAGACAAGTCAGAATGGTCCCTAAGTCTAGCACACAACCGTACACATACTTTAACTACTTTGTACAATTCAGCAACTGTTACGTGACAGTTGTAGGTTATGATACTTAAAAAATAAACAAATTCATTTATTAAATTAAATAAACTTATGGATAAACTTGGAAGTCCGCTCACTTTTCCAAGGTAGGCCTCAGCAATCTCCTTCATTTTCACGAGCACCATGGATGAAATCTCTTCAGGGTAAAAAGTCTTTGTCTCGCCTTTGTATTCAACTTGGACTTTGGGACGGCTAGAATCGTTGATAACCGTGAATGGCCAGTGTTTCATATCTGACTGAACAACTCCATCATCAAACCTGCGACCAATCAGCCTCTTAGCATCTGAAAGGGCAAAATGAAAGAGTAAAGCAGTGGCAAACATTAAAATACAAAAAATTTAATTGATGCTTTCATTGATTAACTTTTGTTTACATAGCAAGCACTCCTATAATTGATACAAGACACCTCTAATATTTCAGCCCTAAAATGATAGTGAAAGCAAATCTCCCAGCAACAAGTCATTATTAATACAAATACATATTGGACTTTGAAGCAGTTAGTACTAATGGTAGTGGGGAGAGTCCAGCCTCAAGACATTACAGCGCACAAATGAATTGTGCGACTGAAATTGAACTTACCGAACACCGTGTTTGTAGGGTTCATTGCAACTTGATTCTTTGCTGCATCCCCAATCAATCGCTCAGTATCAGTGAATGCTACGTAACTGGGGGTGGTCCTGTTACCCTGGTCATTGGCAATGATCTCAACTTTTCCATGTTGGAAAACTCCTACACAAGAGTAGGTGGTCCCAAGGTCGATGCCGACAGCTGGCCCCTTTGACATGTTTTCTAAAATATAAAAATTAGACCCTGGGGCAAATGATGGCTTATGAATCAATTAAAGACTGGCCTGATATTGACTGAAACACAGCTGATAACGTTACTCTAGAAGAACAAAATGTGACGATATAATGGAAGGGATCCCCTACCTAACTAGCTCATGGATACCACGTTTTCAAAAATTAGGTTTAGTTAGCACAGTCAAACTAACCAGAAACAAAATATTTCGTCAAACTACAATACATACTCCTGGTGAGTTAATTTCAAACACATTATTTAATGGAATAATAAAGAGGAAAATCGCGAGCACCACCTTAAACTCCAAGTTGACCGGTATAACACTCGACAACCGCTAACGTCATTAGCCACAGCGTGAGGGTGCAGCTTTTCTGTACGTGCTGGTTTGAGAATTTGCTAGAACATGGAATTCATTGTTTAACGGTAGCCTTTTATCTAATCCCCTTAGCCAAGGAATGGTGTAGTGTCGCCAGTTAGTTTGTTCCATGACAGCAAATCCCTATCAATTAAATGATGCTCTCAAGTGTAGAGGGTAAACGTAATTACCTATGTTTTACTCTCCCTCAGGAGCATCATATGTCTGACTACTACTGTAATGTATGTAGGGCTACTGAACGCTGGTTACGCATCGTCTTGGTTCGATCATAAACTTGCATATTTAACAGCCAGTCTGGGCAAAAAACTAGTACAGTATATTCTCATCGTTCTCAACATAACATTGCTCCCTACCTGACACAGATGAATGAAGTCCCAGATATGTCAATGCATGTTCCAGATAATTTTCCTACATGTGAACGCGCATCTGCCTAATTTACTTATTTAAATTCATTAGCTAATTGTAGCAAGCGAATATTAGAACGAGCAAGGTAGTTAACCAGTGTAACCAAGACGATGTAAAACACAGCAGTAGACTGAACCCTCGTAGCATTTAGCTACAGAGCATCAAAGTAATTAAACTAGATATTAAACGTTCGTTAACCGACGAACAGTGGCAGCAAAATCGAATAATAAAGTCAACAAACATCAGAAAACAAGTGTGGCCATTTCGTGTCTAACCATATCTACTATGTACTTATTTATGAGAATGAAGGATTCAAGCTATGCTGAGTGGATACTCACTTTCAAATACTAACCTAACTAAGATGTATCACGGCTCTCCCTGCAGGTGGAACTTTTCCCTTGTCGTCTACCAACAATGCAGTGAGTGAGTGTGGTGGAACGGGAGATAGAACGCTAGTGAATGGTAGAGAACAGTCTAGAACACATCTAACTATACAACCAATTACACTACAGAAAATATTTTCACTGACAGCCAAGAGAAACCAATAGAACCTCACAATTCGACCGCCAAGGATGGTCTTACACTGTTGACCACTCCTCTCGAGTAAATACTATATGGATAAAAGACAATCGTGCAACAATAGCTTTTTAAAGACTTAAAATGTATAATGCTCCCATTATTCGTCCAATGCTTTTATACAAATAAATTGCATATTTTCGGGGTTTGTGTTTACGGCTGATAGCACGTTCATTGGTAATAAACATATTTTAATAACGTTTATTTTTTTATTATATTATGTATTATTTATTTCCATAACGATTTAGCCAGAATTTCTTTATTACAATCTGTTGCACGGGCCACCGTGGCAAAATACATATGCATGCAAAAAATTATTTGCATCAAACTGTGTCAAACCATTATCTTTTAAGAGGACTGTGTCTTACGTAAGTCTTTGGCAGGCAATACAGCAGCAGACTTTACATGATGCCCAGATGAACAGCCAGTGGCTGTTCTGACGGTTTCAGAAAGCTTTTTTTACCGGTAGGCTGGAACCAAGGCTTTGTATAAGCAATATCTGAAACCCAATGAAGGAAAATATGCACATGGGAGACATTTGCACACCTTGGAAGGTTGGAGAGCAGCTGATCAGCAGCATGCTGTGAATCATCTGAATACAGAATACCACGATAACGTGGATACTCTTAAATAGCCAAACATATCGCATAAAGCTTTATCTCCTAAAAATCCAAAATAACAACAGAAATGAGCGCTATTCAAGATGATATATTGGAACTTCCGGTATAAGAACACCTCCCCCACCCCCACCGGGATAGTGAAAAGAGGTCGATAGCAAGGGCTGCCAGTTCAGCGGTTTAATCCAAACAAACCCAAATGTAACAGAGTGCCTACTTGTGGGGCAGGAGGCAAACTGACACGTTCTACCCACAAACTGCATTCGTAACAGAAACGTGTTTTCTGAGTCAACACAGCACAATATAGTTTTATGAAAATGAATAACTAATACTTGTTGTATTGTGTGCATTTCAAAAGTGTTTATTTTCTGATAAGATGGAAGTTTGGTCATTTCCCAAGAGTAACACTGTTTATGGAACTGTTAACAACCGGCTTTTAGTTATCGTTATGTGTAAGGTCGGGTGTGTGCGCGCCTTCGGGGAAATGACGTCATTTGACTGAATTTCACAAGACCTGGCAACCCTGGGTAATACTTAAGCGAGCAGCCGCATTTTTCTCTCTCTTTCACTGCGCGACGCGGAAACAGCAAGCAGCCAAGTAAAGACCATCAGCACTCCACCTCATACAAGTAAGTTTTGTAATCTAGCTAACAATAGCTTAATAAACAACAGTTTTCTGTTCTTTGTTTTAAAATATCATTGAGACAGGGATTTAAATAGGCTAACTTTATCTAGCCGACAGACGCGCCCTTTTTAATCTTTGTACGAAAGCCTTTGTTACCGCCAGTCAGAATCCCAGTAAAAGTAACTTGGCAAATTAACACGGTTGACATTTTCAGGTACTTCAGAAGAAGGGCGGCTATTTTCTTACAAAAAGTTGGGTGACTCTCTAACTAGCTACTTTCAGTATTGTGTTAACGTCACTACAGGAAATGGAGAAACCGAAGATTTCGTTTTAGCAGGATTTCTAGCGAGATTGATAATTACTTGGCTTTGTTTGAGCTAAGGAGCAAAGCATATTTTGATGATTTAACATTAAATCTAATTAATTCCATATGTGGTAAAATTTGAGGTGGTAAACGTCGTCACCCAAGATTCGCTAACATCCACTATTATCCTGGTTTCTCTTTCACTAGGCCAGGATTTGACAGTGGCTAGCTCGTAGCAGCCGGCAATAGCGCGTGTTCTACGCGAAGTGCTATATTTCCGCTTAGCTTCTTCAGAATCGTACCAACATATTTGCTAAGCACATATATACAAGGTGAATTGCAATTCGCTGCATCACACTTATACCAAATATTTTGAGCATATGTAACAAAATGACTTGCGGAAGCATCTGAGAGCACGTGCTGGTCATGAGTTTTTGCCGACTTCCGTGACCTTTGATCAGACTGTTGCGCAGGACAAGCTTTCATAAGTACAGTTGGTTTAAAGTTTGTTAATTTGATAAATGTTGCCATATTTAGAAAAGGTCATTTGTGGTTTTATAAAGATGTCCGTTTTATTGTGTGTTCACCAGGCGTGTTTAATGCAATTTAGCACGTGTAACCTTTTATTCCATATTAATCCGCGGTAACGTTAACGAGAATGGTTGACCAATACCTGTAATTTTTCAAGAACGGGCTTTTTATTTTGTGTTTCGGGCCGTTTTTGTAGCTAACAAATACTGTTATCTCTCCTTTGCCACAGTAACCATGTCTAAGGGTATAGCAGTTGGGATTGATCTGGGGACGACCTACTCTTGCGTAGGAGTTTTCCAACATGGCAAAGTCGAGATCATTGCCAACGACCAGGGGAACAGGACTACACCCAGTTACGTAGCCTTCACTGATACTGAGAGATTGATTGGCGATGCAGCGAAGAATCAAGTTGCCATGAACCCCACAAACACGGTCTTTGGTAAGTTAATTTACTGTCGTTAACTTCATTTTTTTGGTTCTTAAAGTATTCTCTGCATTTAGGGACAGAAGTGTGGACCTGTAATTCTTTAATTTGTACTTGTAGAAACAAGTAATTGAGGTTATACTGGTTGCTCACTGTGATGAAATTGATTCCTAAGTCATTCGTAGTTTCCACCAGAGGTCTCAGGACCAAAGATGGTTCAAGTACCTTCCTTGGATGTCTGAGTGAGCCCAGTTGCATTTTTGCACCAATGCAGTTTATAACTTAGAAATTTGGATTTTTAAAATAATTAATTTATTTTACAGATGCCAAGCGATTAATTGGCAGAAGATTTGACGATCCTGTGGTTCACGCCGACATGAAGCACTGGCCATTCCAAGTCGTTAATGACAGTGGACGGCCTAAATTGCAAGTGGATTATAAAGGCGAGACCAAGTCTTTCTACCCTGAGGAGGTCTCTTCAATGGTTTTGGTGAAGATGAAGGAAATTGCTGAAGCCTATCTTGGAAAAGTAAGTTGAACACCAGCAAACACCAGGATTCAGATAAATGAGTGTATACATCCTACATCCATAATCATGAAATATTGAATTGTTCGCTGTGATGAAGATGATTCCCAAATCATTCGTAGTTTCCACCAGAGGTTGCAAGACCAAAGATGGCATATATACCTTCCTTGGATGTCTGAGCGAACGCACACTACTGCCTTTATTTTTTCAAATGTAAATTCTAGCTGTCAGTGCCTCAAATGTATTTTTGTGAAATGTCCTTACCCATAATGCTTGCTGCAGGTTTATGAAGGTGAGAGAGCCATGACCAAGGACAACAACTTGCTGGGCAAGTTTGAGCTGACTGGCATTCCCCCGGCATTAACATACATGTTTCTCTCTTTCCAGACCGTGTCCAATGCTGTTGTAACTGTACCAGCTTACTTCAACGATTCTCAGCGGCAAGCTACAAAGGATGCCGGGACCATTTCTGGGCTAAATGTACTAAGAATTATAAACGAGCCCACTGCTGCTGCCATTGCCTATGGCTTGGACAAAAAGGTAATTGGTTTTTCTTTGGTCAGATTTCCCATAATCATGAAATATAACTGGTGTTGCAGTTTGGCAGATTAATGTATAAGCATTTGGATATTTCCATCAAGGCAGTAAAAAAATTGAATTGAGTTTTTGCTTCAGAATTGGTGAGGTGGATTTTTTTTCTCAAATGAAAATGCAGTGTCTTGTTTCTGGACTGCACATTAAAATGCGTTCTGCGCATTTTACGTTCTAGGTTGGAGCAGAAAGAAACGTCCTGATCTTTGATCTTGGTGGTGGCACCTTTGATGTCTCCATCCTGACTATCGAAGATGGAATCTTTGAAGTGAAGTCCACTGCTGGAGACACCCATCTGGGAGGAGAGGACTTTGATAACCGCATGGTCAACCATTTCATTGCCGAGTTCAAGCGCAAGCACAAGAAGGACATCAGCGACAACAAGAGAGCTGTTCGCCGTCTCCGCACCGCCTGTGAAAGGGCCAAGCGCACCCTGTCCTCCAGCACCCAGGCCAGCATCGAGATCGACTCCCTGTACGAGGGGATCGACTTCTACACCTCCATCACCAGGGCTCGCTTCGAGGAGCTGAACGCCGACCTGTTCCGCGGCACCCTGGACCCAGTGGAGAAGTCCCTCCGCGACGCCAAGCTGGACAAAGCCCAGATCCACGACATTGTCCTGGTGGGCGGCTCCACCCGCATTCCCAAGATCCAGAAGCTGCTGCAGGACTTCTTCAATGGCAAGGAGCTGAACAAGAGCATCAACCCCGATGAGGCTGTAGCCTATGGTGCAGGTAATGGTCTCACCATATTCCATGGTCCATAGCCTAATCTGCTCCCATACTGTCCTATTTGCATTATAATGATTGGAATTACCATTCACAGCTTCCGTCAGAGCTTGAACAATTGTAGAACATTCTAGTTCCTTTCTTGGCTGTCTGGAAACTGAGCGAATATTGTGGTGTGCTGATTTGTTGACAAATCGTATCTCTTGCTCGTTCCAGCTGTCCAGGCTGCCATTCTGTCCGGTGACAAGTCTGAGAATGTCCAGGACCTCTTGCTGCTGGATGTGACTCCTCTGTCCCTGGGCATTGAGACAGCCGGCGGGGTGATGACCGTCCTGATCAAGCGCAACACCACCATTCCAACGAAGCAGACCCAGACCTTCACCACCTACTCCGACAACCAGCCTGGTGTGCTCATTCAGGTGAGAGGGAGAGCAAATTGAATTGTTCGCTGTGATGAAGATGATTCCCAAATCATTCGTAGTTTCCACCAGAGGTTGCAAGACCAAAGATGGCCTATGTACCTTCCTTGGATGTCTGAGCGAACGCACACTACTGCCTTTATTTTTTCAAATGTAAATTCTAGCTGTCAGTGCCTCAAATGCATTTTTGTGAAATGTCCTTACCCATAATTCTTGCTGCAGGTTTATGAAGGTGAGAGAGCCATGACCAAGGACAACAACTTGCTGGGCAAGTTTGAGCTGACTGGCATTCCCCCGGCACCCCGCGGCGTTCCTCAGATTGAAGTCACTTTTGACATTGATGCCAACGGCATCATGAATGTCTCTGCTGCCGACAAGAGCACTGGCAAGGAGAACAAGATCACCATCACCAATGACAAAGGTACATGGCTGAGCCGTTGTGAGGGGGGTGGGGGGATTCTGGAATTTGACTTGATGTCTTGAGCAAATTGAGTTTCTAATTGGGAATTTTCACCCCTTTCTTAATCAGGTCGTCTCAGCAAGGAGGACATTGAGCGTATGGTCCAGGAGGCTGAGAAGTACAAGGCAGAAGACGATCAGCAGCGTGACAAGGTCTCTGTTAAGAACAGCCTGGAGTCGTATGCCTTCAACATGAAGGCAACTGTGGAGGATGAGAAACTGCAGGGCAAGATCAGTGATGAGGACAAGCAGAAGATCCTGGAGAAATGCAACGAAGTCATCAGCTGGCTGGACAAGAACCAGGTAGACTATTTTTAAACCAGCTTAAACCTGTATGTATGGATGGTTTTTTTTTTTTTTTGCCTTCCCTTTTATGTTAAAGGTACTTTACATGCTGCATTCTACATTTGTCTGGGAAAGGTCTTGAAACAAACCTATTCATAAAATGCAAGTAAATCCAAGTGCTGATCAATGTTCAGAATATAGAGCTCATCTGCTTTGTGTTTGAACGTTGAAGTGTGATGCGTGAATCTTAAGTTTGACGTTGTCTTTGTTTTGTAGACTGCTGAAAAAGAGGAGTTTGAGCACCAGCAGAAGGAGCTGGAGAAGATCTGCAACCCCATCATCACCAAGCTGTATGAGAGTGCTGGTGGCATGCCCGGGGGGATGCCAGGTGGAATGCCTGGTGGCTTTCCGGGGGCTGGTGCTGCCCCTTCAGGTGGTGGCTCCTCCGGACCGACCATCGAGGAAGTGGATTAAACAAGTCGCGTGGAAAAAGTGTGAAACCCCAGTGGCCCAATCTGTCACGTGAGGCTGGCTGTCAGCAGAACTCAAAATGGCTTGCGTTTGCTTGCATAATTTAAATTTGTGTGCAATAAACCTACTTGGTTCTAGCTGAAGCCAGCCTTACTGTTTGAGTCCTGGTGCATAAAGGAAAATAAATAAATTAATAAATAAAACTTGTGGTTTCATTTCTGTGGAGTCTGGTTGTGAAGATCAAGTTAGTGGTTTTGTTCAAAGCATTCCATGTACAACATTAACACCAGTTCTCAGAAATTCAAATACCTTCTAGTCAAAGTTACACAATCCATCCCTTGCTAACAGTGAATGGCTTATTTTTGGTTATAAAATTCACGTGGTATAGCACTGGGTACCTGGTGTACAGTTAGCATTTGCATTTTGAGAACTAAAACTAAAATTTGGTAAGCAATATCCAGATTTTTATTAAGCAAAGAAATTGAGCTGTCAGTGGGGGCATGTTCTCAGTGTTTCACAATAATTATTTTAACTGAAAATTCTCAAACTGCTATTCAAATATTAAACTTCCTTTTAGACTTGTCTAGTAAAATCATGATCTTTAGAGGTTGGATAATTAATTTGCAGGGCTAGCTAGCCTAATTGTTGGTCATGTAAGGAAATGGAACGGCATTAGTGAAATTGAACCATCTGGGAAGGCGATTTACGGTGCAAATGTCACAATTCAATAGGCACACGAGAACCACCAAGAGCGGCTAGTATTACATTTCATACTAAATGCAGTTATTTATGGTATGCTATAATTCCTACAGTAAAACTATATGAAATGAATTGCATGTAGTAGCTGGACACTTAGTTACCCATAATCTTGAGGATTCTGGTAGAATTTTCAATATAGTTTAAAAGAAGGGATAGTTTGCATTAAATTACCAATATGGGGCCATTTTGAAATGCTAACAGAAAACGTAAAAGACTTAATCACCTGACAAAGTACCAATTTGTTTAAGGTAATGGAAAATAATTAGCTAAATAATACAAATTATAGTACATTTTTTTATTTTCAATACCACTTTTCAATATATGCACAATGCAGTTACAAAATGGTGTCGTCAAAATATAGCAGGACTGGCTGTGCTGAGGGATTCAACCATCAATCCTGAACGATGTGGCGGCAAAATTATACTGCAGTCGATGAGGGGGTCTCATTTTTGGGAAAACGTTCCATTGTTCTCGTTTCCTCTCATCCTTCCCTTCCTTGTTTACCGGCGATGTGTTCAGAAGAAATTATGGTAAAGAGGCAAGGCAAGGTAAGATCATGACAGAACATTCACAGCCCCAGTTCCCCGTATCCCGATGAGCCTCTTCTCTGAGTATATTGTAGAATGACGTAATGGAAAGTGGACGTTCAGTTTCCGGTTCAGGCCAGGCAGACAACGGAAGACGGAAGCTTCTAGAAAGTACTAGCGAGTACTGTTCAGGCGGCGTGGCGTTTGTTGAAATACTACTGGTTATTGTTTTCTATTATTTATCCCTTTGGTTAAGTCATGTCATTAATAGAAGAGGACGATGTACGAGGTGGAAGGGGTGTTTTTAAAGACATAAGCGCAGAAGACGATGACATGCAACCAACTATTATCGAGAGTCTGTGCATGAACTGTTATGAAAATGTAAATTGCCTTTATGATTGCTTGTACTAGGATAACGTTTGTTATTGCTTTTTAGCTTTGCTGTCTTCCGCGATTAGCTAACTGTAGCTGTTTTAACCTAAACAATTTGGTGAATGAACGTTTATTTGGGTTTCGACACGAGCTCGTTAGCTAACTGGCTGCCGATTAACTTCAGTGACAGCAGTGGTAACTTGACATGTCGCTTAGCCCAATAATATTTTGTTCGCTGCACTTGTCGTATTGCTAATCTGTAGCACAGATACAATTGTGGGTCTAACTTGGTACATATCTATTGTTAATGTGATAACGAAAGCTAACATCTTATGTCCAACGTATGTATGGTAGTTAGCTATTTTATTACTCGAAGTGTCTTTGAGCTTGGCAGGTGTGACTAGAGTGGACAACAACGTATAATGCATCTGATGTGTAGCAATATGGGTTTTATGTAGGGAAGCACCCGTTTGTTGCTGACGAAGATTCCCTTCTTCAAAGAGGTCATCATAAGCTCATTCACATGCGCCCACTGCAACTGGTCCAACACAGAGATTCAGTCAGCAGGTCGAATCCAGGACCAGGGAGTGACATACACCCTCCGTGTTAGATCGAAACAGGTAAGTTAGGCCAAGGACGTTTATGAACCTATACGACCGCACACTGCTGCATGCTTTGATGATTTGGCCACAGTCCCGTGTAAATGCCTTTCTCTTGATTTTCTTCCTGTATACATCATTGGCTAAGAGATTGCAGACAGCAACAGGGCTATGGGGGTATCATTGTCTGAAATATAAAAATAATAAATATATTCAGGGGATCCACACATAAATGTAACCGACCCACTAATAAATAGCCAATCCACAAGAAAATGTAGCTGGTACACATTTGTGTATCGCCTGTCGTTTGCATTTATTTGTGGATTTACATTTCTCTCTGGATTTTTGAGACAATCCTTGCTGAAATAGGATTTTTTCACTGAGTCTAATCCAGCCAATCAGATTTTTAGATATTCATTCGCTAACACCCACATTACAATGACCAGTCACTGCACATATACACTTCAGGATTGTGTTGTATACATAGACATGCATATTTAACTAGGCAGGCAAGCACGCCTTCAGCTAACCTAAGCTTGTGAAGTCCCGGAAGTAAGCCTGTAGTGTGCATGATGAGGACAAAACATTGGAGCTCCCATTAAAGTAAATGGAGAATATCAAACTTCTGAAGGCAAAATAAAACGTCCCTGATGGTGTTTTGAACCTTGATTAACGACCCTGTGTACACTGTATGGTCGTTTAGTGCCAAGACAACCATTCCATTGGGAAGATTGCAGTAATGGCTATCTCTTTGTTCATCAAATGAAGCCTACAAACCTTGAACCAAAGGTTTGGTTACAGCAGTTTTCGCAGGCGAGCGGTTGTCTTGGTGCTACACAACACAATCCTGAAGTGTATACGTGCTGTTATTGGTTGGAGTAATGTTGCCATTAGCAAAAGGGTGTCTTAAAATCCGATTGGCAGGACTAGAAAAACAACTTGTAGATTTTTTGCAAATCGTCCCACCTGGATTGTCTCAAAATACCACAAATAAATGCAAGCAACAGACAATGCACAGATGTGAACCAGTGGCATTTATTTGTGGATCGAGTACATGTATTTGTGGATTGGCTACATTTATCCCTTGATCAGTATCATTTATTTGTGGATCCACTGTATTTATTTGTGGATGTCTTGTATTTATTTGTGCATCAGTTACATTTATTTGTGGATCCATTGCATGTTTTTGTGGATCAGTTACATTTATTTGTGGATCGGTTGCATTTATTTATCTTTGATACAATAATACCCCCATACAGGATGTTCAAGTGCTAATTGTCGATTTATAGCTTTTAACCAGTACCTTCATTAATATAAACAATGAACAATAATTCAGATCACTTTGAGCTTCTTTAATGGCAGACACTGCTGTGATCGAAGGACTGATCCTACAAATGTTTTGTAGAAGGGACACAGGAGTTCCAGGGGAACTGACACACTTTTATTATGGCCTCTAGGGGGCAATGGCACCATACAGAACCATTGTTAGGGTATGCGTTACATTACATTACATTTAGCAGACACTCTTATCCAGAGGGACTTACGCAACTTTTTACATAGCATTTGCGTTGCATTTATACAGCTGGATATATACTGAAGCAATACAGGTTAAGTACCTTGCTCAAGGGTACAAGGAATCAAACCTGTGACCTTTAGGTTACAAGACCAGCTCCTAACCCATTATACTTCTCTGCCGCCTGCAACCTGCAGACTAAAGTCAGGATGCATACTATGCATACTTCCCTTTTGTTTTTTCAGGACTTGAACCGAGAAGTAGTGAAGGCAGACAGCGCAACTACAAGAATCCCAGAACTGGATTTTGAAATTCCTGCCTACACACAAAAGGGGTGTAAGTTACTTAAATAATTTAATTTAAAACATACAGGATGGTAGATCTCTAGGAACCAGATTCGGCTAAGTAGGCTGGGCTCAAGGTTTTCTTGAGCAAGGAGTGACACATGATTTTCAAAAAAGTGGCGGGAAAAAAATCACAATCTAACTTCCCTTTGCAGTCACTAACCTCGCCATCTCTCTCCATCTCCCTTTCTTCCAAACTTCAGCGCTGTCCACTATCGAAGGCCTCATTGAGAGGGCAGCTGCAGGCTTGGAGCAGGAGCAGCCCACACGCAAGGTTCTAGAGACTCAATACAATACAAATGAATACCTATTACTCAGCCTGTTTAGATGAATAAATGTTGCTTTGCTGATTAAGTGTTCATATCTCCCCACAGGCAACCGTGCCAGAAGTTGCTGAAAAAATTGACAAATTCATCGAAAAGCTGAAGAAGCTAAAGGATGTTGAACAAGAATTTACTCTGGTCAGTGCAGCTGAAGAAGAGTAGTTTCCATAAAGTCGTTTTGGATATCTACATCCAGTATCCCTTTGAGTACAGTCAAGCTAATCAAGAAGAAGGTGTTTGCTACCAGCCAGACACTGCCTAGATCATATTGAGCCGCATTGAAAATCCTGTCAGCTGTTTGGAAACATTGGAAGAGCTACAGAACAGTGCTCATATTTAACACAATTTAACTTATATCTGTTAAAATGTTCAGTTTTGAGAATTCAAGTATTTATTTTTTAAGGAGAGCGTGTTGTTCGTCTTGCTTCTTTAAAATATTTTTTTAAATAAATAGGTTACTTTATTCAGACAGAGGGAAAGCAAGAAAGGGTTAAAGAAAGGAAGGGAAAGTGCCATGGTGGGGAATTGAACAGTGCATTGAATTGTGGGGAACTATTTCATTGATTTAGAATTTTATAATAAAAAGTATTATTTGTAATTCACTAAAACGGAATATCATTGGAAGTGGATGAACACTTCAGCAAGGCGCTATTGAATTTTTTTTTGCTCGTAATCGATTCATAGTGTTGGTGCTTTTCCACCCCCCACCCCTCACCGCGCAGGTGATTGATGACCCGTCTGGGAACAGTTTTGTGGAGAACCCGTTCGTCCCTCAAAAAGATGAGGCCCTCTCTGTTACACACTATAAGAGGACACCTGAACAGGACGCCCAGCTAGGACTAAAGGTAAGGGATCCAGTCAGCACAACATACTCCCTCACTGTCCTGGGTGAGTTAGAAGTTAGATCTAAAGTGTTTTTCCATGTTATCACACCCTCTGAAATAGCGGTGTTTAGTCTTATCTGATAAGGGCCAGTGTGGGTGCAGGTTTTTGTTTTATCGCAGCACTTTGACATCTGATTCAACTAATTAACCAATCATGGTCTTCAGCCAAGACCTTGATAAGTGGAATCGGGTGTCTTAATGATGCGCTAAAACAAAAAACTGCTCCCATATGCTGGCTCTTTTCGGATGAGATTTGACACTCCTTTGCAAACCCATTCTTAAATATTGGAGCGTCACAGTAGATTTGGATTTCACAAAAGATATCAAATTTCAGAGGGAAAATGTATCACTAGTGGTGATGTCAGTCTGTTATACCTTTATGAATTTAATGGATTTGTACCAATGTAGTTGCTTGCATGTATATATATATATATATGTATATTTAAAAATATACATATATACATGCATTTATGGACAAGACAGTCCTGTTTATATAAATAAAAAAATTAAAAAGAACAACGACAAGCGGTTCTTATGTGACATCTTTTGAGACGTCACAAGGCAGCCTTTGAAATTAAGTGGCTGAATGCACACATTTCTTTTTTGTTTTTTTTGAACGCCACAAACACTAAGATGCGGACGGCAGCTGCGGTAGTGAGCGATGGCTCGCTCTCATACGGCTGTCATTCGGCACAGCCGCCACCTGCGCAAAGCGGTTGTAAATCTGGTGGCTGTCACTGCAGAAGTGCAGATCATCTCATTTTCACATCCCGGTCTTTCAAACGCAAGTCCGTCTCCACTTTTTTTTTTCTTCTGATTTTAAAAATTTTTTATGGGCTTTTCAGCTTAATTTTTTTAATGTTTGTTTTTCTTAATTTTTATGGCTTTTCTCTAGATTGTTTCGAAAAACCCTTTCACCTGAGAGATGTGCGACAAGGGTCGCGTGGTTGGACTCGAACCGCTGACGTCGCGGCTCGTAATGAGCACGTGGACAGTGGTCTACTGACTATGCCACGAGACACCCCGCTCCCTCTCCACCTTTTAACTGGCTTTTTCAATTAAGTCCAGGCTGAATATGTTCATGTGGACTGGCCCAGAACCTCTTCATTGCACTGTGCTGCCATAGATGTATTCCTCCTCCTTTTCCCTTAAAGTGATGTGCAGAATTTCCCTCGTGCTGATGCAGAATTACGCATCATTTTGCAGGCTGACGATGGTGCAGAAGAGGACACTGAGGAAAAAGCTGGCAGTGACATTGACGCCTTAAGAAACGAGGTCAGGTTGTGAACGTTTACGCAAGTATTCAGATACTGTAATGATAAGACTCAGACGTGGCTGTGTTTCCCGTTCTGAAATGCTTTCCTCTGTCCTCAAGCGACTGCTTTTCCTCCCTTTGTCTGCTTCAGGTCCTGATGTTTAACACCAACTGTCCGGAATGCAATGCACCTGCGTCCACAAACATGAAGCTTGTCCGTATCCTTTTGTGTGTGTGGGGGGGGGGTAAAGGTGGAGTTGGAGGAGGAGGAGGAGTTTTGTCGTATTGATGGAATCAAACTGCCTTTCACTTTGTTTAGAAATGAACAGTGACGCTGGAAGATATCTCCAGTGATATTTCCAGATATTTCCATATTTATCTCCTTGATCATTCTCCAGAAATACCTCACTTCAAAGAAGTTATAATCATGGCGACCAACTGCGACAGCTGTGGACACAGGACAAACGAGGTAATCTACTTGTTATTGTCACGTTTGCCTCACGTATAGTGAAGCAAATGAATAACAGAGATGAACTTCAGTGTCACTGCTACCATTGAAGTTGGAACATGGCAATCTCTTTTTTGAAGGTAAAATCGGGTGGAGCTACAGAAGAGCTGGGAACCAAAATAACCCTTCATGTCACAGACCCCTCGGATATGTCCCGCGACCTGCTGAAGGTAAACCTTACCACATGAATTTATTATACATAACTGGTTGTAGACTGCCTTTGAGTGTAAGTTGACATGTTAATGTAGAAAACTGATAGATCAATCCAGGCAATAGCTTCTTAATATGCTTACAGGAATATGATCACTGATATATTTCGTGAATCATGATATTATTCACTATTTAACAATTCAATATACAAAAAGTATTTAACATTTTTTGTTTTAACATTATACCTATTACAGAATACTATTTTTGAATCAACTGTGGGGAAAAATGACAATTAAAGGAATTGGCACAGCAAAAGAATAAACCTAAACATCGTATAAATGGTGATTGGAATGGAATTTGAAATTCCTTCTTTGAACGAAGGCATCACTGATAGCATTATTATACAATAGATTCAGTTTTTAGGCCTCCGTCAGATTGAAGTAGGACGCGTAACTGTGACGCATGTAATCATCGTAAGGACTATTCAAGAGGAAGTGCAGGAAGGGGGTGGGGCCTTGGTGTGTAATGGCCGTCTTTGTGTCGAGTTCAGTCAGAGACCTGTCACATCATGATCCCCGAGCTGGAGTTCGAGCTGGGCATGGGCGCTGTCGCGGGGAAGTTCACCACCCTAGAGGGCCTCCTCAAAGACATCAAAGACCTGGTGAGTGGTGAGCTCCTGAGCACCTGACCATTAGCTAGCAGAGGCTATCTGGACTAAACCAGATCTTCTGCTCTGCGATGATGAAAATTATGTCTCATCCTTTGAAGCTGAAAGCACAGATTCTAAAGACTAACTAGATAGGCAGCACTACAAAAAGGTTTTCTCCAATCCTGTCCCCAATTTGAACTGCCTAGTTGAAAATGTATATCAGCACTCTTTGCTGCAACTTCTGATAGATTCAGCAGAGCTTAGACAAGCAACCACTTAACAACAGTATTTTGCTTACAGGAATTTTTATGTACTTTCATTATACATATTGATTTTAGGCTATTTTGGAATAAAAAATGTTGATGTTTATTTTTCTTCATTTTTATGGCTTTTCTCTAGATTGTTTCAAAAAACCCTTTCACCTGTGGAGACAGTGCAACCCCAGGAAGAGCTGAGAAAATAGAACTCTTCGGAAAGAAGATTGACCAGGTGATGGGTGGTTGTATTATGAGCAAAATGACGGAAACTCACTAAGTATGTTTGCTGTCGTGCAAAACAGTGTCATGTTTGCATGACATCTGTAAATATATTTATCTGTAAACATCTGTGAATATTTCAGATTATGGCTGGCGAAATGGATGTTCACGTCATTCTAGATGACCCAGCAGGGAACAGCTACCTGCAGGTAAAATCCTCTTATTTAACCCAGCATTAAATGTGTGTATTTTTATCAAAAATGTATAAAGGCAACTATATGTGCCATATTGTAGACTGCACACTCGGAAGAAAAGTAAGAAAAGACCTTACTGCTTTTGTAGCTGTGTTTAATGACAAGCTCAGATGCAAACAATACATTTATATATCGCACCATTTCTGTTCTTCACCAGCTGGTGCGGAAGAAAGTCCAGTTTCAGCATTAAACGATGAAAATATTATACAGGTGATGGCAGGGAGTGCTTCCTTTAAGAGACCCTCACTAACATGCGCTACCGTAGAATGCGTTATTGAACAGAAACGCGGTTCCGGAGGATGCGGAGGAAAGGGTTATTTCTCTTAAGACGCTTTCCCCTCGGCAGAACGTGTACGCTCCGGACCCGGACCCGGAGATGACGGTGGAGAAGTACGAGAGAACCTTCGAGCAGAAAGAAGATCTGGGCCTGAACGACATGCAAACCGAGAACTACCAGTAGCCCCGGGGTCATCGCCGGAGGAGCGCGGACAGCGCGCTGGATAAAGTGTGTCATCTCTACGCCTAATACATCGCTCACGGTAATCATCTGCAGCTGGAATGAATGACTTTGGGATTTTGGGATACAGAGGTTTTTTTTTTTGGTTTTTTTTCGCCCCCTGCTCTATAATTTGTAATCAAATGGATAATCATGAACGTACACGAGGCTATGTATAAGAACGATGAGAAATTTAGCATACGCTATGTGTAAATATGTATTTTTTCCCCCACTCTGTACATATAACGGTAAAGGTCTGTTGGACTGCGGTGAATAAATTTTATGTTTGCGCGTATATGAAATCATTTACATCCCATTTAACGAGAGAAGACTAAAGATAATTTGTATCATTTTTTGTTTGACATTCAAGAAAGAATATGTCAAAATAAAAGTTATTTTTCTCCCCAGATTTTCTGCATGGCATTTTGTTACTCAAGCTCTGAAAGAAACACATACACATTTCCTGGTGTTTTGGTTGGTAAAAGTGCTAGAGAGGGTTGAGGTGGAAGACCCCATGTTCGGTCTTAAGATGTGTTCCTGGAATTTCCTGAATGGTCTGCGCCAACCAAAAACCCCACATCCACAAATTAGCAACTAAATAACTGACAAAGATGCACCACCAATTACCAGGCAAAAGCAAACCAAGTTGTAACCTGCTGATATAACCAACTAAAACTAGAGATGGACAGAAATTAGAAAGTACAAAATAATAACATGAAAATCAACACCAAACACACTACAAACAGATTTTTCAAAATATATAATGGTACAGTATATACAGTGCCTTCCAAAAGTATGGGAACTGTAGAGTGAAGTATATTATTTTTGCATTTGGATTTGAAATCAAGGAATATTGATGAGACCAAAGTGCAGACAATAAGCTTTTATTTAATGATATTTTACATGCATATGTGTTGCATCTTACAGTAATGGCTGTTTTTGTGTTGTCACAAACCACTCAGCCATCACTGATGGAAAAAGATGTAGCCACCATTTGGCACATCCTAGGTGTTCAGAAACCATGATGTCAAGTTTTCAAAGTTCCATTTGAGAAGTCAATTTTTGGTTTTAAAATTTTTTCCTCCGCTTGCAAATTGTTGCAAAAGATGCAATACCATCTATGAGCTTGAACTTTATTTATTTAAATTTAATACTTAGTGTAGTAAATTGTGGAACATGCAGATATGTCCGTCTATCATTGTGTATTTAGAGATATGGATAATGTGCGCGTGACTTAATCTTAAGGATAGTACATGGGAATAATGAGAGGAAACACAATATGTGCCTTTGAATACAATAGTCACAAAAGAGCGAGAGGGCTTGCTTATACTTGCTTTGTTCAGTAACAAAGCATGATTTTGTATTCTCTGATGTAATGACACTGGATCGGCTGCATCAGGTTATTTATTTATGTAGCCTATCTGTTTATTTATTTATTTAATGAGAGCCTTTGGCTACAATCTGTGATGGTCACTAGTGATACCACATGTGGCTGCCAGGTTTTTTCAGTGTTTCTGCTGGTTATCAAAGCTGAGGGAGATGTTTGTTTCTGTGCAACCTTCTTTTTGTGCAATGTGTTGTCATTCTAATTGATAGTTTTTCTGTTTTATTATAGTAAATGATACACTATTGTAACATGAACAGGTCTGAAAAAGGAGATCTGTAAAGTGTTCATGTTGAACCAATCAATTTATAGATATACTTTTTGTTTGGCTTCATGGTTACTCAAATACTGTGTATACACAAACAGTCAGCAAGTGAAATGCATGTTCAGTTGGATTCGAGTTGGGTGATTGACGTTGCCAGTCATGGTCACACTTTTTAGCCGTGAAAAACTCCTCGCCTGCTTTAGCAATGTGTTTGGCCAAGAAACATATGAGCAGCCAAGTACCTTTGGCCCCAGAAATGAAGGGACTACTATATGTATAAAAAGGCCTGTCGTTCCAGCTTAGATCATCTGATATGAATGTAAAAACTCTCAAATTACAGCTGACCGTCTGCACTGTAAACAACATATTCATTGTTTTATTTCAAATCCAGGGTTATGGAGTACAGAGCCAAAACAACAAAACGTTTATTGCTGTGCAAGTGCTTAGACGGCACCATAAATAGTGTTTGTTTCTGACAAAAAAAGTTTTTTCTTCGTGACCTGCTTTGGAGAAATATGGCCTTAGAGTATGGCACCTGCAGCTAATAAGATATGCCTTCTTCCTGTGCTACTTAAGGGGTTACTTAATCCCGACACAAACACATTACATAATGGATTCATTGCTTCCTGTGATCAGAGTACACAGACATAAGAGGTGTAAGGAAACATAAAAAAAGGTTTCATAAACGGAAACCTTTAGGAATAAGAACACAGGATATTATGAAGTCCCAAATAAGGAAACTGTGGACAAAGAAAATGGTGTGTCAAATGCATTTGTACATTGTATATATCCACATAAATACCCTCAGTGAGCATGACATGTCAGGGTGCGGCCGGTCAGGCTATTTTTAGCATAGCTTCTCTAGCCCCTTGACACACTGGGTTGAAAGAACTGAACTCTAAAGGCCGTGTGTATCTACATGTAAAGCTCTGGCTGTGGAGGCACGTTTCATGATCCTGAATCAAACGCAAGGCACTGCCTTCACCTGCCAATCATCAGGCCTTCAAGCCATGCAGGGTAACTGACTCTACCCTGTCAAATCTTTATTTTTTCCTCGTGTCACACTTTTTCCATCCCCACTTTGCAATGAAAATGAATGCAACAGGCTCAGCCTGTTCTCAGTTTTGTATAACAGAAAATTGACTTTTGGGGTGTGTAAAGTGTAATTGTAAAAGCACAAGCTGACAGTCGACATGATCAGCTGTAAAAATGAATGTGGGGAAGGGCCAGTGAAACTGAAGCTCTGGAGTTGTGTCCTACATGGTGGTGTTTTACCAACTGCAAAAGTATGAACTGAAGAAAGCTCAATTATCAAGGCTTGTGTTTGCTGATTGTCTGCTCCACCTCTACAATAAACACTAATAGACTAGAATATGTGGTAACATTAACATTCTGGTTGGTTTAAGTGGCCACAATTAATATTAACATTGCCGTATGTTGAATCACACACACACAGGATCAATACAAAACAAGCAGCCTCTCTTGGGTAGATAATAGGCTACTTGAAGTTAGGAAAGTCCACCTGAGAAGCACATAAACATAAAACAAATGCCTTTTGTTTTATTATATTGTTTCTTGATCTTTTAGGTCTACATCTTCTGTTTTATAAGACCTAGATTCACCCCATTCAACCCCTTGGTCATTGTTTTACAGTGAGCCCCCGCTGTGCTGGTCACACAGAGAACACCGTGTCCGTCTTCACCAGTCCTTATGACGTCCCTCAATGACTCCTAATTCCTTTAATCAGATGCACACTACACCCAAATGGATTTGATATTCTGAGGGGACGCTTCCAAATGTCATCCATTGATGTATACTCATATTGTGTTGCTTTCGTGAGAATAGCTCTTCATTAGCTGTAACACAATGTTTGTCTGGGCCTTCCCTTTATTACACGGCATCTTTAAGGCAACGGAGGTGTGACTTGACTCGTTTGATAAAAAAATACCCTTTCAATTATGCTTCATATTTCGTTGGTACCCCGGGGGCTACAAACCCTTTGTGGTGAAAGGAGGCCTCCCCAAACCCCTCTGTCTGTGAAAAGAGACACGCCCATTCAGACAAAGCTAGTGTCCTTTGAGCGACACCTGACACCAATAAAGAGGTTTGATTTTCCTGTGAACCCAGGATACTGGATGCAAAAATGTTCTGCATGTGGACAATCTTGGAAAACAAACCAATGAAAAAGAAAGTCTTAATTCCTGTGTGGCTATTCAGTGACAGAATTAATGCCAGTTTTTGATGACCCTTGATGAACAGATATCTTGTTTCATAATGGTAGAAAGAGGCTTGGAATTTTCATTGTTGCTGTTTTGCAGTGGTTTCTTACAGCTTGACTTGAGTCATCCGCATATCTGATGAAACGTACTGATTTCTTCGAAAGTGAGCTCCAGGATTAGATGAATCTAAATGTATTACTAATTTAGGTTTTCATTCTTAAATTCTCTTTGTATTGACAGTATATCACTTGAGCGTTGAACAGTGGGTGGTTTTGTTCTCACATTAATAATTAATTTTATAGGCTAAAACTGAAAGGCATTTATTTATTGCCTTTAAGGACTTCATTTTACTCTAAACAGGAAAAAAGACTTCCAGCTCTATGGGAACACATGTAAGTAGCATAGAATATTTCTGCTGCAGAATAAAATCGTTCTTCCCTGGGCGATGCTGTCACCAATTATGACTCTCCGTGTGAGGCTGTCGGTATGGCGTGGTCATGGTTTGATTCAGTATGACTGGGGTGGTTAGAGTTTGATTTAGACCATGGTGCGTCACCATATCGAAAGGGACTTAAAAAAGAAAGAAAGCTCAGATTGTGCCATAGTTGTCATGAGAACAGGCTATTCAGCACACTGAGCCTCCTCATGTTGACATTTGTCTAGACCAGGGGTGCACAACTCCGGTCCTGCAGGGTCGATCTGGTGCTGGTTTTTGTTCCAACCGATTACCATAGATATAGTTTTCTGTCGGCTCTATAAACTACACTGCTTCACTCCTGTGCTTGAGCACAGTGAAATCTCTAGGATGCACTCGCAGTCTGCGGCTGTAGCTGGTGATCATACACGTCAGATCAAGATATGATTGGGCCAATTCAATAAATGTTGGGAAATGTTGGCACAAAATCCTGAAATGGATTGGCCCTTGTTTTGCACCCCTGGTCTAGAGTATCCCACATTGCGCCCTGTGTTGATTCTACTTCTGCAGTGATTACTGCCAAGCTATTTCCTCAATTAACGAATACATGCAGGCTTTGAAAAGGACTAATGGCTCAAGCACAATGATGTTCATTTCAGTTTTCTTGAAAGAGAAAATATTCTGGAGTTATGCACTTTCAGGAAGATATTGAGAACATGCTTTTTAGATGGGACAAGCATTAGTTGGGGGGACATTGGAACACCGAATACCTATAAAACATAAAGCTGTGATCTAAATGTTAATGTTTTTGTCTTTGAAACTCATTGTAAAGCAACAATCAGAGACTCTTGTCTTGACCCAAACTTCCCCCTTGTTTTACTCCACTATTTGAGTCAGAATTATTTTCACTGAGACATATCATGGAACCAGCAATAGCTGAATTATTTTACATTCAAATGTTGTCTTTCAGAACAAAGCATTTTATTATCCTCCAGGGATTTTGTATTTTAGATGGGACTTCAGGAGCCTAATTAAATGAAATGGGCTTTACCAAATGAGAACCACTCCTCCAGTCCATTGAGTACCTGTGGTGTGCCTGTACATTAGTAATACATTGAAGTACAATAATAGTGCATTGTGGTGCAATAACCTGCAGCTGACCTCCTGGACTGCCAAGCGAAAAGAAGTGGCTTTTGTTTGCATACATTTCCCAGCATGCAAGCTTGCACTCTCCCTGACTGACAAAGGATGTTGCTTCAGGGGCGTGAGCAAATTTGGGCACAAAGAACAATGTGGCAATTAAATCACAAAGTAAGAAGTGATATGGATGTGTTCATGTTACACATGTACCTCCTGTACCACTTTCAAATTGCGTGTACCTCCATCCAGCACTTAAATTGCACTTGTATCGTTGTCTTGATATTGTAGCTTGTTGTGATGCGTCCTAGTTTGACTTAATATTACTGGCCTAGCCTATGCTTTATGCTATGGATATCTAACCTAAAACTGTTAGCCCCAATGCAGTCTTCGTTTGCCCAGCAGGGCCTGTAATTACCTGGACGTCAGGGAAGGCCTGTTCATGCCACCATGTACCGTGCTCCTGTTGAATGGCTTACACTGAACAGGTGTGGGCTTGGTTAATACTAGGAAGGGAAAGGAAAATTAAGTTGCTGCTTCAACTGCTGTTGGTGAGCTCTTAGGGGCCGAGTGCCGGAATGGGGAAACTGTTCTGGAGGAGATGCCGTTTTTTTGGACAAGACGTTAAACACTTATCGCAAAGAGTAGGGTGTTTCCAAGAGTCCTGGCTAAATTCTCAACCATTTAATAAACCCCCTGATTTTATTGGCTAAAAATAGTTCTCTCCCTCTCCATCTCAGCTGATGTGTGGTGAGCATTTTGGTACGAAATGGCAGCCATGCATCACCCAGGGGGGTGCTACACATTGGTTGTGGGTGAAGGGTGTTTCCCTATCATTACTGCTTTGAGTTGTTGACTGGTGAGAAAGTGCCAAATAAATGCAAGGAATTGAAGGCCTGTGATTCTATGCTGAGCCATACACCCTTCAAAAAAAAAATTACACCAGTGGTGGTTACAGGGGGAATGATATCCAGTGAGGAATAAAAAGATATTTTATTGATCCTCTCGGGCTCTGTATTCCACCGTCACTGCATTCTCAGGATGCCCTGTTACACAACCCAATCAAGTCTTCTGTTCCAAACCCAAGCCTTGGACTCGCTCCAGATATGGTCAGCAAGACATGATATCAGAGTCGGATAACGAGCAACAAAATCGAGAATCAGAATCAGACTGAAGCATGACAGAGGGACGGTCCAAAAAAACAACTGATCTAACTAATACCACCACCATCACCAATGGTTATATTTAACAGTGTTTATATATTTATTAATTTACTATGTCCAGTACATCATCCATTACATGCACACATGCAAAAGATACCACACCACTGCATGCTAATGCCAAATAAATAAAAAAATAATCCAAACGGCAAACATTTTTTAGGTGTTCCTGTTGCTCTTCGGGAGTTTCCACTTTCATAACCCTCCTCTTTTTTGTTTTACCGGCTTCCTTTCACACCCTTTCACCAGTAATGAGGCCAGTATATATAGCAGGTGTCCATAAAGAGAGTAAAGGATAAAGACCTTGACAAGTGGAGGAGATACTTAACCTGGGTGTAGTGCTGCACTCCTATTCTTTGGTGTCTGAATTTCACCAAGGTAATGCATTTTTTTCCTTTACTATCAATACAACATAACAAAAATATATATGATGGTTCAGCTGTAAAATGTGCTTTTAAGCAAAGATATATATAAATAAGCATAGACTCTGTTTTCATTTTTCCATCATTGCTTTTGTTAATATTTCAGAAGGCATAACATACCGTGTAAAATGATAATTTATACTGGGGACTAATTACTTTTCTGTTTGATCCTCTGGTTACTTTTTTTTAGTGTTATGTTTTAATTTGCTATTGATTTATAATAGAGCTATTGTTTGGTAAGTCGATATATATACATATATATGATATTAATTGATTGCCTGTTTTTCATGAATAATAATATTGCTATTTTTGTTGAAAATAAATAACATTTTCTGCATTGCTTTGCTAAACTCTATTGATGCATGATGTGAGCTTTTACTTGATACTGAGAAAATTCTATCTAGTGCCATTGTGGATTAATATGCGAAAAGTACAGTGGTTAAATAAGGGTATGAGGAAATTTTATTTAAAAATTTAAAATTTGAAGTTTAAGACAAACTTTTTATTTTTTACATTAATTTTGAGGTAAACATTTTCATAGCAAAAGAAAAGTCATCCAGCGAGTGATTGAGTGAACGATCGCCTGTATTGTGACACCGGGTCCTGTGTCTCCAGATCCAGGACAATGTGGCTGGCCGTGCTAGTGTATCACTTTGGCCTGATTCTCAGCAGTGAGGCTCAGAGTCCGTGCTTCATCAGCCCTACATTCAGAGAGCCAGGTCAGTGAGGCCTCTGCTGAAACCCTTCTCACTTACATTAATGTGCTCTCCCTCCCACTCGCTTTCTCACCTTTCACTTAGAACCCCATGGGGAATTTAGAGTGGCTTCAGGACTGACTGTCCACCTTAGCGTCGGTCTGCTATTCCTTTCATCTTCACACCACCCTGTTTCCATTGTGAGAAATCAGCTGCCTTAACCACACCCTGAGCATTCATATTTATATTCACACTGATTTAGTGAGGAACATGGCGAGCATTGTTGGGCTGAATGGTCTGTTCGCATTATGTTATGTTATACGGTATGTACTCTCAAAAATATTCAAGTGAAAAAATAAACACTGGTTGAATGCTTTCAGCTCTATCCATCCATCCATTATCTATACCCACGTATTCCTGTTCAGGGCCACAGGGGGTGCTGGACAGCTTTATCTAATACAAATTTATTTAAAACTGTAAATGTTGTAGAATAAGTGTAAAACAAATTGTGTCTCCCAGCCAACTCTGACATCACGGTTACATGTGGAACTGAAACAATGAAGTTGAGCATCTTGATGTGTCCGATCTACTTTCGTGGATACAATGAGTCACTGATGGCCCTGAACGCTCAGTTCAGCAGACGAGAGTGCTATGGGACCCCTGACTGGACAGTTGACCCACCCGTCCTGAAATTCAATTTCAGCATTTCTGAAAATTCCATCACCGCCTGCTCCAACAAGTTAAAGGTACCCGAGACTTGGATTATGTCAACATTTCTACTTTACTTACAGATGAAAGCCATTTTTACAATTTAGCTATCTCCCAAATTAACTCAGCATGCTGTATTTTTATTAAAAACAGGCCTGTACCCACAGACATTACGCTCAGTCTACATAGTCTCAAAGATTTCCAGATATTTCATATGCAAACATGTATCTTTGACAAAAACAAGTAATACCTTAAAGAGAACCCGAGGAAACACTGCTTGGATATGATACACACATTGTAAAGACCTGAAGTGTCACTGTACCAGTTGGAGTTAAAGACAGTATAATCTTTGTCTTCTGCACTGTGGAGATCCCTGCCAGTTACTGATGTTGGTCCTCTTCTTGTGCCACAGATCACTGAGGAGGTGGGTTCAGGGCTCTTCTCTGACTATTCCAGCGTTCAGTTTGTTAACATCTCTGGGATGATCAACTCCCTGGATCCCAGCGCGGGCACCATTACCTACCGTCAGGAGATGATGTACATATTCTCTTGTCGGTACCCTCTGCAGTACCTGGTCAACAACACACGGATGGGTGTGTGAGTACCTTTTTGCTGCTTCTATGTGTGCTCTGTGTGCATTATTCGCCATTATTTTTATTTTACATTCAAATTCACTTAACCGTTAAAGGGCATATTTCAAACTTGCTCCTAGACTCCGTCAATGAAAGCTCTCTGTTCTGTTCCAGGAAGATCGGTCACAGGGAGCTTGATAAACCAATTTCCCATAGCCACAGATAACAGTTGGAAATTGCCTTGGTTATTGTTTGTTAGGTGATGTTGTTCACAAGATGGTGATGACTGATTGATGTGTACCTGGCTGATAAGATCTAAGAGGCCCACACGCCTAGTCCCCAGTGTCGTTTGCTCTGTGTCTAATACTCGTGGTTTCATACTTGTAAACAGATCTGGGGTGAGCCTGGCAGTCAAGGACAATAACGGGAGTTTCATCAGCACGCTGAGTATGTCTTTGTTTGAGGTAAAGGAACTCTCCGGCTTATTCATCCTGCTATATGACCTTGTGTAGATGTTTATCACAAGAACCTTAGCGTGTACAGTATTAGATTAAATCTGAAGGCTTTTTGCTATTATTATGGAATATTATGGAATTATATTAAATAAAGATGTGAAATGACAGAAGGTAGTATGTTGTATAGGAGGTAGTATGATGGTACAGGATTAACGGAGACAGCACCTAATGTTGGCAGGGAATTACTGAGATCACACTGGAGGATTTACATTAAATCCATCACTGAATGAATTAGAGTCAGCAGCCGAGGAGATGAAGAGTTCATTAGCCAGCCGATGCTGAACTCAGTGGATCAAAGACAGTGCATGTAGCTAAGAGAGTGTTGATGAAAAGCAGAGCAGTGCACACAGCGATAAGAAAAAGCAGGGGTTCAGAAACAAGCTGCAATGCAGATTCCTGGGTGGGGATTCAGCAGTGGGATAGCATGAGGGAACTTCCCTCACATCTTCTCTCTTGGTTCCCCAGGACGTCGCCTACACCAGAAGGCTGATAATGCCAAATGGTGGAGTTCAGCTCAAGACACGGATCTTTGTGGAAGTAAAGGCGACAAACCTCACAGAAAGGTATCGTAGCAATGTCCTCTCAAATCGCAAACCGTGACAACACCAATAGAACCTTTTCTCAGAGACCACTAAAAACCGTACACAAACCTGGACAAACTGTGAAATTACAAGCACATAGTAAAAATCTCAGATGATGAGAGCTGAGTTCTGTGTTAATCCCTCTTCCAGGCCTTGTGAGTTGCTAACAGAGCTTTTGTTCTAAAGGTTCAACGTGCTGCTTGATCGGTGTTACGCCACAACAAGCCCGCTTCCCGGCAACAGTTCCCACTATGACCTCTTTGTTGGGTAAGTCAGTTGATCATGTCACTCATTTCATTTTTATGTGAGGAAGAGACCATGTCCCACCTCAGAAGTTACTGATAAAAGTTGGCTGAATGCAAGCCAAAGTCACGGGTAAACATTGGTTTGAATACAGGTAAAGAGTAAGCTTTGCATTTAAGACGTTCCTCCAGCTCGAGGTATGAAAGCCCGCCTCGTGGCCTTTCCTCCCAGGTGCACGAAGGACGGGCAGACGGTGATGGGGACCAACGGGCAGGCACAGTTCGCTCGCTTCTCCTTCGAGGCCTTCCGCTTCGTGCAGCACAAGAACGTGACCGTCTCCACCTTCTACCTCCACTGCGCCACCAGGCTGTGTGACCGAGCCGTCTGCAGCGTCTTACGCCCGGTAAAAGCCCGCCGCTCGCCGCTCCAACCGTCCATTTTAGGACCGTGCGCTTTAGGGCAGCGGCTCCCAACCTCGGTCCTGGAGTACCCCTGTGTATGCTGGTTTTCGTTCCAACCATAATTGCAATGCCAGAATTTTAACAAGTTGTTCATCTTCCTTAATTAGGTGCTTTTCATGTTTAGAGGGATTATTAACCCACTTAAGCCACATCATGTCAAAAATAGCCATGAACAATAAAGTTCTCATGTTAATATTGTGCTTTATTGCAACAAAAATTACATGGAAGTGGTAACAAACTTCTTGGACCAATTGAAAGACCGAGATTAATCAATAGACCCCTGAACATGTAGCGGAACGTTTAATTTCCTCAAATTTATTGACACAATGCAGGTTTGGCTTGTTATCATTTGCTTTGTCTTTGAATTCTTCATTATCTTCCAGATGGTTAGTTTTAGCGGCCAGGTGTCCACACTTATATGACCAATTCTAAGCCTATTGTCTCTCCTCAGACTTTAATTTGATCCGTTAAAAATAATTTACCTTTTAATGTAATTTCTTTTGCAATGTAGCACAATAAGCACAGTATGAACATGGAAATTTAATTCTTCGTGGAATGCTTAGCTATTTCTGATATATTACATTATATATACATGATATAATGTGGTTGAATAGGGTAAATAATCCCTCTAAACATGAAGATCACCTAATTAAGAAAAATTAACAACTAGTTATAATTCTGGAATTGCATTTGTGGTTGGAACGAAAACCAGTATAGCAGTTACTGGTTTTAGCATGTATGTGTATGGTTTCTAGAAGGAATTTAGAAAACTATAAAATTAATTAATGGAACAATGGAATTAGAATTGGAACCAAAATTGATTCAACCAAATCTCATCTTTAAAAAAGAACTAAAACTTTTTTGCTCGATACCGATGCTCGATAACATGATGTTGATCCTCACACCCTTGCCGTGATAAGGTATATGAATCAACAGAAAAATGCACGTACATTATTTGCTGAAAAATCAATTCTAGTGCTGTGGTTGCACAAACCTTTTTTTTTTTTTTTGTCAGACATTTTGTACCTATTTGATTTTGATTGAGTTATTTTTGTGCACAGAACTGTACAGAAAATGGCAACAGGAGAAAAAGAGAGGTTGAGACAGCGCAGGGAACGTCAGTCAGCGACGTGGCCACAGTCACGTCCGGTCCCATCATCACCAAAGTGGACAACGGTGAGAGAGCACTACCAAAGACAATGCCTCCTGCTTTTACCTCCTAAAATTACTACACTAAAATAATGTTCTTTACCTCTAATATACCTCACTTCCTAAAACAGTTCATTAATCCGTGTCAGAGTAAACTGAATTATAAATGTTATTCAGTACATTGGCTGTATATTGTTTTCACTGAGACATAAATCAACCGTAATTAATTGGATCTTTTTTTCTTCATGTAGGTGGTCTTACAGCCCCAGCTTCTCAAAGTAAGATACTTTTCCTGATTGCAAGCACACTGGCCTATCATATGCATACAAGTTGCTCAGAGGCAGGGATGCACAACAGGGGTACTACATGTACTTGTGTGTGTATATATATATATATATTCCATATATACACAAGTACATGTAGTACAACACAATACAACAACACAATACAATAAGTTTGTATATAGCATTCGTCATGTGAACATTTCAAGGTACTTCACACAAAAACGAAAATAATCGAAATCAGCTAAAAGCCCAAACAAATAGGACACAAATATGAGGAAAAAAGGTGAAGCCTGGCACATGAATTTCAACTCCGGGTCTATAACACTCAAAACAAGAATGTAACACAGATATCTTAAGAATATTGATAGCTAAGCCGATACTGGTTAAAGTAATGCCGTAGATACCTGTGGGGCGTTTAATATCAGGCCTGGTGCTTTCTTACTGTAGCAGTAGGCAATGCTCTGTTCTCACTATGAAACATTCTACACAGCTCCTTGCTCATTTGACATTAAAAGTGTTTATACAAGTGCTAGCGAGTACATACACCAGAGCATCACACAAGTAGAGGTAGATGCCCCTGTGTGATTCTTAATGGCTGCCTGGCATTGATGAAAGAGAGAAACGTGCCTGTTGTGCATTGAGGCGTGCGACTCACGGTGATGTCCCTGATGTCCCTCCCGTCCAGCAGCCTTGCAGACGGCCGAGGAGAGCGGCCCCCTCATGGGCGTGGCCGTCACTGCGGGGGTGGTGTGCGTGCTCTTCCTCGCCCTGATGGTGTACGTAGTCTTCCGCCTCCACTCGCGAAAGAAATCGGAGAAGACAGCGGCGTTGGCGGTGAGCACCACGGGCAGGACTGACCACAGCTTGCCGGGCAGTAAGACAGGGTTGGCTGGTTGGGACATGTGACTCAGATTGAAGAACCTTCATTTTTTTATTCTTTTTCATTTACTCCAGAAGCTGCCATCGAGGCAGTCGCACGGCAACAGAGTACAATAATATGGCAGGGACATATTTAAACATCAGCGCTTTTGCTGCATGGTAGAATGAATAGATTTGTTTCCTCCTGTACTAAGGCACTTAAGTTCTTGTTGTTATTCAGGGCTACTGTACTGCATTCTTTTTTACTGGCTAAGGATCCTTTCCAGAGCTGGAGATCTGGGCTTTATTGGTGGAAATAATGTCCGTGGGAATGTGTAGGGGAAGCGCGTACCAATGGCCAAAGTTTTCTAGAGACGATCGCTTGTGTTTTTAGATCTGTATAGACACAGTTGATATGAGCAGATTCTCAGACACAAGAACTTGGTTTTGTGGGTCTTTTACAGTGCTGTACCATAAATGTACAATATGAATACAACAACTTATACAATATGTTGGCGTAGTTCAAAAACAATTGCATTTCTTGTCATTTTTCACATCTGCATGTATATACAGTATAACTGCATGAATAATATATTTTTAATAAAACATATTTGTTATTTTTACCAGTATGGTGAATTAAAGCCATTTTGAGACTGAAGACTGGGCTTCTGGAGACTTGTAAAAGGAGGGGATCTCAAAAAGGTGAAGTTATAGTATAAATGTTAGGAAACAGGCCCAGCTGGTAACTCAAAGGTTCTGGGCACAAGTAACAGGTGGGACCCTGGGAACCTGAATTGATTTAGAAAATATCCAACTGCAAATTGATAAACATGTAAATTATGCAAACATGCAAACACAAAAAAATTAAATAAAATCAAATAAATACAAGTTATTATTATTATTATTATTATTATTATTATTATTATTATTATTAATATTAATAATAATAATCATAATAATAATCATAATAATTTATTTTCATTTACTTGGGAAAATCCCAGATTGGAAGATATATTCTATGTGCACAGCTAATGACATATGCATAATGTACCCTGTAGCATAAAGTAATATATAGTAGTTTTAGAAACATCAGATCTGTCTATTCATCTTTATTTATATCTGTTTACTTTCTCATTTGGTGAATGGGAACCATTTTACAACTGCCACTCAAACTCATGAATTAGTATTTATTAACTGCGCAGAATTATGCAATTGATCATGTTCCAAGACACGTGGTGAAGCCCACTCTGGAAAAGATCATTTCTCAGAAGTACAGATGAGACTCCGGTGAGACAGCTTATTTCAGAAACTGTCCAGACCGAAGAAGAAATGAGGATTCTAACATATTGATTGTCGTTTCCTTGCATGCCGTCAGCCGTCAATAATAACAATAAGAAGAAAATAAGGGAATTTTTTTTTTTAAAAGGTGCAAAATGACCTCACTGCCGCAGAATGGATCAGGATTGCTACGTGTTCAGCTTGCTTGCTGTTCACCCCTCACCACATCTGGCAGGCCAGTATCGCCAGATAGCACAAACAAAGGACAACAGAGACAAACACACACAAATCAAATGGCTTAAAAAAAAATAAATAAAAATTCGACAGGATACCAGCCCAAAAACCTCTGATAACAGTACATTTGGTAATAGGCTGATTGGCAGCCCCCAAACAAAAGGCAAGAAAGCCTCTATATAGGCTGCAACGCATGTGTAATTAATCCAGGTATCTTCAATCCACTAACACTGACTCTAGGGGAAATACACTAGGAAAAACACAATTGACCAAAAGGGGGCACCAGAAGAATGTGACAAGGTGTTTTACTGTTTATAAACACACCCTGAATTGATGTCATCGGGGGTAAGGGTGTATGCTCTATCATTTGTGTGATTAAGAGGCTCCTGAACTGACATGCTAGTGTGTTTAATCTACGCGCATGTGTCAGCAGGTGTGTGGAGCAGAAGAGGTTTTCCCATCTAAGCCAGAGAGAAACGGAACAGAGAAAAGCTTCAGAGGAGAAGGGAGAAGGGGTAATTATAGGGGTAAACTGAAGCTAGCAGTATAGTAAATGAAATAAGAACAGTTTCAGCAGTGAAGGGTTTTTCAGAGGTTCTACAGTGGACCTGATGTACTCAGGCAAGGATAATATCTGTTGTTACTTAGGCTGCTAACATACTTGAATTTTCTCGCGCTACGTGTATGTGAAGCGATTGCATACTGGGCTGCATTGTTCACATACTCATCTGCTTACTTTTTGTCTGACTGGAAGTTTAAATGGTTTATCCACTAGGGGGCACATCATGGCATCTCTTGAAATGATTCTGCCATCCTTCCTGGTTTCCCAGAATCAGTCACATCAATTGGCATAAACTCTATACTGCCCCCGCGGTTTACGTGGGTATTGCACCTTGCAGACAAGTGGTGTTTATTTTTGAGAACGTGCACAAAGGACGCTCTGAATACTACATACAAGTCACAGGGTGGTGTGCCAACACCTTAAGAAGTGTCTTTGAATAGGTGCACGTTGTTCTTCTGATTACTACAGCATACATGTACATGAGAATAAGGGCAGGCTAGCTCACATTTCATGCTGGGGGTGGAGAGATGGGGGGGGGGGGGGAGTGGGTGTGCATACAGGTATGAAAGGAAATTGTATTCCTGTCATAAACATGTCTGAATCTGAGAACTGAAGGATGAAAACATGTACAGTAATCATACCCTACCTGGCATATACTTCCCCCACTATGTGAAATGAGTGAGAAGCAGTACAGTGCCATGTGAAAACCATGATTTTTTCCATTTGGTGATACACCGGAAAAATAAAACTGATAAAATGTATAATTTTATTGGAGATTTACTTTTTGTAAACATGCCTGAGCGAACACACTGAGTCACAGGTCCCAGCACAATAATGCTGTTCCTTCTCCAGCGGTTTTTCATTTTACGTCATTTACTAAAAATCATTTCTTCCTTCAATATATTTTTTTTTCATTCTTTTTATAAATATGATAATAGTGTAGGCACACAAAAAGAACAGGTCACGCCTAGAGAGAGGAAAGAGAGAAAGAGAGAGCACAAGAGTGAGAGAGAGAGAGAGAGAGAGAGAGAGAAAGAATGACCCAAAACAGACAGGATGTGCTATGCTAAGTAGCTGGGGACTAACAGTTTTTAGACAGAGCACAAGGACAAGAAAGCAGAAGATGTAACTGAAGACAGGAATGAGAGCATGCTGTACTTCAGACAGAACACCTGTGAAAACTCGGTCATGCACACCTGTGAACCAAAACAGAAGAAGAAGGAGGAGGAGGAAAAAGCCACAGTTATTCCTTGTTTGTTTCAAGTCGCACCAAACCTTTAATTTACATTCTCAGATGAATGCTGAATACAGTGTATAGTTCATCAAGTTGTCATGGTTTCCTCTTTCCCAGTTCTTCATTCATGTTGCCTGGTTTTGATGGAATTTTGCCTTTGATCTCCCATGTGATGCGCTCAATGGCAGTTCCTTCGCAAAGGGCTCAATGTTCATCGATGCATGATTTCCCTATTGACCGATTCGTACTAAATGTGTTTATACACTAATCAAAGTGGAGCAAGGGGAACGACTGCAGGCTTACATACCGAATATCATAATGGCTTCATTTGGCCAAGCACAGTCAAGAAAACAGAGAGAACAGATTGGCAGGAAAAAAAAAACACGTACAGTTAAAAAAAAGGAAAAAAGAGTACAAACCGCTGCTGTAAAATAAAAAAAAATACAAATAAAATAAAAAAAATAAAAGAAAACGTGATCAAACATGTTGTATGATTTCACCACAGCAAGTGAGAAATTTAGAGAGGCATGCCAAGATAGATGTATGCACAATCCGTTACACCATTCCTATGTAAGAAACACCTATTTTAAAAAAGTAAAATTCAAAAATTCAAAAAGAACACTTTTTTTCAGTCCTGCACAATGCCAAAGCATGACACACCACTCTGTCTGGGTAAACGTCAAATACTCCATTGATACTCTTCCGTGCAGATATACATTTAAATGTTGGCCATGTTATTAAAAAGTAGCAAAATTCACTTTCACTTGATGTCTGGAAACCCTCTCCTCCTTTAAGGCAAGTGGTGACCAATATGTCAAAGGATACAGTTGCTTTAATAACATCAGAATGCTAAGTGAATGTGTATTTACTGAGATTATGCTACGGCATGTTAATCCAAATAATCAAACCTTAAGGGAGATTGAATGGACTGCATCACATCTAAAAGACATCAACAATCTACAGCTCTACCAACATCTCAACATTTTGTTTATTCAGTGGCAGAAGTTTTAACATGTAGGCATTCAGTAGTTGTGTTAGTAATCACTATCAATGGGAGCCAAACATGAAAACGGGTTTGACATACATTACAGACATACATACATACATACACACATTCGTACATACATACCTGTACATACATACATACTTACATATAATACATACATGCATACATACATACTGTACATACATACCAAGCAATAAATAAATATATCATATACATATATATGCCTGTTTACATCAATTCACAGATGAAATTTCACATATAAACTCTATACATATACAATTAAAAAGGGAATAATAAATAAGGTTCTCTGTACATTTACAACTTCAGGAGCTGACAACACCAGGCTGGCCGTCTCCATGGCCGCCTCTTCCTGCTAGGCCTGCTAAACCACGCACCTTCGGTGTTGTTTGAGGTAAACATTAGCACTTTTTTTTTTGTAAACACTTTCAACAAAAAGTGCAGCGAAACAGATTCTGGATCACGACACGGCTTAACCCTTACAACTTCTCAGCCTTTTGGAAGAATGTTCAAGGAAAAAAACTATATATTTACATTGGGATTATAATCATTTTAAAAATCTGTAGCCATCTTGAGCGGGGAAATGTAATTGTTTGTTTTATGCTTCGGAACGAAGATAAACGTATTGGTCACCACCGTGCACCCCTACACATAAACACTATGTTTAGCCTCTTTTTAAAAATCTGTTAACGCTAAGGTTAGCCCTCAATCTAATTGCAATGCACTTTGTCCTTAACTGGGGCAGGCTGAATGTCATTACGAAGCAAATGGTTTTTTCTGAAATAAATGTAGTGAGTATGGAACAGTAGTTTAATGCCATTATTGCCATTCGTAAGGACAAAGCACATTGTGTTTATATTGATTTGTGTCTAAATCTACAATTGCACACTGCTCTAAGCAAATTTGCCCTTTAGATTTCATTTGTTTAAAAAGTTATTTCATCATTACAAATATTGTATGTGCCATTGTGCTCCCTATCAATATACATAGCAAAATATAGTATCAGATTTATACCCAGTGGCACATTAATTTAATGTCTGAAATTACATATCCTCTATGTCATAACTTTTTTAAGACACTAAAATGTACTCTTTTAATTCAATCATCTTAAAAACATATTTAAATCTTATTGACAAAATGAAATAAAGAAACAAAACAAAAGAAATGCTAAGTGCCCAGAGTTGAAGTATGTGTATAGATGACAGAGTCACTAAGTCAAACACTAATGAAAAATGAAAGTTCAAAAATTGAGGACACAGCACTAGTAGAAGTATACTGGGAAAAAATAAATAAATTGATATTTGTTCTTTGTTTTGGTATGGCGATCATTGCTGAACTGTCCAATCATCTTTGATGCTATTTCCAAGTATTGTGAAAACAGGTCTCAAACTGACATAATGTCTCCGTTTTTTCATTAAACAATACAAAAAATAGAAATAAAAATAAAGACAAACTGAACAAACTCATTCTGATGCCCGAAGGTTACTAACACTTTGCGGTGTACATTCAAGAACAATCATATTCCAAAAAAAAGAAGAAAATGTGTGAGTAACAATAATAATAATAATAATAATAATAATAATAATAATAATAATAATAATATGCATATGTTACAAATTATTCCTATGTTGCAGTCCCCATGGTCTTCAGTGTAAAGGATGTGTGTTATATAATTTTGATGTGTTCTTATAATTTTTCCTTTGATGAAATCCAGATGTACGGGCCAGACTGTTCCTCTATCACCAGCTTACACTGCGTATAAATGTCCTCTAGAGAGTCCCCCTGCACCACAGCTAAAAAGAGATGGAAACTGTATTAATGACCTCTGCTCCTCCATAACGCACAATGCAAAATGCGCCCAGCATTACTGTAAGTAAGATTCATGTTTGTTACCTGTGAAGTACTCTCCAAAGTCCTGCTCCAGCTTCATAGCCCGGTCATATGTTTTCTTGGCCTGGTCCTCTGTTAGTCTCTTATTCATGTCCCTGAAGTAGAAATATTACGGTGTGTGAGACTCCATTACCCAGCATTAACCATGTGTCCCAGATCGGTACAATCAAACGAGTGATAGCCACATGACAACCAGCCTGCTTGACTTGTAAAAGGAATTGCGCAATATATTTACACTTACATTAGCGATTCGATCGACCTGGGCTTTATGAAAATGGCAATGGGGTAGAGTTGTGCTACTTGTAATCGTTTGATGGCATTCCCTGACACATCCAATATGCAGTGCTTTCCCTGCCAGAGAGAGAAATGGGAAAGAGTTTAGTTTAGAACATTTTGAATCTTCTTGAACTTTCTAACCAACCTTCCTTCATGCAAATGTAGGGACTTGAAGAACACACATCTGCAATCCTGAGACAGAACTAATTGTATACTTGTCTATACTAGTAGATCACATTAAAAAATCCCCACTCCAAGTCCAAATGTTGCTATAATTTCTGTAATGATATTGTAATTAGACATAGCCTCAGGTGAGCATGCATTTACTCACACAGAAACACTTACTAGGTCAAAGGTGTATCACAGCTAGCAAAATTTTATTAGGACCTGGTATTCATAGGGATTTAACAAGAGCCAACAAGACAAGACAATTACAATTACTTTAAGGTGTCATTTCAGGTTGTGAAAGCTGACCTCCAGTGAGTTGTGATGTTGTCCGTCAGTCTCTGACAAACCCCACAGTGTTTACATAACCAATTTAGAGTCAACAATTCTGAATTCCCGGAGGCTTTGTTTTCGTTAATTACAGTGGACAATTTGGCAGCCAACAGAAGCTGAAACTGCGCCATTTTGAATCCACTATTTTGACTTTCTGGATCATTTTTTCATTGGTTGAGACAAAACTGCCTTTTCCCTCTGAAGCTGCCTGAGCCAATGAGGACCAGGCTGGCTCTCACCCGTTCAGCCACGTATTTGACGGACTGGACGCTGGTCCCGTACAAGTTGTCATTGTACTGCCCAGCCTCTATGAACTTGTGTTCTTGTATGTCCCTCTCCATCTGTTCTCTGGAGCAGACAAAGTGATAGTCCCGCCCATCCATCTCATACTCCCGCTTGGGCCTGGTTGTGTCTTCAACAACAAACAGAGTAAAGGTACATGAGTATATTGGTCTTCATTGATCAAACAGATTTTACTGTCATCTTTTAAAAAATTATAGCAAATTTCAACTTATATTGCTAATATTGAGAAGGATTCACAGAAGACATGGTGCAGAGCTCTCCACTACTCACGTGGCACGCACGATCCAAACTTCTCTGGGAACTCTGATATTAGGTCATCATTAATTCGGTCCTTCATTGGTCCCAGAATGATCACTGGCCTGGTGTAGCTTACTGTTCGGAAAACACATGCGTTTCATTCATATAGCTGAGCTCAATAGCTGATATTGGGGGCAATTCAATTCCATAAATAATATTCACATATAAAAACTCTGTCAAATGTTGACAGATGCAATTTAACCCCAGTGTGGGTTTTTCTGAAGACCACTTAAACACAGCAGTTACACAGCAGATGAGCACTTACTCTCTTGTCGTATGACAGGCTCGTATGATAGCACAAGGTCCTCTGGACTCCCTGGCAATACAGAAAATCACATTTTTAAAGGAATGCAGAGAGGCCTCTGTGTGAAAATGGTATTTGATGCATGACAGAGGCAGTGAATGAAAGAGTTGTTGATGAGATTAAGACTCATCATTCATTCCTGTCCTTTCAAATTATACTCAACTTCGGTCAGTTGATTTATGGTGCTGGTATCGCTAGCTTTCATGCATTTGGCATTAAATGACATCACATGTTCAGTCAACAGAAAAGGAAAGGGTAAATTTGTTAGCTTGAAACACAAACTGCAGTGAGTACTGAACTTTAACGTCTCTGTCCCAAGTTATTTAACTGCAATGTCAAAACTAAAAGTCACAAAAAAGAAAAAGTAAACATGCATGGTGGGCATGTTAACTAACAGATAAATGCACTGTCATTTAAACCCATGGGAGCCCTCAAACATGTAACTTCAGTTGTTTTTAGAAAAATAATTTTGTGAAAATAAAGTTTCTATATTCTGAGAACACAGAGGTTTAAGACATACTTAATTTTCTTACTTATCAGAGACATGTTCAGTGTGTGTTGACTTAAAATTGAAAGTTTTCAAAGACTTGATCTGAATACAGTTAGAATAAATCCCTTTACCCTCTTCCAAAGACAACTGTATTTATACATCATAGCCTCAGAAGTTTGGCTTGGTTTTGCTCTATATTCAGAAGATAACTGGAACAGGAATATAACTGGGACTGCTGGGTGTCTGTAGATAATGTAGCAATCTAACTTTGAAGTCCCAGTATTCTCATTTATGAAGCAGAAAAGACATGATAAATGTGGAAATTGCTCTGGGCTACTTTTTTTGCAGAATACAGTATAACCCAGTGCATTATGGGGTACATCCTCCTCATATTCCTCTGTTTCCAGCTTGAATGGCAGAATGGAAAGAGTAGAGGCATTACTGCATGAATATGTGAACATGGGGGAATGGTTATTTGACAGGAACAGTGGCCCTTGAGGACAGCTAATGTTTGGGATGATGTACGCTAGTTGCTTTAGTACCCTTTACTGGCCCTATCTTTGGAAAATCAATGTAATATTCTTCTGAAAAATATTCAGTGTTAAAAAAAAATGGCCATTTGAATCGTGCAGTTATCTGGCTTGAGATGTAAAGTACAGTGAAGGAAGAAATAAACTTCTTTCACCAATCTGTGTCAAAAGAAACATATGACATGAAATATAGTGACACGTCTCTTTTGAAGAACTCTGAGATTCACCTGGATTCACCTGGACTTGGATGACTGAACAGAAAATAGCTACCTGAAGAACAGTATGTTCAACATAGGCCGAAATATGTCCCGAAAATACACCATGACCCACATTTTGTTTTATAATTAAAGTCCATTTTGGGACAGATGACGGTCTCCTTGGATGCCTGTCAATCTCCACAGCTATCCAGATTTGCAGAAGGAAAGACCTAACCCTCTGGAGTTTCTGAATAACATTTCACAGATCATGTTAGCATTAACAGAACATGAAAACAATGTGACCAAGAACTGTCTATTGGAACGGCTTTCTTTTTGCTATTATGCAATAGACTGTACATCAGAGGTCCCAAACTATGACTTTAGAGCCTGTCAGCTGGTCTTTCTTTGCACCTGTATATCAGCAATCAGATCGGGATCTAGGTCCTGTGCTGTACAGAGGAGACGTACATGACTCCAGGTAAGAGACTCTATATCTACAGTATTTCAGTGCAGACAGATACTACTGCTATTATGTCAGTGAAGACGAATGTTCTAGAAAATGAATTTGTCACCCCGTGTTACCTCAAGGACTTACTCAGTATCTTTGTTCCAAAATCTTCATCACCTAATCCAGGAATGTCCTGGGGGGGGGGGCGATTGGGGGGAGAGAGAGAAAGAGAGGAGAGAGAGAGAAAGAGGGAGGGAAGAGAAAGGTGAGGTCAGGCATGTTCTTCTGGGGTATGGAGCTTGGCCTGGCACACACACACTCAGCTGTCACACCTAAACTCACCTATATCTACACCTATCCTATCCAGCAGCCCCATTATTATAAATGACCAGTGTTGCCAAAAGATTTTATATTTTAAAAATATACAAGCTCACCATCCTCCACTTCTAAGCACAAATAAAAAGACACAAGAACTGTGACAATTACATATACAGATATACAGTAGAATTATCAAATGAAAATAGAGAAATAAAAAATAAAACAAAAAGTAGGTCCTGTATGTATGTGTGTGTGTGTGTGTGTGTGTGTGTGCGTGTGTGCGTGTGTATGTGTGTGTGTGTGTGAAGATGAACTTACATTCAATGTCACTGCAATCCTGCACACCCAGCACTCTACTCTTGTGGAATGGGAATTTTGGTGAAAAGATGCTGTTCATGAGCTTGTGAGTGAATGACTGTGAGAGGAATAGAAGCGTGGGGCAGACAGGTGTGTCTGATGGTTGGCACACTCACACCAGGAAAGAAGTGACACATGCAGGAAAATAAAAACACCACGCTCACATGAGCACAAATGTGTCGCTCACACTGGCAACCGCACCATGCTCACGTGGGCTAAAACAATCTGCTGTAATAGCGGCAGAAGCAGCAGTGGCCGCCAGCCTGTCACACTTTAGCTCTGGCAGTTTAGCTCTGCAGGAAAATCATCTGTCTGTTGCATTAAGCTCAAAACATAAGCACCAACTGCTGTTGGTTTTGATTCTTGATCAAAGATGGAAATAAATTTCAAATGTGAAATTCAAATGCATGAATGAATTAATGAACAAATAAAATATTGAATGCACGAACAAACTAATGAATGAATGAATGAATAACCCCAAAATGCATATGATTATAAGCTCTCATGCACTGAAGAGATTTTGGAATTTTTTAATAGTCATAAGGTCTTCAACAGGTCTATCTTGACGCTACTGTTCTCGGAGCCATCGCTGATGCATATACATGATTGCAGTACACTTGCAGTTCTCAAGGACCCACAGTACCACACAACGCAGAGGGGGTGTGGGCACACGGACTGTAATAATGCAGATTTGCTGTATGCAGAGCAGCGAAGGAAACATAAGAATCGTGTTGTGAAAAAAGGGGGTGGAGACAGGATGTGTACAAACAGACAGGCCTGGCATCAGTCAAACTGAACCATGCAGGCGACAGAGCCACAGCAGGCAGCAGAGGGTAGTGTGAACTGAGAAAGGGGGTGTTACTGGTGATATTTTTAGATGCTGCATCATTGCATGAATATTCAGGAACGTGTGATTCCTGTGCAATCAGGTCAGTGTGAAACAGTGAATTTATTCAGCAGTGCAGATTCAGAAGTCTTAACTTGCTGTGTACATTGTGACCAAAGCTCTCAGATCTGTACAACTGCAAAAAAGTTGTCCCCATGCCCACGTGGGTTTCCTCCGGGTACTCAGGTTTCCTCCCACAGTCCAAAGACATGCAGGTAGGCTAATTGGAGACTCTAAATTGCCCATAGGTGTGAATGGTGAGTGAATGGTGTGTGTGCCCTGCAATAGATTGGTGGCCTGTCCAGGGTGTATTCCTGCCTCTCACCCAATCCACACTGGGATAGGTTCCAGTACCCCCCGTGAACCTGCCCAGGATAAGCGGGTAGAGATAATAGTTGGATGGATGAATATTTAATCTAAATACGTGAGTCGTCCTGGCTAAACTAGATAACACTGGACTAGACAACACTGGACAACACAAAAGGGAATCACTGTTGTCCAGATTAAAATTAAGATTATTAAATATTAATTTCTGGAAAGAAGAATAATTTTCATTAAATTTTCAAATTATTTATTTTATTTCCTAATTAAGTGATTAGGAAAGTCATAGGAAAACAGATGTTGTACCCAAATGCAATGCAAGGATTGGTCATTTGAATATAGGATAATACAGCTGTGATATATATTTCATGGGTATACTAAAATGTACAGTGTCAAACTTATATTTGATCAGATCTGGAGTCGAAATAACACTGAACAGTTTACAGTCTGGTATTAAGAGAAGCTACCACCATTTCAACAGATATTCATTTCTTCCCACTGGAGAAGCTGTGCAGTTGCCATGGATACCAAGGAGCCCATTTATACTTATTTGTGTGTGCATCAAATAATTCCTTAATTGTCTAAGTAGAGCTGCCACTGGTAATGATTGCATGCTTAAATAAAATTTTCTTTGTGATAGATAATTTGACTGTCGAAGGCTATGAAAATCTGTCTATTACAACAAATTTTAAAAAACTGCTGACTTTCATCTATCCCATTGAGTGGTCCCAATCAACCACTATTCTCCCTGTATTTGAACCTTCAGAAACAGTAGAAAAGAAATTCTGCTTCTTGACACATTTCACTACAATAAAACTGCTTTAAAACATTGCATTTAAAACATGCTATCTCTAAACGTTCAGTCATTTCAACTGTTGCTGTTTATTTTACTGTTATACAAAGTCTACATTTGATGAAATGACCTCAATTAGAATACTAGATTTAACACTGAATGCTTTATTCTGTTAATGTGGAAATCAATGTTTTCATTTTTTTTTTGCTTTAATAAAGACACATCTGTTTCTGCCATTGTAATCCAGTGTAGAGTTGCCATCTCAAATTGGAGCCACTTACATAAAATCCTGATTTAGAAGACGATTGGCTTATTAGCAAACACATTCTTAGCTGTACATAACTCACATCAGAGTCAACCTTGCCAGTACTGTAAAGTGATCAGGTTGACGTGTGATGGGGTCACAAGGCCAAACATGCTTCATGACACATTTTGAAGCATGCTTGTAAAGACACTGGATAATAATCCTGTCTGTCCCACTCTAATTCTCCCTGCTCTAATTTAGCTTAGTGAAACCATTCAGAAACGTATTTTGTTTGTAATCCACCCAGTGGTTTGCTTACCCCCTTGGAATCAAGAGTTCCTAGTTTGGCGTTGAACTTGACCGTCTTTAGACGTGCTCGCTCCTTCCTCTCCACTCTGGCGAACGAAAAGGTAACCAACCAGTCTAGTCAATGCTGTGACCCCCCCAAACCAGCCACAACAATCATTCCACTTCTCTTCCCTATTTATAGCACAAGTCTTAAACTCTGGCCCTAAATGTCATTATAAATGCACTCTTATAGCAATTTCTCATTACAACTATTAAACATGTGTATAATTGTATTTACACCATTATCTACACCTTGGCACTTCACAGCTCACTCAATGACTTCAATTGATTTGACTTCATATTTCTATCAATTCTACTTTTGTCTGTATCTAATTTCCACCTGAACTGTGTCAGATGTACAGCATGTTCATGTAATTACATTGACCACACATCATTATTCATTCTTAGTTTCATTCAAATTGTCTATTAGTTCCAGATTTTGCACATAAACAAGCTAATGGACAAGTGTACCATATGTGTTTGAAAAGACAACTGAGCATAAGAAGAGGTGGAAAGAAGAGCAAAAGGCTGCTGGGACTGAGTGGACTGTCCCCATGGTAACCCGGGATGGCGTACCTGCGCTTGCTGGGGATGACCCCCATCTCCTCGCTGTCCCCGTCCGGCGTCACCATGCGCGCCTGCCACCACTCATCGTCCGAGGCGTTGATGACGTGCAGGATGTCTCCGTACCTGAAGCTCAGACCTTGGCTGGGCAGCCCGCTGTCCTTGGCTCGCTCGTACTCAAACAGTGCCCTAGGATCACCAATATATCAATCAATCAATCAATCAATCAATCTGTCAATCAATCAATCATCCAAGCAAGCAGTCAGGTGGTCAGTTAGCTGATTAATCAAATAATCACTCAATCAATTACTGAAGCAGTCATTAATCAATCAATCAATAAATCAATCAACCAATCATCCAAGCAAGCAGTCAGGTGGTCAGTTAGCTGATTAATCAAATAATCACTCAATCAATTACTGAAGCAGTCATTAATCAATCAATCAATAAATCAATCAACCAATCATCCAAGCAAGCAGTCAGGTGACCAGTTAGCTGATTAATCAAATAAGCACTTAATCAATCATTGAAGCAGTCAGTCATTAATCAATAAATCAATAAATCAATCAATCATCCAAGCAAGCAGTCAGGTGGCCAGTTAGCTGATTAGTCAAATAAGTATTCAATCACTGAAGCAGTAAGTCATCAATCAATCAATCAATCAATCAGTCAAACGAGCAGTTAGTAATTCAATCAAACAATTAACCAACCAACGACTCAAATATGCAATAAATCAAGTGAATCAAACAATCAACCAACTAATCAATCCAGCCATCAAAATTGCATTTAGTTCTGTGAACAGAACACACATTTAGTTATATACAGAAATTGTAAAACCCAGGGAGAGACCTAAAATTGTTAACATAAAATATTAAATACATTTATAAAATATTAATGCAATAAAAATACACATATAAATGAGAAAAAAAACTTTCAAACATACTTCTCCACAAGTTTCAACAAGATGGCTATCAAAGTTAATATTAATAAATCAGCTCTCACTCTGCAGCAGCATATTGCCTTATTGATATACACCCAGTTACCACCAGCAAAACGACTGGGCTGAAGCACTATGACCATGGGAAAGACACGTTGGCATGGCAACCACATGCTGTTGATACATTTCAGACAAACATGAACAGGGAGCGCAGGCTCAGACACACATGCACATACATGCACACTTACATTCCACTGACCATTTGTCAGAAAATGTGTTTATGCTTATTTAAATCTTTTATTACAAGTAAAAGATTTAAACTTACATAAAATTATTTTTGGATAAAGCAGTCAAGACCAGTTAATAGAATTTACTTGCCCTAGCACCTGTTCCCTGATTTTTCCCACTTTCTCCTCCACCCCTAGGGGAGTTTTATGTAAACAAAATACACAGCAGCGAAGCAACAACAAACTTGTACATTGACAGCACATTCAACATTCACACACACACACAAATACAACTGAACAACAATTTTGGCTTTAAAAAAGCAATTTTCTAGATAATGTGGTCATAAAAGAACAGAAGGCTGTGGGATGGATTTTGAATAGTGCTGCCATGGAAACCTGGGAATACTGACGCCAAGGAGGCTATTATTATGAATGTTTAAAACAGAATGAGGCATTGTCTGACAGGTGTAATAAACACGCATTAGAATTGAATAACTTTATTGTTCCGGGCGAAAATTCAGGTGAAGTTGCATGCATTGGGAAACTGACTCAAACATTTAATTAAAGCAATGGAAAACTTCATGAATTTTTTCCAAAATTAAGTTTCTTAATTTGATTTTAAAGAGGATTCTTCAAAAATGCACATGGCACACAAAAGGCTATTTACATACTCAAAGTCCAAAATTACAAGCATTACTGACCCACACAGACAAGAATGCAGTAGAATAGTGTAACGGACTGATTAATAAAATCAGCTGTGACACACACTAGATTCTGCACCGGAAACTTGATTTGATGCTGGATAGACTGCCATTTTAGCCCTGAGGTTTATGGCTTCTAGTTGTATGGGGAGTTCCAGAATATTCCAGGATGTAAGAATCCAGCATTGCCATGGTGATGAGCGATAAGCATAACTGCACTGAAGCAATGGTGTGTGAGATCATAGTCCAGCCAGCAAGAAAGAGAGTCAGCAGCAATGTGACGACATGGCTGATGGGGCAGTCCGAAGTAAAAAAAACATCCGATGAGATCCCCATTTTAACTGAATGCGAACTTATAAGTCTCCATTAACAGTTACAAAATTTATATCCATTTTTATTCACAAGAAAAAGAGAAAATTATTTTAGACTGATGATTTCAGGATCTGAAGCAACAAAATTTGCAAACCCACTATGTATACCTATACCTGCATAAGAATGCTTTATTCCAATGGAGACAAAGAATGAAAAATAACAAAGACAACACAAACAGCCTGGATGTATATGGAAAGCTTTTTCACACTGACTGTAAGCGACCAATAAGGAAAGCCCCACAGTACCTGACATAGAGCGAGCGCTTCTGATTGGTCCGCAGGGAGCCACATGAGCTGAGGCTGTGGTTCATCATTTGTTCCCTCAGGTCATGGATTTTGGCCTCAAAGCGGCTGTATTCTGCAACAGACAAACCAGACCGCGGTCAAAACAACAGAATGTGGTACAAATCTGAGTGGAACCTCCTGAGTAGGCATTTAAGTAGGGTACTGTGTCACATGCTTAGCATTTGCTCTGCAGATGCCCTTACTAAAAGAAGGTTATCTTGTTGATATATTAATTAATATGTGACAATACAGAATTGACTAGAAACAATAAAGTATTTCCAAATGCTCTAAGGATGGACAAGGTGTAGTAAAGGTGTCCACATTCATTCATTAAATTCTTCTTTTTTTGAGTTATCAAAGGAGGTGACAATCCAAAAGGGGTCAGTATTCACTGAAAAAAATTCAGGGTTATCCACCTGTTCAAGGAGGTAAAAAGAGTGCCTCATCCAGGAATCAAACCCGCGCCCACTGGGTAACAAGCCCAGAGCCTCGGCCACACTGCCACTCATCCCAAAGTAGAACCCAAGCCAGTTGCTCCCAGCCAGCAAGCCAGCGACCGTAACGGTCCTCGGAATCGCTGTGTACTCAGTACCATCTGTACAGCAAACAAAAAACTTTCCCCAGACTTTCCCTCCGAAGCACGGCGAGCACTGCGGTTGCCGAGCAGATAGCGTCCTCGCGGCTCAGCCACGGCGTGGCGTGAGCATATCGGTACGCGGATTAAACGACTTCACTGCACAGCACACAGGTGGAAATGCTCCTCCCTACACACTGTCCTCTCACTTCCCCAGAGGGATGATGGATGTGGTCAAATGATGAAGACGTTTGGCAGGGATCGCTCCAGAAACATATCCATCTGTTGATTATCTGCAAGGACTACCCCTGCGGTTTCCCACCCGAAGGCAATTATCACTGTATGTCATTTAAAGAAAGGCAGAAGGATATGTTTGTGGGCTAATCATCATTCATACATGTCAAATTAAAAGTGTGTATGTGTGTGTGTGCGTGCGTGTGCATGTGTGTGTGTGATTGTGTGTATATGCATGTGTGCGTGTGTGTGTTTCATTACAGTGCTATTACAAGAAATCTATAATTGGGGTTTGCCATTATTTTATTGGTCAAACTGCAGTGTAAAAAATAAGCTTGATGTGTATGTTGCCTGTGGAAACAAAGTTGTATTATTGCTGAAAGACCGGAAAATATAGATTATTCTACACTAAAGAGGAGTCATTAAAACCTAATGAATTCTACATTAACTCAACACAACAATTGCAGCAAAAATTGAAGTTAACGTGTCAGTAATGTTATGTGAATGCTTCTCATTTTTCATTTAAAAGAATTCAAAAGGTGCGTCGACCAATAGAGGCATGCCAGATAAGAACAGCAAATTATTTCCATGTGCTGATTTAAATATTTGTTTACCTTCTGAATGCAAGACAGGGTCAGTTTCATCATCATCAGAGAGGTTTAACCCAAGAATGAACACTCGCAAAATGCAGACAGAATACTATGAAAATCAAAAATCAAAAACCCTAGATTGGAAGAAATCTACACTACGCTTGCAGCTGAAACAGTATAAATAACAGAAGAGATACATTTAAAATGAGGAAAATGAAAATGGGGAAAATGAAAATGAAAAATTTGGACAGCAAAAAAACTGCGAAGGGTTGTCATTTTAGATAAATATTGTATTATTTTTTCAACAGTGTGACTCACACCTCTGAAACGGATTGTATTATTTGTGTGCGTGTGCATGTCTGAGCATAAACCTACTTCATTACAGTCATACCTGTTTGTGCCAGCACTGACAGGAAAGCTGATTATGCAGAAGAATTCAGTATCTGTCCCTTAGGAGTGAAACACTATGCCACTTCACTGTAAAGACAAGGCTGTCTGCACCAACCATCTCTGGGTAATGACCAGGGATCAACTGCCTCCCCACGTGAAATGAGTTGTGCTATGCTTGCAGAATATCTTATTCTATTTAGGTTATATTTTGGTTTTGCTTATGTTAGCTTAGGCACTTGATCTACAGTGGAAAAACATAGAGTATTCGCTATAAAGGTTTCTGTGTTTTCAATTACTTTTTTTTTTCTTGAGACAGTATATTATTGTATGAAATGTATGGATAATGTATTTGTGTGCAGTATTTTAGGTTTCTTGAAGGAAGACAGGTGATAAAAAGGGGGAAAAAAAGTATCGACAGGCCTATAAAGTCCCATAAATGCAGTCGGTCTGAGTCATGCAGTTATCAAACTCAGCTTAGTAACCAGCACTATTTACATTGACCTGCAGAGATGGAACATTTGAAAAAAAGACAAATTTTAAGTTTACTACATCAGGACAGATCTTCATGGAAACCCACAGAAAGAAATGCAATCTTTAAACTATAATAAAGCACATACACTGAGAAACAATGAGCCCCACAGGTTGATGTCAGATCTCACTGGCAAACTTACCTTGACAGCACTGTGCAGCGCTTTGAAGTCCTATGCAGCTGTCAGCACCTGTAAAACCACTACTCCAGAGGCTGCTATAAACCTGCCGTGGCCAGAGAAGAACCTGCCGGAACAGCGCATTTCCGCACGCGCTCACTGAGCAGCGTGTGAGAGGAATCTCAGCCGCGTCCTTCCCGAACTCCGGCAGCGAGCTCCGCTCACGGTTCTGACGAACATGCCCCTCCCCCTCCCCCCTCCCCCCTCCCCCCTCCCCACCGAGAGCTGACTGCCAGCAGCCCACAACCTGCGCAGTGATTGGTCCCCGATAAACGAAGCTCACGGTGGAGCGTACTGCATACTCCCCTCCCTACCGCACTAAGCAAACCCCAGCCAACGGGTGAGACGCCAACCCCCCCCCCACCCCCGCCTTCAGGGTGCAAAATGACCAGGGAAACGCCAACTGCTCATCGATTGTTCTTTGAGATCGGAGACTGAAACTCTGCAGGGATGGTAACTGATCTGTGTGCACTCATTTCTTGACATTTCTGCACAGTTAATGGCACCCAGTAACAGTGAGTGATAGGCTGATATTGGCCATAAAGAGAGTGAGAGAGAGAGATTGAACAGAGAAGATATCAACACTCCACATGCAGGAGCCATGTGATTTTCCACATAATCCAATGAGACAGGATAATAAATAAAAACTCTAAGCACTGTTGCATAAAAGTCTTCTCAGTAATTTAATCGTCTCATTCCATACTTGTAATACATTAGCTACAATCAGTCAGTTATTTTCTCCAGTACTTCATGGCAGGATTAATCCAGTACATGTTGGGATATTGAATCACCCTTTTTCTACTTCATAGTTTTCATCACAGGATTATATGCAAAGCTCAGAATTCAATTCTTCATAACAAATTACAGTTCCCTGCAGCCCTAATACCAGAACAAATCCAGAGTCCTCTGTGATGCTAACTCCTAAGGCTACAGCGTAGGCCTGCCAACCCTGGCGCCGGATGGAGAGTTTTTTGCTTTTTGCTCCTTAGGAACCCCTAATCGACAAAGTGGATTGACAATTACATTAAAGAAACACCCTGGAAGTACTCAGCAATTCAACATTCAGCCTCTCGATACTCCAACCCGAAATCTGAAACGTCCATCAAGCCGTTCAGTTAAGCGCAAATGAAGCAAAACCAATAAACATCTCTGGTGCTCCAGAACTAGGGATGCCTGTTCTTCCTATATTTTCTTAAGAATACCTTTAACGCTGTTGGGCCGACAACCGAAGTATGAACTTTGATCTGAATTATGAAATCAGCCTACCTTCATGTTGTGTCACTCCATTTACTGTAACTGACAATCCGCATCAAGCAAAGTAAGAGTTGGTTGCCAGTGGAGACGAGCTCAACGTTCCTATTAATATCGCTGACACTGAAACATAATACTGCGATTTGTTGTGAGACCAAGGGAAGGAATGTGACGGGAAGTAAAATTTTTCAGCAAATTATAAAAGGGATTAATCAACCAATAAATTCTTAATAAGTCCGGACCTGTGAAGTTGGCGCTAGGGTTCCTGAGATGTCCCGACAGAACTCAAAAACGACTGGAATTCTGTTCCACAAGTGTCACCTGACCAAGGTCACCGAGAGTGACATCTGCTCAGGTACATCTCTATAATTTCCTAGAACAAAACACAAACGTAAACATCGTTATGTGCGTAACATCTCTTCAGATGCGGCCTTTCTATTTCACCGTGTGCAGTTTGTGCAGGAGGCTGTAATGATTAAGAGACTAAACCTTTAACTGCAAGATCTGCAAGTTCAAATCTCCACTAGGGATTCTTGTACATGACCTCACACAATTAGCCCAAATTTCTTCAGGAAGTACTTGGAAATATGCATGTCATTAAATTAAAAATGTTAACTTTGTTAGAAAGTTCCATACATAATAAGGCCATCTGTTAAGAAAATATATTTCCCCAGGGTAGGTGGTCCTGGAGTGTTAAATATGTTTATGGAATTTGTTCCACCCAAACTTGATTGCACAGCTTTGTTGATTATTAGGATTCTATATCTGAACATCAGTCTCAATAAGAGCGAAACGCTCCAGCTGTTTAATCATACTTAAACCAATTATGTAGTGAGGTGCTCATAAAACAGGGGCGGGGCTGCCTTACCCCTGCATTACACAAGCCAAAACGTTCAGCGGATTCATTTCAGAGCTTGTTCTTTCTGTTCAGCGAGGCAGGGACAGGTACAGAGAGGAAAGAGGACGAAGCATCTAAAGGCCTAGGGAGCATCTCAACTCAAGAACAAACAACTGGTGGATTTCTAACACAGTCTATACTCAGGAAAATAATGGCAGGAACAGAGTACTGGGAGTTTTAGTTTTCATGGCAGTCCAAAGTATGGAAAGGAAATGAGACAATTCCATAAAATACTCTACAACTGGAGGAGCAACATTCATTAAGATTACAAAGTCATTACGACCGACAGCGGATTAGAAATTCAACAGACAGAGCAATGCCAAAGAAATGACTCCCTCTGAAATGATTCTTTCTGAAATGACTCCATTTGAAGTGACACCCTCTGAAAGATCAGAAGGACAGAACAGTACAGGGCCGAGGGCTGAAGGGCCTCAGCATTGGTTTCCATGCGATTGTGGTGGCGAAGGGCAAGTATTCGAGATGCGAGCAGGTATCAGCTGTTCAGCCTGCCTTCTGAATGGCCATTTTGTTTCTGTTCCTGTAGTTCTGTTCTTCACTATACACTCCCATTTATTTCCCCTGGTCATTTTGTTCATACCCTCTGGAGAACGTCCACTGTGAAATTCTATGTGACAACCTGACTGTAAACGGCACCATACTAAATAAGTACTGATTGATCTATTTTTTAAAAAGGCAATCTTGACCAATGGCATTTTAATATAATCTATCTCTCTCAATTCTTCTGCTTCACAAGTAAGTTCAAGGACCCACAATCTCCACACCTGTATTTTCTGTTTATTAATGAACCCCATAAACTGTATTCCTGCCTGAGAGGGGGAGGGCAAGGAGAGCAATAAATCATCCAAAGGACTGCAGTTATCAATGGATTCCTTATTAATACAATCTCAGCAACGTTCACTGTGATTGATCTCCCACAATTCCAGAGTCCCTCATTAAAGCCAATGTTCCCCAATCCAATCTAAGACAGACAGAGGACATATACAGTATGCTTGCCAACATTTCATGAGAATCAGAATTCTGTAGGGTACAGCTTCTCTGAACATGCAAGAAGGTAATTTATAATAACAAAGCCCATATTTGCCCCTGGAGTAACCACCTGGACAGATTAAAATGCAAACACATTCCACAGCACCATTTTATATTTTCTTTATAAATGAGACCCATAGGGTTCACAAAGGAAATGGAAATCTGGACATTTTCAGGACGAGTAAATGTGCCTTTATTATGGAAACCATTCCTTTTTTCACAATAAAGGGCATAATCCTCCTCTATAAGTATATGTGCATTTAAATCATTAGGCCATGTCTAAAACCAATTATTATAAGTCTAAAAACAAGCAGTTATATTTCATCTTTTATTCACACATTTGTGAGTGCCACTGCCTTCCATACCCATGTTTTTACTTGTAGCTTATAACTGCAATTTAAAGATTAAAAAACACAATTAACTTTTGGCTGCAAACCACTCTGCTAGTTTTCTTTTTTCGCAAGAAGCACATCTGCACCCCAGTTCTGTTTAGCCTCCCTGACTGAGATCTATATCAGTCATTTCCCCTGCCAAACAGAGTCCAGCTGGCAGTCCACAGCAGGAAACAGATGGGAGGTTTTCCTCTCCAGAGTAATTCAGAGTAATCCCGCAGAGTTTGAGCATTCATCTCAGAGTTCTCTGTCATGGCTTCTGTGATGTATACTGAGGGTAAATGTGAAAGCATCATATTTGTTATTTGTTTCAGAGGTCATTGGGGAGAGAGACTACACTACCCTAACGTGATCCAGACAGTAAAACCGAGAATGCAATAAACTCAGCGATACCCTACCGGCACCTTCCCATCAATCACTCTTTCCCAAAACTATCAGCACATATCCCCAGAGTAAAAAAAAAAGAAAGAAACAGGCCTCTAAGTCCCAATTCTAATCTTGCTGACCAATTATGATGAATCACTGCCTATTTGAAAATATAGCGTAATACCATCGTGTTATAAATGATACGTATAGCGCCATTGCATTTCTGAGAATATGTTGTACATTCTGAGAAACCGGAGAGAAATGCTTCAGTTGGGGAGTGAAATTCAATCAAAGCCCCAACAGGTGTGGAATGTACGAGGTGTGGCTTATATATGCTGTGTACCACCTATTGTTTTTATGACCCAGATACACATTGGTCTGTTTAATTTCCTTGTTCTAGCCCATTTAAAAAAGGCTTTTAATCCATGGAGAGTGCTTTGGCCTTTCTCCTTGGTACTGCACTTTTTAAAGTTTATTCACTTTCCACATGCGGTGTCTTCTTCAAGGACAGCTGTTCAGTGTTTGTCTACCTGCCTGACCAATGAGCGACTGTTGTTCCTAGAGCCATGCAACACTTCTTTTTCAGTTATTTGAACCCCAACCGAGGATGTTTCTATTCTGTAAAATACTATGTTCATAAATTGTTGTTGAAGTATGTACTTGCTATTACTGCCATTCGTATACACATAGGTTTTCATTTTTATGAATTTTTCAGAAGGGTCAGTAATTGAAGGAGGAACAATGATGTATTATTGGTTAAACTAGGGACAAGTTAGAATATTTTACATACATATTATAATATTATATATATATATATATATATATATATATATAGATATAATATATATAGAAGATTCAAACATTCATCCAAGTGCACACTTATTGGCAACATGGCACCATGAATTGCTTTTAATGTTGACTGTCGTTAAAGCTGGAGTACACAACAAGGATTTTGTGTCAACTAACGCTGAATTATTTATTCAGCTGAGTAAAAATATTTAAGGTACGCTTGCAGTCTGTGGCTGGAGGTGGTGCTTATTCAGCTGAATCATCTTGATTTTACAACTGTATAAGCACCACCCCCAGCCACAGACTGCAAGCGTACCTTAAACAATTTTTACTCAGCTGAAGCACAGGAGTGAACCTGCGTAGTTCATAGAGCTGTCAGAAAACTACAACTAAGGTAACTGGTTGGTACAAAAAGTAGCACGCAGACTAGCCCTCCAGGACCAGAGCTGTGCGCCCCTAAGTAGAATATTAGAAGAATCTACAATGTTCAGTGACAGCTGAGAAAGTCCTGACCAGAATAGCCTATTCGCTGAAAATGCAGGAAACTACTAATCTTCTGAACAAACTCTGCCCAACTGTAAATGCCTCAGTGAGCTGAATAAAGCCTCCAAAGACGTTCCAAGTGTTTGCAGGACGAGGATGATAATTCTGTGATTACAGCTGATTAGAGTAGTGGTTCTCAAGCTGGTCCAGGGGGAACCCCGTGTATACTGGTTTTCATTCCAAACAATCTCTTACTCAGTCAAGGTTGTTGAACACGTGTTTTAGTTCTTTTCTCGTTTTTTAATGACATTTGCAAGATCTTTGAAGTCATCATTATCTACCAAATAGTTAGTTTTAGTGTCCATTTATCCACATTTTCATCAGTAATGAGACTGCTAATTCACCTGTTTTTCATTTGATCAGTTATTTTATTTAATGTTTGTTCCTCTCTTTATGTAATTGTTTGCAATGTGAATATGGGACTTCTATTATTCTTCACAACATGCATAGCTGTTTCTGACATAATGCGAATAAAAGAGGGTAAATCATCCCTCCAGACATGAAAAGCCTAATTAATAAAAATGAACAGCTTGTCAAAATTCTGGGATTGAAATTGTGTCTGGAACAAAACCAGCACACACAGGGGTCCCCTGGGACCGACCTTGAGAACCACTGGATTAGAGGCACGTGGTGGGCAGGGAAAGTTCCAGAAAAGTCACGTAACGGAGGTACAGTACATTTCCAGCCATAGCCTTCACCACCAGCCACAAGCCAGTGAGAGACACCGCCAACATGCTGACCTACAGATAACTGACCCCAGCCAAGGGCAACCAATCAGACTCCTGGTCTCTCTCTAGGGAGTTATGTCACCTTGTGCAGGTGACACCTACACGTGTTCACACGGTACTGAGATTCTCAACTGCATGTGCAAACACAGCGCTTCCTGTTTCTCTGACCTCTAAGGACAATGGCCGTGGTTTGAGGAAGACAGCAACAGGTCAGGGGTCAGAACAGAACACATAGCGCTTCTCTCTTAAGCACCAATAACATGTCTCCATAACATGTGCGTGCTCTGTGCTTTTTATGTCTTTTGTGCAGGTTATTCAATGCATCCAAGTTCAGCTTTGGACCACATAGAGGTACAGCTGAGTCCTTACAAGCTGTGGGAATGTGACCAATGTTGCCCAATTACTCTCACACAAAACCTGATTATTAGTATGTTTACATGCAGTACAATATGCAGCCAATGCATTTCACAAGAAGTTTTTTGTTCACAATAGTTTTTTAAATCAATTTTTGATTTTATTTTAATGTGTTCATTTTTATTTTTTTAATCTGGCTCCAGCCAATGTAACAACTTGATAAAATTTTGAATAAAGGAACAGTAGAAAACTGCACATTCAAGTTGCCATGACGCTGTTAACAAGCTTCCTAGCTCTGGCAAGCACTGAGTCATCATCAAATATTCATCCTTTATAAAGAGTTTATTTTTCATGAAAGGCATGATATAATTCTTGCAGAAAGGTTACTGCATAGCAACACATATGCTTAATGAACCTGACATCCAAATTATTTCCAACCAAAAAAAAAATGTTACGACATTATTTACGAGACTTCCCGAAGCCACTTGTTAAGCAATCAATCGTGGCACCTTAGGAATCTCAAATAATGATTCAATTATCAGAGACATGAATCATCTTATCCAAGACGGCCCAGTTGGAATGCAACTGATTGAACTAATCATCTCTAATTAAAATATAGTTGATTTTTCTGTTTCAGTTCCTGGCTTTGAGAAAAAAAAAAAACCTGCACCCATACCAGCCCTGCTTTAAGAAGGTCATCCTGCCAGGTTTAGGAACTTGTACCGTCACAACAACCAGCTCTGCAGTCACTGTAATTGGATAACTGTCACATTCCTTTGAATGCTTGCCAGTGATCACTACAGAGCAGCAGACTCTTACCTACAGCCTACACCCTGAGGACAATAAATGAACTGCAGGTCGAATGCTCCCAAGGTCACATGTGCAAGAAATTCACGTGGCCTTAGTTTTTGGGGACTGAATAATTACAACCTTAATAATGAAGCAGTCAACAGCAAGAAACTGTGAGGGAACAAGGAGAAGAAATCACAACTATGTAGGCTCAACTTTACTGTAGGCATTACCTCTTACTCAATCTTTAATTTTATGTTGCCACTGTCATTCCTGCTGACCACTGATATCATCTAAACCTGAACTTCAGTTGCTAACTATGCTAAATAAGATCCATAGAACTGGCAGACATCCATCATTTCACCATTGGTGATCTACATTACAGATGTACCTTTGGTAATCCATGTGTGCATGTCCTGTGCAACCTCTCTGTAGGCCCACATGCACAGTAGTACAGCAAACTTTGTTCTCAGAAAACAATTACACCCAGGAGAAATGCTTGGCTGGGTGGACCAAGCATTCTTCAGTCTGTCTCAAGGGAACTATCCATTTACTGAGGGCTAAGCTTGTCCAACAGCTATGGACCCCACTGAAACTCAGATAAACCCAGGACCTTCTGGATAAATGGGTTCAGTGATATGGCAGTGTATGGAAACTGTTCACAGTGCCCTTCAGAAGCCCTCTGTCTGTCCCTGTTGAATCACAACTGGGACCCAGGTGCCGATCTCACGAACCTGGTGCCGATGGAGCGTCCCGTCTGTGGCAGCACAAAGCAAGCTCTGACGGGTGAAGAGAGAGAACAGTTATCAGAACCTGCTTCTATCCACCGTTACTGGGCTGGTCAAGCACCTGCACACAATGGCAAACAGCTAGCGCGAACGCTATCCATGCTCCCTCCACATTTCTCTGACCCCGGCCCAAACAATGATTCGTCCGGGTCGTGTCCGAGTCACAGGCAATGCAGATCCAGCATGGGGTACGACATCTGATCTGGACAGGACCACTGTCCTTATCAGTGTCCCAGGCAAAAATAAAAGGCGTCAGATGCAGCCTGTTTATTTTATGCTCATCTTCCAGGCACTGTAGCACACTTCTCAACAGATCCCATGCCCCACATTCCCACAGGTAATTCAACACCACCCACACCCCCCCAACCGGCCCCTACACCCAACGCTGCTGTGTGCAAACACACCCACTCACACCGCCAAAGGAGGAAGGACTCAGCCATCTCTCCACAGCGACTCAATTTTACTGCTGAGTTGCACCAGTGTTGTAAAACTGCCAATGGAAAACAAGGAAATGTACCCAAAAGGGTGAATAACAAACGAAGACGGAGGAAGCCATTTTGGAAACGCGCCAATTGAGTTTATCGATTTTCTGTAGGTGAGAAAGCTACGACCCAAGTCTTCTGCAGGAGACACGGACTCAAAATCCACTTGAGTTCACCTGAGTGCACCAGAGTCATTTCGCTCAGCGCTCACTTTATTTTAATGGCAGTGGTCAGCGTTTGAGCGAGCCGATCGATGGGAAACGACGGCGTGCCCGTTTCCCAGGGAGACACCCACCTTCCGGGCGGTACTGGGCGATGATGGTCACCGTCTGGCCCGCCCCCTTCAGGGCGGAGGCCGCCTGCTCGTGTGTAGCACCCCGCAGGTCGATGCCGTTCACCTGCAGAGGAGCGCAGACACACAGAGACACACAAGCCTTAGAGCACACACACACACACACACAGACTGGAACGTGACGATACAGCAGCTTAATTTAACTTCCCTTCTGTTATGTAATGAAGGGCAGATGGAGAGAGAAAGAGAGCAAGAGAGAGAGCAAGAGAGTGAGAGAGCATGAGAGAGACAGCAAGAGTGTGAGAGAGACAGCAAGAGAGAGCATGAGAGAGACAGCAAGAGTGTGAGAGAGACAGCATGAGTGTGAGAGAAACAGCAAGAGAGAGTGTGAGAGAGAGAGAGCAAGAGAGAGACAGCAAGAGTGTGAGAAAGACAACATGAGAGAGCATGAGAGAGACAGCATGAGAGAGCATGAGAGAGACAGCATGAGTGTGAGAGAGACAGCAAGAGAGCATGAGAGAGACAGCATGAGTGTGAGAGAGACTGCAAGAGAGAGAGAGAGAGAGAGCAAGAGGGATCCATAGACACAAATGCCCTTAAAAGGACATGCTATGTAAACACTGAACAAGGCACTTCACAAGCGAACAAGCGATTGAACAAGCGAAGAAGCAAATCCAGTGAAAGGATCACCCAGCGTGAGTGAAAACATCACCAGGACAACCAGGGAAATCAGTTTATATGTACACACTTAAAAGCAAGGCCCCTTTCAAACTGAGGACAGTCTTTCAGACAGAAATGCCCATTAGGCATTGTCCTGTGTCCAGGTAAGACCGGGGTAGGGTCTCTGCGTACGTGCGTGTCTGGCAGCCATGTACCTGAGTGAGTCTGGGAGAGGTGAAAGGACACCCCACCCCCACGGCAGTTGGTTATAATTAGACACCGAATCAGGCCAGCGAGGTGCCCTCCCCATCACTCACAATCAGCGCCCGGCTCTGCTGGTCCCCCCGGCAACGCGCCGCAACCGCGGCGACCCGCCGTTTGATTTCTGCTTTTAATCAGAGCGGGGAGGGGAGGGAGAAATCTCGCTACAAATGGGTCCTGAGGAGACGAGGATGCCATGAATTAATGATCAAAACCACAATGCAGCTCAGGGAAGTAAGGGCTTGAAGGAAACAAAGCATTCAACACGCTCCGATACTTCCCATACGAGACCGACTGTACAAGGGCAGCCGTTTATTTCTCTCACAGCGGTGCGACAGCACAACCTAGTGGCCAGCTGATGCTCTGCATTGATCATGGCGATGTGAATGTAGGTTATGTGTATCTTGCGAATGGCATATTTGATTCTTCAGTTCTATGTGCGACAGTGATGATAAATGGATGCCACCTGGTTGATTTGTGAAAAGGCACTGACATATCAAAATAATCTTGCATTTTACTTGCATTCTAATATTTCTGAGAGAGAGAACAAGAGAGAGAGCAAGAGTGAAAGCAAAAGAGAGAGAGAGGGCAAGAGTGAGGATGAGCAGATGAGTTGAAGGATGGTAAATGGTAAATGGACTGCAAATATAGCGCCTTTATCCAAAGCGCTTCACACACACACACTCACACACCAACGGTGAAAGGCTGCCGTGCAAGGTACCAATCAGCTCATTGGGAGCAATTAGGGGTTAGGTGTCTTGCTCAGGGACACTTCGACATGCCCAGGGCGGGGGATCGAACCGGCAACCCTCCGACTGCCAGACAATCGCTCTTACCTCCCGAGCTATGTCGGAGTGTAGAATGGAGGGATAAGTGGGGGGGAGGCACTCACAGACAGGATCTGGAATGGAGGGGTAAGTGGGGGGCACTCACAGACAGGATCTGGAATGGAGGGGTAAGTGGGGGGGGCACTCACAGACAGGATCTGGTCTCCTCTCCGCAGCTCCCCGCTCAGGTCCGCCGGCCCCCCCGCCAGGATGAAGGAGACGAAGATGCCCTCGCCATCCTCGCCCCCCACGATGTTGAAGCCCAGGCCCGTGGTGCCCTTGTGCAGGACGATCTTGCGCGGCTCCCTGTACAGATAGTTCAGGTAGAACATGTAGTCAGACGCGTCGGTCGGGCTGAGCATCGCGGCTCCCGAGGACGAGAGAGAGAGAGAGCGCCCGCAGTCCTCTAACGGCAGGTATCCAACGGGGGGGCTGCTCTACTTTAGCGCTCCGCGCGTCCTATTTCTCACTCGTCTCATCCGCAGACAGGAAGTCAAGTGGCTGAGTCTGGTTCCTGCCACGGAGTCTGCACAAGGAGAGAGAGGACACGCCCCGTACGGAAGAGAAACCACACCCCTTCCTCAGAAATAACCCTCATTCCTTATGGAAAATATGCCACGCCCCTTATGGAAATGTAAGCCCGCCCTTTATGTGAAATAAACCACGCCCTTTATGGAATGTGTGAGAAGCCTTTTTCGAGAAGGTACTGAAGTTTTCTCGTTAGTTTTTTTTAGGAAATGGAAATAGGAGCGGTTTTGTGAGTGTAACTACATTCTGCTGAGTGAATAAGCATGTGGAATGTCAAGACAAAGAACAATATTAAAACTGCAATACACTTAATTTCATAACAAAAAGAGTTGCTAGGTTGACATATTGAAATTGAAATTTCCACTATTCTCAGGATAACCTCAGCTCATGTGACGTAGAAGCAGTGTAAAATAAAATAAATTATGTACACATGCTATAATTATAACCATAATAGTAAACTCCAGTTGCAAGGCTGTTACAAACAGGAGTGGTCTGAAATTGAAATGGTTAAAAACCCTCTGAATAGTTTTCAGCACTGCTTGGAAAATAAGCTTTTGTGAACAGGTCCAAACTGCTAACATATACAGTTCTACTCAGTGGAAAACAATGTGATAAAACAGGGAGACCACATGTGGTATAAAACATATGGGAATTGAAGGTGTCAAAAATAATTTTGTCCTTTCGATGCTAAAATTACAAAGTGTTTGAATCAGGTCTTGTACTTCCTGCCAAAATTCAAATGTTGCATATACAGCATGTATATTTATTTCACCACTAGATGGTAGTATAATTCCAAGAAAATCCTTAATCTCACATGTTCATGGCCAATACTGAATCCCAGACTCTCTTATTGTGTTGATATTCAAAATATATATTTATATAAAAAATAAAATAAACTTCACTGGCACACATGAACACAAATACATGGCACTAAGGCTTTCTGTTGAAAATCTTTACAACCCCCCCTGCCCCCCTAGTTGTGAAAGCCCTTTGAAAGCCAAATAAATACATCTTCAATTTCCTATACAAAAATGATTGCCCCTACTTTAAAATTGTATTTCACTGAACCAGGTACAACTACTCTCATTCAGAAACAACCAGAGAAAACAAGTGCAATACACTTTCAGAATAGTTAAAGTAATTACCAGTGTCAGTGGGTGGTCCATTCTGTTCAAGTAATAGCCTTTTAAAGAAGCAACACGGCACTCTCTGAAGTTACAATCAGTCATATTCAAATTTGCAGACACACACACATAAGCACACACACACACACACACACATACACACAATAATCTGACATATTTAAATTCCATTATGAAAATGAGTGGCCCCACAACTGTAGCAACTGTTCACTAGCTTGTTATCAAGACAATTATCACGTAATAAGACATAATGGTGTTTTTGGAACAGACATAAATCAGTAAATCCCATGTGCATACACGGTAATGCACTTTCTCAAATGTGCTGTTGTCGGTATACTGAGTCAAGCTCTGTCTTGCGATCCTGCACCGACATTGCGCTTCATCCTCTGCGCTTGCATTGGCAGGAACAACGTCACACGTCACAGCAACTGACCGTGAGGCATGCACATTGCGGCATCGCCGCGTAACCTCAAATGATGTCACACACTGCCCCCCCTACGTGTTGCCTACATACACGGACATGCTGCAAGGACACAGGGACATGCCAGATAGGAAACAGGGACACACGATCCAGAGATGCGAAAAGCATCGACCTACTACTCTCCATCCATCAAACTCTGTTGTGAGTCTCTGGGAGACTGAGTGCTGCTCTTCCTCCGGCCTGTGACATGCGCCAATCATGTTGGAATGCCCGCCCGCCCGTGGACAGAGAGGACTTGTGATTCGTTAAGGGGTGGGAACGGGGTACCGCCCACCGCTGCCTGTTTCTGTCTGCAGCCTTTTCTGTACGACAGTACGACCGGTGCCATATGAGGCGTTTAAATAACACAGCAGAGCGGCCTCATTTAACCCCGCCGAGTATAATCTGTCAGCGCGAATAAGGAGGCCTGGCAGGGCCCGGCTCCGCCCTGCCGAGAGCTGCCAATCACTCCCCGGATGCTGAAGGTTAATGGGGGAGTCTGAGAAGCTGTCAGGCTACAGGCTGGAGACAGAGAGAGATAATGACAGACACAACGAGTGATAGAGAAACAGAGAGAGAGAGAGAGAGAGGAAGTTTCAGCACCGCAGAAACCAACCCAGCGGAACCCAGTCTAACAGAGCACCACCCAGCGGAACCCAACCCAGCAGAACCCAGCCCAACAGAGCCCCACCCCGTGCAACCCAACCCAGCGGACCCACAGCCACTGTCCATCTAGTTCACAAAACTCCCACCCCGCCCCCTATGTGAAGGTCCAGTTCCTCCCTCACATACTGCGGACTCACTCCTCCCTCCTGCCCCGCCCCTTCCACCGTCTGGTGGCTGCTGATAGGACGATGGCCTTCTGTATCTGTCAAGGTCCAGAGGAATTCCACATCGTGCCAAAATAAAGCAGAGATTGAATACGCCTGAATAGAGCCAATCGCTACATCGCCTCCATCTGGCCTTTCAGCTAGGCAACAAGCAGTCTAAATGGCTTACACAATGCAATAACGGGAACCAACCACAACCAAATGCGATAACGGCAACCAATCACAACTATGGGAATGCGATACGTGGGTATAATCGTGACGCCTAATGGGAAATTGGGGGAAAAAATCAACATCATTTTCATTTGAAATTTAGAATGTTGAAATCTCAGAGCCCTCCCTAATGCCCTCGACAGGCCCAATCTGGAGAAGCCTGGCGGCCCAGATTCCAAACAGACGCCATTTAAGATACAAGACAATGCGCTGTCCTCAGCGCTCCTTTCTTTGATGTCATTTTGCATTTGCTTCTCCCTGATCCATTCTGTGTTGGCAAGCATTAAAAAATAAATTAAATTATGAAAATACATTAAAGGGTTTTTTCCCCCTTGCTATGTTGCTTATTAATATAACAATGCTTCTGGTAATATATTTTGCTCTGAACGCACAGAAAACATAGTCACTTCGTTATCAGGGCCCTGAATCTACACACACACACACACACACACACACGTACACACACACCCACACACTACATTGCTACATCAGTACAATGCATTATACTGAACATTACTCACCACATTACATTATCAAGAGGAGATTATGAGGAGACCCACCATAACTACGCAATAATTAGTCTACTTCTTTCCTACCTCAGCTGTCTTCTAATTATAAATTCACATAATTATCACCTACACTCTAAGGATGTGAAATTTTTTTAAGTCCCTCATCCCTCTATTGAATTTGGAAAGTGGGACCTCAGTTATTCTGGACCTTATGGTTGGAACAGTAAACAATAAATAAATAAATATATTGAGATTTTGATGGCTTATTTTAAACATGTAAATCATGACTCTGTGGCTGAAGCATGCTCCTTATAAACCTTTAATTACTGTTATACTCATGTCTCATTCCCCATTAGATGTTGGTAGCATGTCTGTCAGTTGTGTCTTGTTGGGTAACTGTGTTTTACACCAGTTCCCCTTGTAAAATATACACAGCACACGCACACGCACACACACACACTCACACACTTCATAGCCCATTTCCCTAGAGGACGAGGCTGCACCCAGCCCCCGCCCATCAGGCCCCCCAGCATCCAGGGTACAGGCTGATGGGGCGAAGTGCCTGCCCCTAATGTAAATGTACATGCTGATGCATGAAATAAAAACTGAAATAGGTCTTCAGCTTTAGATGAGTGTAATGAGCCTGACCCTTTCCAAAAGCGAGCAACCCACTGGTCCTCTGGCAGGCCTGCTAATGACCCCAGTGTGGGATGCAAGGTCTGGTGCAGCCTCCTTCCAGAACATTCTATACCATCCTGTAAGGCACAGGCCTAATGGTGCCATCTCTACTAGAAGCAGTGACAGTTATGGGACTGGATTCAGAAACTGACATGATTGGTTAAAGATTATATTACCTATATGTTTAATATAAATCTATAGTCAATCTATGTTTTACCTGTCAAGGATGCATAACTTTTATTGACATGCCTGAAAAATGTATTGTAAAATTATCCTATGCGTTTATCACTTTGCTATGAACTCACCCTGCAGATAAAATTCAGGCTACATGTGAACTGAGCATTTTTGCGAATGATGTACCTTAGCCGCACATTCGCTTCCTGATGATCCATTTATGCCTTATCACGCCGTCTGGATAATCCAGCCCTCATTGTCTTGGGCTTTATGTTGACGCAAATTACTGTTATGGCTTTTTGTTCAGAGCACCTGCGCCACAGCAGACAACAAAAATGGATTCTGGACGCACTTTGTACTCCTTTCAGCACGGCTGTGTCTAGCCGTAAGAGCCCCTGGTACCTCAGATGGTGTCATTTAATCAGAAACTGTGTCGTCAGTTTAATTTGCAGTCGCGCAAGCAGGACTGCCATGAGTGGGTGGTGACAAAAGAGAATCCACTCGAGAAAAAAAGAAGAAAAAACAGCTTGTGCGTTTTCTGTGTAAACAACCCACTTCGGCTGGAGATTTCATTAGAGGTACCTAACTGCTATTACCGCTGAAGATACTGAAAATGTGAGCCCTGATGTAGCTGTTAGCATTGATTATGAAATGGCACACATTGTACGACCACCCTGCAATTATGTCTAAGTCTATCCTGTTAAAAGAGTAAAAAACAAGAGGATATTACCTTCAGCAAGCAGAATCTATTTACGGAAGCTGGATGAGCTCTTCCAAAATTAAATGTTAAAATCAAACCCACTTTTAATGACTGCTCTCTTCACCTGACAAAATGAAACATGATGAAGTATTTAAAAAATGTTTTGGACATACTGTAACAAACTGTGTAAAGACCATCTTGGTCAGCGCTCAGTATATTCAACCACAACACTTATGCTTTGCCTATCACAGTGTGTGGGTTCAGTTGCTCTGTGTAGATTCAAATCAGTGTCGAGCTCCCCCGAGCTCCTCTTGACCTGCACCTGACCCAAACGCAGCCCAGTGGGCAGAGAGAGAGAGAGTCCTCTCAGCACTCGCACGCCCAATCCGCAGACCGCTCTACCGCTAAAGCTGCATTTGAAGAACAAAGAAGCAGAGATATGAATAATGCTGAAGAAGGACAGCCGTGGGCAGTGGTGTGAAGCTGCGGGTGAACACGGCGTTGGGTTCTACACTTCACACGACGGGGTTCACATGACCCACTTCTTCTGCCGGAGCTCTTTGCGCATTTAATTCACTCTTTCACCGTTCAACACCCACACACTTTCCCATCAAAAGGGGACAAAAGGCCATCACTGGGGTTTGGTAGGGATTTGTGTGTCCTGCAGCTGACTCTCACGCAAAGCCCCTTAGCTGTGATATAATAGCCTAACCATATATCACGGCCTGAAGTGAGCTATTGCTTTTATAAAATGGTCACCAAGTATGGCAATATGAATAGACACACTCCAATTTAAACAATTTTAATGTTATTTTTTTTCCTCTCAGACATGGAGTGATGCTGAATTCTGCAAAGGAATTAGACGTCATAGCCATGGTATATGGTTAAAATACAACGGCTATGAACAAATCAGATTGCTTGATTTGAACTACCCGTTTTATTATTTCCAGTAATGGGACAGCCCGTTTTCATCCAATCTAGGCTTTTTACTTCCAGTCCAGGTTTTTTTCCTTCCAGTCCAGGTTTTTTTTCTTCCAGTCCAGTTTTTTTTCTTCCAGTCCAGTTTTTTTTCTTCCAGTCCAGGTTTTTTTCTTCCAGTCCAGTTTTTTTTCTTCCAGTCCAGGTTTTCTTTTCTTCCAGTCCAGGTTTTTTTTCTTCCAGTCCAGGTTTTTTTTCTTCCAGTCCAGTTTTTTTTTCTTCCTGTCCAGGTTGTTCTTTTTTTTTTCTTTCTTTTTTTTACCTTGCAACAAGTTATTTCTCAGTAAAGGGACACCTCGGCCTTTTAACAGTTCTAAAATCAATGAGCTACAAAATCGGAATTCTAAAGCAGTTTAAGGGGAGGCACCACCGTCAAAAACGGTGATTTTGATTTTGATTAATTTTCCTGTTGAACTCCATGGAAAACATATTCAGGAGAAACAATGCTTGTAGTATCTACTGCATATTTGTCAGCAGCACGGTGGTTTGAAGCTCATTTGATACCTTGGACCCTTGATGACTTAAAGCCATTTAGCCAACAAATGTGTTCCATACTGTATCGGCATAATTTACAGTTGAATCTAGTCCCACCCCCCAATTCCCATAGAGATCCATTCAAATGCAAAGAATTTTTGTATCGCTTGTAGGACAACCTGAAAATAAGATATCCAGACTCTGATGATGTTGATAGGTCACAGACATCAGGAAGTCATGGCATGCAAATGATATGCAACCAAATACAAAACATGACTCTTTTATTTGACATTATGTTACTTTGTCTACTGAATAAGTGAATTTCCCTGTTTCTAGCTTTTCCCCAAACTGTTCACTGCAGCAAAAGTAAACAAGCAAATGATGGCACAGGAGGTCTCAGGAGTGCATTTGTTTAATTCTTGCCAATTTTCTGACCAATGCTTAATATTAAAAGCTTAATATTTTGCCATTTTGGGCTTGGCCCTTTTTTTTTTGCCCAGGAGTGTATATATATATATATATATATATATATATATATATATAATTCCTACTTGGATCACCTGATATGGCGGTACTCCTCTCTTCTATCCTCAAATTAAGGACGCTTGACCTCATATTCTGTCATTTAACTGTATCGTATGAGCTTTTACCTCTACCTCTAGATGTGTGAACACTGCATAGTACTGACATGAGAACATAGCAAAACTGGCGAGCACCAAAGAAAACATAAATGTAAAAAAAAAAAAAACTGGAAAATAAGACATCCTCATGAGAGGAGCCAAATAAAAAAGTGAGTAGCACAGGATTTAAGCACTTTAAAATGTATGTAATGTTGCTGTCCATTATTTTGACTTGACTTAATTGTAAATACTCCTGTTCAGTGGGTCTCTTAATTAAAGTGCAATGGTGTGTTCACTGAAAGTGTTTGCTTACAGAGTCACAAATTTTCTCTGGAACCCTTGTGCCATAAATTCAGGCTGAGGCCCTGTACGTCCTGTGACTCAGACATAATATTGAAGCTACACTGCACTTAGTCCACATCAGATTGCACTTCAGGAACAAGGCTGCAGCTTAAGTAGATTATCAAGAGGTGTGTGTGTGTATGTGTGTATATATGTGTGTGTGTGTGTGAGAGAGAGAGAGAGTGCGTGCGTGTGTGTTTGTATACGTGTGTGTGCATTAAAAAGCCAAAAACAAAACTCTGATTACACTAATAAGCAGACAAATGAACTGCACAGACAAATGGTAATTGTGATATACTGCAAAGAAAAAAGGAATACTAATTTAAATAATAAATCTTCACAAATTCAGACAAATCAAGAACAAAATATACCTTTTTGAGAACACTACAGTAAAAGGGGTAGTTCACTAGTAGTTTTTTCTTTGGCAATTATTGACATTTTGAAAAAAGAAAACACCTTGTTAGTACCTCTAATGCAGATTGTACTGTTTTGTTATGCATATATGAACAAATTAATGTTACAGGCACAAAACAGTGGTTATATGTGACTTATCTTATATATTAACATAAAATATAAACAATTATATTTGGAAAGATAATCAGGTAAAACACAAATTTACAAACTCTGAAGGCATACCATCACAGTCAGGCTGCTGTGGAGTTATTTGAAGTATATGAAACAACTGAAACAATGTCAGATCACCCCAGAAAGTGAACTATCCCTTTAAAACATCTGATGAAGGAGACTCACTCAGGCTGTTCTCTGAATAATGAAGTGTTTATTGCTTGTCTAGAAAGTACTGTTCTGGAATATAAATATTTTAGATTCCCATGGCAACCAATTAAGAAATCAACATCTCATTATTCAAAGTCTCGTATGTTCGCGTTTGATGAGGAACAGACAATCAGATTCATCGTACAGCTATGAATGAGCACAACGGAGAGTATAATTTTTGGCTCTTCCACAAAGACGAAACCAGCTGTGGGATTGGGCAACAGTGAAAGAATCTCACAAAATGTAGTTCTCCTGCCAATATATCTGCAACCATTGTCCCACTTGCATACATATAAAAACTAGACCCACGACATTATGGCTGGGCACCATTGCTTTGGCCTGGGTTTTGTCAAAGACAATGAACACATGACCGCTTATACGAAAAAGATATTAAACTAAAACACACCCAACAAGGAAAATGTGCGCATCCCTTTCGTTCTTAAAGAACTTTACTCAATCCATTCCAAGATCACACCAAACTATAAGCCTCCACAGGAGTGATTGGGTGCCATATATTTCACACACAGTACATACAGTACACTGTAAGTGTATGTTGTATGTAAAAATAAATGCAAAAAGCCCAAAGCTAAGCATCACTGCAATAACCATGTCGACCAACTGAGGAACAGACACGGGTGATTCAAATGCATTAAGGTGTTTAAAAGCAGATATAATGAGGAGTGAAATGCAGAGGCTAAGAAAGCAGGGAGGGCACACACACACACACACACATCCTCACACACACACACACACACACATCCGCACACACACACACACACACACACGCAGGGAGGAGAACCACAGGGTGTCAGTACCTGGTGATCTCGGTGTCAGGAAGCAGGCCTACGTGGACGTGAGGGAAGGGGACGGGGTGCAGGAAGCTTCTGTCACACTCTACAGGGGAATAGTGGCGGGGAGAGGGTGCTCTGTCACACAGTTTGTTCACAGTGCTGTAAACAGGCTCTGGAGGCCTAGGGATCAATACACAAGCAGAGAGAGTGAATGGGGTTAGTAGAGTTACCATGCACAGAGTGAGAAAGAGAGAGAGAGAGAGAGAGAGAGGGAGAGAGAGAGAGAAGGAGAGAGGGAGAGAGGGATAGAAAGAGAATGTAGAGAGCACCTGGATTTAAAATGGGCTTCAGCTGAGTTTCTCACAAGTTATATACAGATAGGAGACAAATTAATGGCAAAACCTGAATAAATGGGTGGAGAAACATATCCAATTCAGATGCTTCGATACAGCTGTACTGCATAATACATTAAGCAATTAACATCCTATCATGTTCTGTGGAATGTATAAAAATGCTGTGCAGGCCCAGTTGACCTCGATTTTGGATCAAGATGGCAAGAGGAAAAGATCAAGTGACTTTGAAAGAGGGTTCATTACTGGGGCATGGATGGCAGAAGTATTAGTCACAAAGACCACTCAACTGGCTAGTGTTTCAGTAGGGAAAGTCACTAAAGTGACACAGGTCTGCATTTAAGCCTATGGGGATAAACATCAATATATCGGGTCGGAAATTGACTTGAAAGAGCACATTCAATGCTCGTCATGCTGTTGCATTAGTGCGATATGTACGGAAAAACAGAAGAGCAACTCTTCCTCAGGTGACCGAGAATGTTAATGCATCATTACAAAGACGAATGCACAGTTGAGGGTTTGGGTGGTGCAAAAACCATAGGCATTGGTCTACAGAGATGTCGAAAAAAAGTGATATGGTCAGATGAGTCATCCTTCACCATATTCTCGACAAGTGAGCGAGTGCAAATGTGGCATACACCCAGAGAATGGTACAGGCCTGAATGCTTGACCCCAAAGTGACCAGGGCCTGATGGCTCTGGGGGGGGGCTTTTCCTGGCATGATTTATTTACAGGCATTTTGCAGACACTCTTATCTAGAGCAACTTACACAACCTTTTTTTACACAACTTGGTTTGGGTCCAGTCATCCCCTTAGAGGGAAGGGTCACTGCATATTAATACAAAGTCATTCTGAGTGATCATACAGAGCCCCTAAAGGGACATGGGTGAGAAAAAAATTGAACACCTATGGGACATTTTGGACCGAGGTGTTAGACAGTGCTCTCCAGCACCATCATCAAAACACCAAATCTTCTGGAAAAATAGTGTTCCATTCTTCCAGCAGAGATCCACAGACTTGTAGAATCTATGCCAAGGTGCATTGAAGCTGTTTTGGCAGCTTGTGGTGGCCCAACACCTTACTAAGACACTTCATGTTGGTTTTTCCTTTAATTTGTCACCCATCTTCATTTGCTTAGAAGTATTGACTTAGTCCATGCTACAGAAATGGAAAACCACTGGACCACTGGGACATTGTGTATCGCAGCATGAAAGTGCTTCCAATTTAGTTAGACAATGAAGCACACAGCACCTTCCATAAGTGAAGGATATGAGAAAAGCTTGACCCTTACTTCTGAAGGTGGGAAGCTAAATGCTTACTTCCACACAAACTTTTAATAAGTGAACTTTCACGTTTTCAACTAATAATTACATCTCATTTGGATTTTGTCAACATTTTTTCGCTGATATTCCTTTTCCAAAAAAAGACCTCATGTATATGTCTTAGATTTACTTCTCAAAGGTGAACGATGCAAACACAGAGAGGAAAAAGCCTTCAAAGTGTGAAAAATAATCAGATGTAACACAGTCAAAACGCACTCTAGCCCCAATTAAACTTTAAAAAAGACGCTTGCTTCGGCACGCATTGTTTTCTTGCCCTGACATGCTTTGACATTTGACAGAAACTGCAGCAGTGGCCTCTCAAGATAATTGCTTTAAACAGCAGAACCCTTAGGATTCGCTTTCATTAAGAAAATGTTTTCACCCCTCGAGGATCAAAGCATTGACCTTTTAAAATGGGAGAACCGTGTCTGAGTGAAGACTCTGGTACGCTGCCGCTGCCGTTCGGAGTCTCACCTTAACTGGAAGTGCTGCGACTCAAACCGGTGACCCTCCCCCTCGTCTAATGAGGTGTTTCTAACAGAGCAAATGAAACAGAGGGGAAAAAGAACAACATAAAACCACGGTGATATGAAGCAGTGATTTCAGTTTTGCACAAAACGTTGGTTTTCGCCGCCGTATAGAATGCATATTGTGACAATTTATTTTAAAGTGTATTTTTTACATTCACACATTTTATGACAATACAGCCGAGAACAATACGTCATCTGTGAGTCAAGTGTCACAGCCCAAAACGGATGGGACAATTCCAGAAAACACAAATGTGACATTAGCTTTATTTTGTAAAAAAACAAAACTTTCCATTATGTTTCCTCCTCATTTATATAATATCATTAAAATGCAAAAGGACAAATTATGTCATATACCAGCAAGCTAGGATATATATTTTAAAAAACATTAATACAATGCTGTTATTCCCTACAGACAATCATCACCTTACTGCAACACTGTAAAAGCACTGAGTCCCCTTGCCATTTGAATAACCTTAAGTTAGCGGTGAGCTCACGCTAATACAGTGCCGTGGGGCGCTAACGTTAATACGCAGAGACAGAGAGCGCTGAGCACAAACCCTGCAGTTCCGCGGGGAGCCAATTCTGAGCGCTACGGGAGATCAATTAAGAGGACGCCTCTTTTAAAATGAATATCCAGCTGTCTGAGCCTTTGATACCGGAGTCTATTCCCAGCAGAGTGGTTTGGGTGTGTTTTCCTCAGAGGGAAAATACTCCCTGGTATATAACAAAACTGGATGGAGATGGTTTGTAGACTCTCATTCCGAATGAACATTCTATCTTTTTTGATAGAATGTCACTGTGTTGCTGGACAGGAATACAGACAGGAATACAGATAATGTGTTAAATGTATGTTTTTTATGACATTGTATGCTTTGGCAATACGAAATGTACTGTTTTGTCATGCCAATAAAGCAAATTGAATTGAATTGAATTGAATTGAATTGAGAGAGAGAGAGAGAGAGAGAGAGAGATAAACAGAGAGAGAGATAATAGGACTATATTTGTCTGAACACCATATGTCTAGATTTATATTTATGTCTTCCATTCTTTTCTGCGCTTTGGCAATATAAGAAACTGTATATCTTGTCATTCCAATAAAGCATTTTGAATTTCAATTTGAGAGATAATGGTAATGGGAAAGTGAGTGAAAGAGTGGAGTCTCATACTGTTTAGAATAAGTTTGTTATCTTCATCATCAATATCATTACCGTTGTTGCGACTGTTTTATTGTTGTTGAATCACATTACTGATCATGCAGGTATTATGCATGCACTTTGGCTGGATGATACCTAACATTCGTCATGTGGAGAAAGCTGAATTTCAATATGAAGTTAAGAGAGAGAGAACAATCTGTTAGTGAGAGAGAGCAATAGAATTATGATGAGAAACATTGGAGGATGAAAAAGTGAGACCAGTAAAAACTGCTTCATTTTGTTGGAAGGCTTGGATTTAAGAACTATGGCACTTCATCAATTAAAACTTTTAAGGACTGTGAACTCCTCCTGAAGGTATTTTGCTATTTCTGCAGTTCTGCTTATCATTGACAGGAGAATTATATTTAAATAAAATATTCAAGCATATGAACACTGCTGCCAAGGCCTAAGCAGTGGAACAGCAACACTATGCAGAGTCACATGACTTGCAGCTCTGACATTTTGCTCGGCATTTGGACACACAGACAAAATGGTAGAGTTGTAATTACCGTAAGAATGAAAAACCCTCCAACCTGTTGACGTCCTCTTCCCCCAGCATGTGTTTGGGAAAGGGCGAGTACCTTCCAGGAGAGATAGGAGGAAGACCAGTCTTGTACTCCAGAGATTCAGTGCCGAGGGAAGAGATATGCTTTTCAAGAACTGGAGAGAATGCTGCAGACGCAAAAGAACAAGGTCAACCAGGCTGTTCTTGCCTTCAGACGTAATGTTTATCATGTAATGATGTCATGTCCAGATGTAATTTATTACAACAGACAGTTGTAATCATACAGTATATACACTTTTATATAGGTATTTTCAGATGTTAGAATACTATTTAACAGTTAAGCAGACACAGCTATGGATCGTCATTCGAATGCAAAGAAGGATTGATCACGTGCAAAAATATAATACACTTACAGTGTGTGATATCGGGAGGCCCATAGGGGTCACTCAAGTAAACATTGGTGGGCTTGCCCACCTTCAGATAAACTACATCAGATGTGTTTTTCAATATGGCTACCGCTTCTTCATGAGAAACATCTTCCAACGTGTAGTGGTTCACCTGTGGCGGGAAAGTCAGAAGAGATACAGTTCCCTCTAGTGGCAAGAACATGTGAAATATGATGATAAAAAAGATAATAAGCATTTAGAAATTAAACAGCTAGTATGAAGTTGGTCGAGGAACAGATGTCAGAATAATGTGCTAATACAATAAATAACTGCTTGTTCAGTTAATTGTCCCGGGATCAAAGGAATAGATTAACTAAAAAAGTAATTAATAATGTTGAAATAATCCAATAAGAAAATCATGTTAATAAATTGCTTGTGGGATACAAGGAGATAACTCCATTTGCTAAAAGTGAGCGTTTTTAGTGATCGATTTTGTTTCAAAAGCGAAAAGCATTGATGCGGTCATGCTCCTGATTGGGTCAGTAAGGTCACATGCTCACCATGAGCAGCCTGTCGCCGACCTGCAGCCGTCCGTCCTTCTGTGCCGCACCCCCATCTATTATTTTGGTGACGTAGATGCTGTTGTCCCCCGGGATGTGCTGGTTACCCACTCCACCGGCAATGCTGAACCCCAACCCTGTGTAGAGACGGGAGGGGGTAGTAGAACAACCAGATTCACTAGGTTCTGTTTCGGAAATCGGGAACTCCTCGGATAGTAGCAGAATAAGATGCGATTCCGTGCAAACACTTAACAACACAGCAAAAATTGATTTGTCAGAAGCTATTTTGATACCATTGGTGACTTTTTTGCTAAAATAGTGAACAGACGGCAGAAAAGCCAAACAAGTTGCTATTTTTTGTGGTTATTGAAAAGCGGAACTGTGACAAGGGGTTTATTAACAATGTCTTTGATGGGGTCTATGGTGAAACAAGAACAACTTTCCTGGGCAGTGCAGGAAACAAACAATAACCACTTTGACCAATACCAACAGTGATTGAAGTATTTAAGAAGATGGAGAATTTGAAGAAGCGGGTAAAAATATAAGGAAGAAACACAAAGTAACCCTATTTCAGGACTTCAATATGTGATTTTGTGAAGATGTAATTGAATTCTGTGTAAAGAGTACAGAGGTCAGTGTTGTGGGTCTAATGTTTTCAGTCAGTGTCAATATATCTATGGGAAACAACTAACTGAAACTGTAGGAGGAAGACGAAGATGAAGAAGAAGAACAACAACAACAGCAACAACAACAACTACAAAAACAAAAACAAAAACAATAACAACAACATCGACAGCTATAATAATAATTAAACTCTGTGATGAAACATACAGACAGAGGCTGTAAGCCTCCTGAAGCTTGGATGTCAACATTTCTGCTGCTTTTACACGAACACTGGAAAAGGTCAAACAATTGTTTCTCGGAAATTCAATTAGAAGCACTTTAAGACTGTGGGGAGAGAAGTCGGGGGTTTATTGAGTGAAAGGAGCTCTTGCTGACATGGAATTGCTTTGGCTGCAAAGAAATGAGCACAGCCTTCTGAAAAATACAGAAATAAATATTTAACCCCCATTAGGAATCTGTGGGCAGTAAATGCCAGCCTTGTGCTCAGAGTGCAGGGAGCGTTGAAGAACTCTGAAGAAGAAGAAAAACAGCAACCCTGGACGTGCACTTTTTAGGATGCACAGTGTGCTTACCTTTTTTAACCTCTGCATTTTTTTTATTTTAATTTTATTTTATTGCATTTTAGGGGTTTAATGAAGGGGAAATCTACAAAGATTGCAGCAAACCACCAAGAGTCGTGTGAAAAAAAATGCCTGTGCAAGTCATTGATTTCGCATGGCATTTGCTGAAAGACATAATGCAAGCACACACAAAAGGAAGGTCTCCATGTGTGGTCATGCAATGCCATCGTATTTATTCCTTCTGCATAATTCATTAAGTACAGTGTGTACACATTGAAATGTGCTCCAGGGGTTGGGGCAAGCAGGTGGAGGAGCTGCAGACGGGGGCGGGGTGAGCAGGAGGAGGAGCTACAGACAGAGGCGAGGAGGGGGAGGAGCTACAGACAGAGATAAGCAGGGGGCGGTGTGCAGACAGGGACAGGGCCAAGCAGGGGAGGAGCTGCAAACAGGGGTGGGGCAGAGCAGGGGGAGGAGCTGCAGACAGGGGTGGGGCAGAGCAGGGGGAGGAGCTGCAGACAGGGGTGGGGGCAGAGCAGGGGGAGGAGCTGCAGACAGGGGCGGGGGCAGAGCAGGGGGCGGAGCAGCAGACAGGGACAAGGGTGAGCAGGGGGAGGAGCTGCAGATGGGGCAGGGGGGGTGGGCTAAAGACAGGGGCGGGGACGCCACCTTTGGGGCCTTTGATGAGCTTGATCTCGCTGACAGTCTCCAGGACCGGCCTCCTGCGGCGCACGTACAGCTGCACGATGGAGCCCGCCACCTTCAGGGCCTCCACGGCCCGGCTGTGCGACACCTCCGACACGTCCACCTCGTTCACCCGCAGGATGCAGTCGTTGACCCTGGAGACAGGCAGGGAGGAGGGGTCACCCGGAGGGCCTAGACCCCATGCATCAACTAGCACAAGACTCGGTCGTTCGGCTGTTTTATGAATTCCGTAACTTTGTGAACCCTGCTTTAACACCAGACAGCCAAAAGAAAGAGTGAGAAAGACCAAGAGAGAGAGAGAGTGAGAAAGAGCACGGGAGGGAGAGAATGGCTGTCAGAGCTTTTTAATTAACATCCTTTGAGGGTGGTATCATTTCATGGTGTGAAAGGTACAAAAAGAACATTTAAAAAAGAGGACAAACTTTAAGATTCAGGTTAAACTTTAGAGAACAGGGTATTCTACCTTATTAATTATCAGAGAATATGTAGTGCAGTGTCATTGATAGTGTAGTGGGAACAGGAAGGAGTACCGTAGTATGGTTTGGAGACAGAGCAAGAGAGACAGAGATAGGGACAGAGATAGAGACAGTGAGAGAGACACAGAGAGATAGAGACAGAGGCTATGCACTAATGAGCTCTCAAACGTCAATACTGCAGTGACATTTGCACTGATTTGCTCAAGGACAGTGCTGTTAGATTGTGCTGTGCTCAGAGAATGACAGAGATTAAACTGCGGAGCATCTGTGGCAATCTGATGCGCAGTTTCGCCCGTAAACAAAGCATATCAAAATGCAAGCCTCTTTTGTTCAACCTAAGTCTAAAAGCTCAACCCCTTAATGGTACATGTGGTCTACACAACTTTCAAAATCCAGAAATTGCTGTGCCGCTTATATTACATTGCATTCTTTCTTGTATTCGTCTTGACGACGTGACATTGCACACCCCACACTACAAGATCTTTCATATCGGACATCCCAAAACTCTGCCAGCAGTGACTGTTCATTTTCTTTCAGCTCATTTTTGTTGAAAAGCAGAAGTATAGGACAAAATGCAATATACTGTAAGGAGGAGATAATGGTTGGGGACAACAATTGTCTGTGCGTTGCCAGGAAGGATGTATTTGTGCTTTGGTTTTGTTACAAGTTCCTAACAACCATTTGTATGACATGACAATCATTAAATTCAGATTCTGAAATTTGAAGCCATGTTGATTTTTAGTAATCCACTTTCCGGTTTCTCCTCCCACTCTCATTGGCTATTGCTCATCACCGTTATGACAACTCATCAAGCAGGGCTCACACTACAAGACACAGTGTGCTGACAAATTCAAACATGCTGGAACATATCAGGGCATCTGGGACTGCTCAAAATCATGGTTGGAAGAGTCTTAGAACAGCTCATACTTAATGACTGTTGACTCGAACCTAGGTTTTTGGTCCCAGAGCTCAAAACTTTGTCCGGGATAAAAAATATCATTCCTTCAGTATAGCCAATGGGAGCCACCGTACGCCAGCATGGACAGTATAAATTCTGCCCAGTACACAGCCAGCCAATGGCAAGCTATTATAGCAATGACTAAAAAGCATTTTAGCCAATTAAATGATATTTCTAACGGTGTTTATTTTGGTAGGCTTGCATGAAAGGACACGAATAGTTTCTCCTGCAAAAACAAACCATGTTCAGTACACACGCTCAAAACATTACACACCGACAAGAAAAATTCTTGATGACTTATGCCTAAAAAGGTTGCTGTTTTACAACAATCATTTATTTTGCAATGCCTAAGTCTGAACAGAAGACTCAAAATTTGGAGACTCAAAATCCTGCCTCAAAATTAGCTTTTGGTTATTTGATTATTTAATTCAATCAGCTATTCATCATTTTAGATTGCCTAAACCTAGACCAAAAACCTATTAGGTTTAACAATAAGACTATGACGTAACTATGCAGTGTCTCCTTGTCCATGAAACTGGACTGCTGGAAAAGGTAACAACCAAGCAAGTCTGCACAGTCTAAAGCAATGTGTAAACAGGGGCATCCAAAATGGAATTATACAGGCAGGCAGTGCAGGAGATTAAACTGTCCTTCTTTATAATTGTCTTTCACTGACAGTAGAATCAGAGTCATCAATACACTCCTGAAGGATTTCTATGAAAATAAAATTACTTTGTTAGATAGCCATCTTCCATCAAGTCATAGCATTGTTGTTTGTTGTCCTCCTGTCAGAGCAGCACAATTTAATTTTTTTGTTACCGGTGAGCCCAGGCACAATGTATTTATCTTTCTTCTCATTCTTAGTGCCTTAGAAAATCTTTTCTGACTAAACCTTATTTGAGCAGACACACATCGCACACACACATGCATGCACACACACCGCCTCTTCTGTGTCTGGAGACACCAGCCTCTAATGCTATGTACCAGGACATGGGTCAACGGGTGGTATGTTATTGCTTTCAACAGAGTGCACCTTGATATCAACAGAAGGTCGACCATCTCTGTGACTGTCAGGTGTCTACATTACAGGCATTTAGCAGACGCAATTATCCAGAGCAACTTACACAACCTTTTACATAGCATTTGCATTGTATCCATTATTACAGCTGGATATATACTGAATCAAACCTCTGACCTTTAGGTTACAAGACCAGCTCCTTACCCATTACACTACACTTCCGCCAATTTAAGCCTAAACTATGCCTGTACCTCCAAAGCCCGCAACATAGCACCCTCAGTCAGCACAAAACAAAGGATTTAACAGAACCCGAGGACAGATTTGTGAAAAATGAATCACTGCTGAACCTTCAGGGAGATCCAGTAGCCGAAGCTTCAACCACCATGGGGCTGGGAGTTTTAAGGACCCCCTGAATACGTAGAAACAGGAGTCGGCACCGAGAGGGGACACACCTGAGCCGGCCGTCCTCAGCAGCAGCCCCGCCCGGGATGATCTTGGTGATGAATATTCCGGGATCATCCCCAATGTGGGGGTTATCCATTCCTCCGGCGATGCTGAACCCCAGACCTGAATTACCCTGGAAACCAAATCCACATTGTGCAAATGACATTAGTCTTTTGAAGCCATCACTGTAGAAATGCTTGAACTTGATTAGGTTGACATACAACTTCTATAATGTTCAGTTTTTTCTTGTATGCACAGGCTCAGCTGGTACTGCCATTTTGAAGTGATGGCTAAAACCAAATCACTGCTTGGAATAAAATGCCCTCTGAATTGAATGTGGCCTGAGCTAAAATGCTATCAATGTCATATGTACATGTTTACAGTGGAAGTATTATTTCTTACTCATATATGAATCACCTCCTTTAAGTTTGATGATTAGAGTCCTGGATTAAATTAACATTCAATTGCTTGCTTTCCCTTTCTTTGTATGAAATGTCGAGTGTATTTTTGTGGTCACCCAGCTTGTATGTGTCAAAATGGATCATAATTAACTGTATCCAAGTAAAGGAGAAAAGATGATTGAATCCACACCAGAGGCCACCTTTCTGAGTTGTGTTTTAATGGCATAATGCAATGCAATAGGCCCCAGCATAGAAGCACAGCACCAAGAGCAAACTACCCCAGTGTATACTGTAGGTCAATCAGGCTAAATGTGCTAATCTCTCTCCTTAGTCCAGACAACAAGATAATGAGGCTGCAGTTCTAAACTCCACAGTACTGTTCAATAAATGATAGACTATATCCAAATTGTTTCATTTCCATCCGTGTGTATTCCATTTCTGTTGTCAACAGCTGTCAATATGCCACTGTGGGTATGGAGACCCACTTATCAGTTAGAGCTTCCCCAATGCCCCGACAGCCTGTCTCTCAGATTCAGAATTCCAAAATGGAATGCTCTCATTATAGCCATGCTCCCATGAAATATGTCTAATTGGATACTGTTTACAATACTGTTTACAGGGTGTACTGGGCTGGTCAAGCAGGTCAAACGACTTCAAAAGATAATGAAACAGCATTTTTTCTTCCTCCCTTAGGTTTATTCTCCCTGTAAGTCTCGGAATGGAATCAATGTGGAAATAAGTGGGCACCGCTGCTGAGATGCACCACGTTTTTATCTGCCTCCTAAAGAGACATTCATTCCGGCAATTTCCTAATCAGATTCTCTCAGCGGTAATCACGGAGATTGCTTATATTCCGGGTAGGCGACTGTATAAGTCAAGGGCGTTGCTGAATGACACAGCAAACTTAAATAAAAAAAGTAACTAATGAAATTTTAAAAAAGGCAAAAAGAAACATGGCCGCATTAAAATAACGACATTGCGGCGGCGATATACGAGATAATGACATTAGAAATATGACATAAATCCCGTATTGATGTCTGTCCCGGCAATCGTTAGCCGGGGCTAGTGTTTCAGGGGGGAGAGTATCGACCGCCCGTTCTTTTAGCTCGGATAAATGTCTGCGCCTTTTTTCCTCCCTGGAGCGTCCTGCTTTCCAGGGGGCTCTCAAATGAAGCCGAAACGCCAGAGGTCGGAGGCCATGAAGTTTTAATACGGTGCCATCACCCGCTTCTGTCCTCTGCTGAGCAGTGAAGAAGAAGAAGAGCCCACATATTGAGCTGCCTGGTACTGCACCAGGGCACAAACTGAGTTAGCTGTAACACGCCCAGACTCTGTGAAAGCACCGCACGCCATTAAAGAGAGAACAGCAGCATTAATACTAGTTGTTGTCTATTGGATTATTGACTGTGGATGGGGCATAGTGTTATACGTGCAGTAGCTCAGGGTACGGTCACATACTAAATGTATAATAACTTTATCTGTCCAGTTTTGAGAACCCTTTTTTAATACTCACCCGTTCCAGGGTAATTTCTTCAAATTCATATTCAATTTCGGTCCCGTTGACCTAAAATCAAACAGAAAACACACCGATCTCATACGAAGCAGAGTAATTAAGGTTTTTTTATGAATGTTGTTATTGTATTGTATATCTTGTCTTGTTCCAAACATAAAAAAAGGGGAAAAGGCTTTAAATTAGAATTAATAACCGCGAGAATTAAGTTATCGACATATAAGCGAGAGATGCTTTGCTATGCAGTACACATTGGATCCATATAAATAAATATCACTATATATAGCAGCACATTGTATGAAAAGTGCCTACAGCACCTTCACAAACTTGCACAAAACAAAGATGAAAAATGTTACACTTCTGTTTTCATAATTGGATTTTGCCACAGTGAACCTTCAGTCCTACGATTCAGCAGTTTCTTCATATATTTTAAAGCAACCAAATATTTTAAACAAGGTTAGCTTTTTGAATACATCATTCAAAACCTAGGAAAAACTGTCCCAGTTAACCCAGTTCTTTTTGTCCTCCCAATCTTGATATCAGAATAGTCAGTTAACTAAATGGGAAACACACTTAAGGCAAAGTAAGAGAAGGAGTGATTCCTGTTTCCAAGGTTGGACACAGAAATAGCCACAGATAACACTCAAGGAATGGCAATGAGCTTCTGAATTGTGCATTTGCCACATAAATAACTGACAACACTATAGCATCTGAAGTCTTTTGAAATGAGGTTTAGAATAGCAGTCTGAAAGTGCATTCTGTAGCAGAATGGTACATGCAATTCCACATTCTCCCAACCACAAAATGGGTGGACACAACACAAAAACAGTTTCAGTAAAATGGTAAAATATATATGCATGTAAATACCATGAAATTAAAGCCGATTGTGGTGTGTGTGCGTGTGTGTGTATGGACATGTATTACTATCTTTGTGAGAACTAAATGTCCCCACAAGGATAGAAAGTTGAGGAAAATGATGCAAGGTGGGGACCTTTTGCTGGTCCCCACAAGTTCAAGAAGCTGTTTCAGGGTTAGGACTTAGGGTTAGCGATAGGGTTACAAATAGGTTAAGGTTAGGGTTAAGGTTAGGCATGTAGTGGTTGGGGTTAGGGTTAGGGTTAGGGTTAGAGGTTACGGAATGAATGTAGTCAATGAAAAGTCCTTACAAGTATAGCAATAAATTCTTGTATGTGTGTGTGTGTGTGTGTGTGTGTGTGTGCGTGTGTGTTAGAGAGAGAGTTCATGCGTAAGTTTAAAAAAAAAAAAAAAGAAACCCTCAAAGGCATTTGAATGAAATTCCAGCTGAGTAAATCTAGAACCTGTACAATTCAGGTGATATAACATTGCCCTGGATAAGACCATCTTCTGAGCACGTCAATAATGTAGAGAAAATAAAGTGCTGACCCTGCTATCTCCCAAAAACAACGGCGTCACTAATAGCCTGCAGCCGCCAGCTGACACGGTACCAGATCGTTTTCTTCGCCTCCCAGGTTTCCGCCATGTCTCAAGTCTCCAGTCCCGGACATGTCACTCAGCAGCGATTCAATCACCGAGATTAACAGGCTAATCAATGTTTTCACGGAGGAGTTCCAAACAGGGGCTTTCCGGTTATTATCGCGCGTCCTGCTGACTCTTTCAACCGTTAATGAGACAGTCAGACGGAGGTCTGCGATACAGCTACGGGAAAACAGAAGTTGAGAATCGCAATAAAAATGCTTTCAATGTCAACGTTATGAATAAATATAGGACAACAGGAGCAGCATTGCCCTGGAAATTGTGCTTGTTTAGTTCATGTGGAACATGTTGGCAAAGTTTAATTGTAACTAGGCAAAATGTTATTTTTTTATACTGTGACAGTTAACGGAGCATTTCAGGTGATGTGGTACAGTTGCAGATGAACATCACTTTGATCAAAAGTGTGAGTGCAGTAGCCTTTACATGACTTTGAGATGCAGCACATTGACTACAAAAGCAAACAAAGAAACAACGATAGTGGCAAATGAAAACCATGAAAATGAGGGAACATTAGCTGATTTCCATTGTCAAACTTGGAACCTCCTACCCAGTATAACTGCTGCTTTAACCCAGTCAGTATCTGAGGCTGGGGGGGCATGTGTTAAAATCTGAGTTGTCCCATTGGCCAGCATTGTAGAGCTTCAAAGGTGTCCAGTGCATTCTATTAATGATCTTAAGTTGAATATGTCTAGTGCACTTTTCCTCAGACCACTTCTTTGAGCATTTTAAAGGTGCCGTATGTAAGTTTGAACTTCAAATCAACACACTATTATAAATGTTACATTCTTCTTATTGCTCTTCAACCTCAATCACACATAATGCCATGAGAAAAGCTTAGTGTTAGTCTTCTTAGTGGAATTGAAAGAGCAGCGATTTACAGCTTTTTTCACTCTTCAGGTTAAAGACCTTTGTAAGTCTAGGATTTGACATTAACCACACTGTTGACTAATGTGGGTATAATGTGCGTTTCACAAGACTACTTTTCATTGGCCATTTCATCCGCAGTCTTGTGGATAATTGGGATGAAACTGCATTTCTTATCTGATGTGTGATACTCCGTCAACTCTGTTCAGTGCAACACTCACTTAATCTCTCTAGCATCATCCGGATGCGATGGCAAATATAGATTTCTCATACATTAGGCCTACTGAAAAGCTAAGAGAGAGAGAAATTCAGTCTTTCCAGCACAACGTTCTGTATGGTAGGAAATAAACATAATTATGAGATTGAAATGTTCTCAAATGTTATCACATCATAAGAGTGCCTCAATCCACAATTCCGATCAAAGCTCTCTAATTATTCGGAACAGTGCTTTGTCTGACGGAACTGGATACACGCCAACAGTTTCCAGCAGGGTTAAAGAAAAACAGAAAGGAAAGAAGACAAGCTACAGCGATGTGAACTATAATATCATTTCAAGAACAAAACACACTGACACAGTACAGTATATTGAGCATAGAGTGACCTGTAGCTATCACTCCAACACGAGTAGCCTTCAGATGTACCGACGTTCACACACCACTTTGTATTAGTGTCTCTATCACCTTGTTTGAATGTATAGTTTTACCTGTTTCTACTAAAACCAATAATTTTAGATATAGTTTCAACCTCTCAGGAGGCAATCACATATTGTAATGCATACCATAAATATGAGCATATGTCGCCATTACTAGCATGACTTTGTTAAGCAACTCAAAGACTAAACCAACTGAAACAAATGCACTTGAAGCATGAAACACTCATTCATAATGAATGAAAGAGAAAAGTGCTGATGCAAACCTAAATAAGACTTTTGGGCTATTTTGGTAAATAATTAAAGTTTTATTTATGTGGTGTCATTTATTAATGATTAACTATAATGCCTAGAATCCCTTAGAAAAGCACTGGGCCACACACTGGTCCTGTCTGCTATTGTGCTTAATACTGCTTCTTGTTCCCTCCAGCTTAATCTGATGGGAAGTACAGTGTTTCCAGCTCCTGGTCTTGGGAACCCATCTATGCATTTGGGTTTTAGTCCCGGCTGACCTCAATTGATCAGTGTTAGCTGAATATATACTGGCTGGCATGTGTCCTTAAAAAAAGTCATATTCTTTTTCTTTGGATTCAATTTGTGAGTATGCAACCACTAAACTATCTTCGGGAGCTGAGTTCGTGAATGTGAAAAGCAAAGAATTCTCTCATACTTACATACGGTACAGAGTCCAGTGTATCCGCATTGACAATCATAGGGGCAGGACCTGCCTGAAAAGATAAGAGATGGAAATAAGAACACACACACACACGCGTGCGCGCGCGCACACACACACACAAACTGGCACTCAGCTTCCTATAATGATTTCTGTGAAGAGTCTCAAGACAAAATAAATACACTGAAAAATGTAATGTTTTTTACTTCATATTTTTCCAGTTGGGAATATAATAGATTAATTTGTAAGTAACTTAATGTTTTATTCAAACTTTGGCATTTGTAAAGCTTTTAAATTCCAATTCATGAATTTGTGTATTTTAAAAAAAAATAGATGCAGTGGTTCTTAGATGGAAAAAAGCACTCTCTTAAAGAGCTATCTAATCTATTAAAGAGCTGTCATGGATGTGGCTTTTCTGCAATGCTAATTACTCTGTGCAATCACAAGCAATTATCATTTAACATTTTTATTTAGTTTTAAACCTTGTATTAAATGCTCAAATACAGTCACGTTCCCTCTCTTTGTCAATCAGTTTGAGATAACACAGACTTGAGCACTGCCAGCCAGCACCTTTTCTCTATTTTCTAGCCAAGGCAGGGGGGCGGTGTAGCATAATGGTTAGAGAAATGGGTTTACTGCTCCAAGGTGGTAAGCCTGATTTCCAGCTAGTCCAGTTATACCATTGAACAAGGTTATTAACCTGAATTATTTCAGTAAATATCCAGGCATAACAACTGGTAGTATATAAAAAGAACATGAATTGTGTAAGTTCCTATGGATATCAGCTGCTGCTAATTGCCTAAATGTAGCAGAGTATTAAAACTGAAGCAAACTGCAGCCATCTCAGCAACCAGAGGATGTGCTCAATATTGCCAAACGAGCCCCACTGGAACTCCGTGTCTTAGCAGGATTAGTCACTTCACAGCCCAGAACAAGAGCATCTCATTAGAGCTTGAACAAACATAATCAGGAAAAGGTTAGCGATGAGTGAGCACCAGGGAGTTTGAGGAAGTCAAGTGAAGCTGAACAGAAGCAAAGCAAAGGTTTGAAAAGTACTTTGTTGTGTATAATTTAAGGGAGAAAGCAGAAATACAGCCATTACCAGGTAACACTTTTCACAGCAGCACACTTTTTTATATTTTAATAGAGCCTTTATGACGGTATTAGACATCAGTACAAATATAAATTGGTGATGTGCCATCCAGTATTATGGTAACACTTACGCTTTAAATGATAAATTCAATCAATTCTTAGCCTATGTAAGCTGTGATTCTGTAGCCTTGTGTGGATCTTACTCATCCTGGTAACCCTGGTACAAATTCATAGAATGCCTAGAAAACAATATACACGTGGAAAAAGCACCATTTCCTGCATAATATCTGAAGGAGGTTTTTCTGTCAGCTGGGCTGGCAAGAGTAGTGTGATTTTCTGCTTCTTGAAATCAGTCAGAATGGAATAGATTGTCTCCCTGTGTCAATAAACACACAGCTCATCAGAGAGCAACCAGAGCACCTGCTCTGAAAACACCAGCTCAGAGGGGAACCAGCCCACCCCCCCCCCCCAGGCAGATTCGGGTCGCACCCCGGCCATCTCGTCGCTCTGCGGCGTGGACCAGGTGGTGCCCGCTGATCGGTCGCCGTCTCTTCAACCGCATCTGGGCCAATCACACGCAATCATGGCCTCCAGGAGCTCCGCCCAAACTGATCTGGCAAATGCATGCTGCACACCCGAGTCAGCTAATAATGCTGTTTGAACTGCAGGGCAGGCAAACTCAAAGCAGCGTGATGTCATGTTTCAGGAACAAGGCTTGTAATGTAGAGGAGGCTAAAAATCCAAGCACTGCCATTGGACACTGTCTCAAGCATAGTCCTTACCTGAATCTCTTCAGTGAAAAATCAGTGTAAAAATTATGAGATTTGCAAAAGGGGTAGTCCATTTTCTCAGGTTTTGATATGATTGCAGTTTTTATTATTATTATTATTATTATTATTATTATTATTATTATTATTATTATTATCTGCATTACATCAGGACATGATGAAGTGTTGTCTTTCCATTAATTCAGTCAGACAATGGACACATTTCACTTATGTGCCTCCACAAATATGCACTTTTTCAGTCCTGAGATCCAACATATTCACCACAAGCACAAGCACCATTGAAGTAACGTGAACCCAATCTAACTGCTGGACAAGCGCCTAAGCACCTAACAAACTTTGCAATTGAAGACCGGCCTTCGAGGCCAATTAGCGTCGCGACAAGCGAGGTGACATTTCACACAGGCTCGCAATCATTCTACACGGAATGGGAAGAAGAAAAAAAAAACGCGCAGAAACCCCCCTGGACAAAGCCAGTGTGTTCTGAGCAGACACGGCCGCTGAATTGCCTTTCAGCCCAACTAACAAGCCTGCAGTGAGGGACAGGGGAGGCACACAAACGAACACGTCAGGCCCGATTCAGCGGGGACGGGGGTCGGCCCGCCTCTCCGCCGACCGCGTTAGCATGCAGCCGGCGCGCCGAGCACAAAAGGACGACTGTTGGAGAGACAGAGGCGGATTACTGGCAGCCGGGACGGAGGTCGATGGCAGCCACTGAAATGCTACCTGCTCACGGGGGGATAACTGCATTAACGGATGCAGCGGCGTGAGCGTGACAGCCTCGCGTTAGCTGAATGAGATGTGTGTTCAGCGGGGGGGGGAGCTTGAAGACAGGAATGCTAAAGTCAATAACATCAGCGATCAGACGGCATTATCGTAGAAGAACCCTTCCCTCTCCTCCAAGCAGAACAAAACACGCTGCCGCAGGAACCACATTTCCAGACGGTGCAAAACCTTACTCTGGTACACGCATGAAAAATACTAAAGCATCCTCTTTATTTATACCCAGTACTTAACAAATCGTGGCAGCTATTTTTTGAATAACTGTCCAGTACTTTTGTCAAGTGTACTGTAGGTATTCAAAATGTTTTTTATAGAACTGAGAAAAAGCAGGAGAGGTTTCTATCTGTGTCCATTGTATCTGCATTTCATTTGAGACTATAAATTTGAAACGTAAGTGCTGCTCGGTAGAGTACTCTAAATTGGACACATTTTTGTTAACCAGCAACAACAAACAAACATCTATTATTGTCTGTTGGAGATCAATAGGTGAGGACCAATGAATTGACAACACACAAAATGGCCTCATAGACAGTAGACCAGGAACACATCTCCAGTTTCAAACAGTCTACAACATTGCCATACCCTTCAGCAGTGATAGGCATTTCTCTAAAGACAGGCCAGGCCAGACACATACAATGGCGTGAAAAAGGTGTTTCATTCGGACACAATTTTAGTTTGACGGTCATCGCTGTGACCAAACTGTTATGTAGCTTATTTATTTGTAACCGATCAAGAACCATTCAGTGAGACAAATATGCAATAATAGAGGAAATCATGAAGGGGGCAAATACTTTTTCACTGCACTGTACTGTAAAGTATTTGTGTTGTTTTTGACAAAAGCCTCTGGTACAATAGTACCCACAGGCGGCACATGGTGATCTAATTAATGATAGGTAAACCTAGCATAGAAGAAATTCTGAAAACAGGCTGAATGGGAGCCTGAAATGCATGAAAAAAAACAATCAGTCAGCAGTGAGATTGTGATTTTCATCCAGACGTACTGTACAAATCGTACACAAAGTAAAATGGCTTCTAAGGCAGCTTCGTCAAAAAAAAAAAAGAAAAGCTTTGCAGACCATCTAACGGTTAGATGATTCTAACCAAACAATTTCCCTGAGTGTTATTTTCATACAGAACAGCCCATTGTGAGTTTGAAATTGAAGGAAAAACTCTCAGTAGCTCTCTGAAGAACATTGCACCTCCACAGGAGCACCGATTAGTGCCACTGATGTGCCTTTCAGCTCAACACTTGTGTATCTTTGCCATTGCCTGCACAGCACACTTTCAACAATTTGATTTAGGACAGAGCTACCCAACCCTCTTCCTGGAGATGTACCATCCTGGAGGTTTTCACTCTAATCTTAACAAAGCACACCTCATTTAACAGCTAGAGATCTTGTGAAGTTGCTAATAAGTAGATCAGGTGTGCCAAATTAAGATTGACATGAAAACCTACAGGGTGGTAGAACAGGGTGAGACTGCCCAGATTTAGGAACAGCATTGTTTTTTTTTTAAATCACACAACTATTTTCCTATATATTTATTTTACTTAAATAAATATAGATACGTATATACATATATACTTGCTTTGAAGACCACTTTAAGAAATGTTTATTTAAAAACAGATGTAATTTATACACACAACTCAAAAAATAATAATAAAATCAGGGCATGACTTAAAATACTGTCGTTAGCGTTAGTTAGCATATTTGTGCAGCGCGTGCTAGTGTACTTGCATCAATCTCCCACAGGGTAAGAAAGGAGGATCAGGCAGCAGCTGAGAGCGCCTCGCTCTCCACACACAGGGGCACTGTCTGATGTGAGTGGACCTGACAGCCCAGAAACCTAACTGGGGATTATCTGTCTGCTCCATGTGACACTCAAGGAGCTAGGCTTGCTACTCATACATTCCAGGGTCAAAACCTTGGTTTGGCATTAATGTTGCAGCATCGTGTTGTGGTAGTTATCAACAATTGTGTCATGAATTGTTTCAGTTAACATAGAGCTGCGTAAATGAATAATCAGTAAAATAAAAATACAAATGCTATGTGTAAAGCCATCAAGATAAGAGCATTTTCCTGCTTAGCAAAGATGTCAGATTTACAGTACACCACCATATGATACACTGTGTGTATTCTACCAGAAACACAGATAGGTTCTATTTAAAGCTATGGCCTACACACCATCCAGTATGGACATGTGTGAGACTAAACACATCCTGCAAGGTGCATATGTTTCCATGTGGATTTAAGGAAGTACCTCTGGAGCAGAACATGTGACCACAGTGGGTGCTTGGTAGAGGTCTTAACTGAGTTTTTGGTGAGGTCATCTTCATGACTCCTTCGTGATTTTCTAGCATAAACTGACGGCATTCACTCTGTAAAAATGGACAATGCCTGAAGTTGCTCTATGGTGCTCACTATGTCACTGTGTTCTCATGTCGTTGTGTTTTATATCACTTTCATTCCTGTAATAAAAATGTTATGGGAACGTCTAGGAAAAGAATAAAACCCAGAACAGCCTTATGAGTCAAGCTGCGATATTAAGTCCACTGTTTCCACCTGGGTGATTGAATTTGCTGAGTACGGCTCATTAGAGTGAATGTGATGGAGCGCTCAGTAACCATCACAAGCCTGTCTCACTGAGCAGCAAGTCCTCTTTTTGGGAAATAATATCTTTACCCACCTCTCTACTCTCAGCAACTTCATCAAAAGTGTCTTCTGTGCACAGAGCTTCATTACAGAGTGTTTAACCTTAACCAGGATTCTTTTCTTTTTTTTGTTACTGCTCAGGTGAATTGTGCTTTAAGTTGTAACTAGGCTGGTACCTTACATGCAATCACATTTGTCACGATAAACACTGGTTCCAAAACTAGAGCTGTAGGTCTGCTGGTTTTCTTGTTCTTACTCAGCACAAACAATTAACTTAAAGCAAATGAGTACATGGTTAATTCACCTCTCCTGGTTTCTTGGGTCTAAATTTCTCATTCAAATTCCTGTTTTTTACGGTGAAAATGAAAACCAGCAGACCCAGAGAAACTAATTTTACATTTCAAGTGGTCAGTAATTCCCCAACAAATTTTGGCCAGTCGTACATTTTGACACGGTAGACGCCTACCGTGTCAAATACCGTGTGTAATACCGTATCCTTTATTAAATCGGGGCCTGAGTACTAGCTCTTTGATTAAACTGATTGGCTAGCTCATATGTGCTTTTGCACGAATATTAAAATAGTAATTTATTTCAAGTCCTGATATTGCTGGGGCTTTCGTGCAGTACATTCAACAAAAGCATCCATTGCAAGTGGAGAGGCAGCTCAGGGTCTCGAAGTGAATCCTGACAGTGCCAGTGCTGATTGGCTGGCAGGCCTGCAGACCTGAGTATTATTGCCCGTGATAGAGTGCTTACCAGGCTCATCATGCAAGAGCAATTCTGATTGGTCAAGTGCCTGCAGTCTGCCTGTGGCACCTGGGTGGGGGCTGTCGATGCCCATTTCAATTGACGGATTTGAAAATTGTTAGTCCGTACCCTCCTGAAATAATGGAGGAACCAGAAACATGAGTGTACACGTTTTTTTTCATATGGGTGCCTTTTTTGTTCAATTTTAATCAAGTGGAAAGTCAAAATCTTGTCAATAATATCCTATAATGACTGCTGTAGATCTAACGGCAGGGCAGTAATAAGGTTTATCAACTTCATACCACAAATCAGTGTGCTAATGCACGTTTGTAATTTCAGAGACGGCCGCTCATATATGCCTCAGTACTGGATCTCAGCACATAAGAAATACTTCTTATTATTTACCCGACATTATTTTCATTCAATACAGAGAATGAAAGGAAAATATATTTTGTAATTTAGTTAAAAACAATCATCTCACTGATGTCAGTATCTGACATTGAGACAATGCGGTATACACATTGAGTGGATTTCGCCCACTCATGCCAGAAATGAAAGCAGGCAAATACCGAACTGTCTCTGCCTCAAAAGTTATTAAACCCAGTTAGCAGATATCTATGGTAAATGGTAAAAAAATGTCCTGATGAAAAAAGGCAGCTTAAATTGTTCTACGTTAAAGAAAAAGAACAGGAACAATTATACTGATTTACCTCAATTAAAGCTTGGGCAATGATGATGAAAATAATGCTGATAGTGAGAACGATGATTGCTATTGTGATGTGTTCATTTTCCTCTCATTTTGTAAGAAAATGTGAAATAGCATGTTTTCGAGGAATTAGGTTTAGCAACTGCCTACAGTAACAAGGACTTCACCACAACAGAACTCTACATTTACCTTTTCATGCATTTATTCAGTTCACTTTTTTGGACTGCACTTTGTTCAGCCCTAGTTTACCATAGTCAATAATTTATCACGGCATCTAGGTATAGTGCAAGATGTGACCATCAATATTTTAAAGGCATTTCTTGACATATAAATAGTCATCATCGAAATTTCTCCCACTCACCGAGAAGGCCATAGACCAGGGGTGCCCAATCCTGTTCCTGGAGATCTACCATCCTGTAGGTTTTTAATTTCAACCCCAATGACAAACCTAATTCTATTAATTAGCAGCTGAATCTGGCTGTTGAATGAGGTGTGCTTTGTTCGGGTTGGAGCGAAAACCTACAAGACAGTAGATCTCTACGAACAGGATTGGGCACCCCTGCCTTAGACCAATAACCAATAGCAGAGCTCAAGAGAACAGTCGTGTGCATGTTGTAGTCAAGGGGTTTAATTCAGACACAGTATTCGTTTCACGGTTGACTGTCACCCAACTGTTGTGTAGCTCATTTCTTTGTCACCCATCAAGAACCACATTCAAACATCTGCGATCAGAATGCACCTGTTCCGTGCAGCACCACATTGACACCTTTGTCAACTTTATCGCCAAAACATGAGGACCACAACACCGATCTTCATGTGACAACCAGCTTCCTCGTGTTAATAACCACGAGTAACCGGTCATGAAGTGCCCCACACAAATGAACACAGTCGTGCTCCATTCACACGTTTCTCCTCTTCACAAAGCCATAGCTCGGAGTTGTGAATTTGCATGTACTGTTTCAAATGTCACGCTAATTAACAACACTCTCGACGCCTCTCGCCGTCCCTGCCTCGTCTTTCCTGCCTGCTTTGATAAACAGTGCCCTTGAGAGGTGCTGCAGTCACTACGGCAACAAGCAGAGGCAAAACAGCAGCGGGGGGTTTGGGAGCAGCAGAGATTGGGCTGAAGGTGCGAGGGAGGGAGGTGCCCGGCTCGCAGCTCGGCTGAGTAACGGACTCGGGGGGGGGGGGCGATGCTTTGATGTGGCAGGACTGGCCTGTCTTCCCTCAAACAGACACACGTCTGTGTTCGATCAGCTAAACTCTGGCCCGGATTCAATCTGCATTTGTCTAGAACTTTGGCCCGGATTCAATTGAAATTCGCCCTTGCTTAGAACTCATAGATAAATGGAGGGCAAAGGCAACTAAAAGTACAACGAGGACACACGTTGACCCGGACCGACGCTGAGCGCGAGTGTCGATCGAACCCGGGCCGCGGGATGAATCTGTCCCCACGTCTGCGCTGGCAGCTGAACGGACGCCTGAGCTCTGAGGGGATGCTACGGCAACAGCGGAGTCCGAGTGAGAGAGAGTCCCCTGGGGAAGGGGGTACGCTTCTGCACTGTCTACCTAGTACTGTACCATCACTTTACTTTAATAATAATAATAAAAACATTTTTATTGCTCAAATTTAGAATGGTCATCCGATACAATAAGATACCAGACTCCAGGGCATGTCACTGCCCTGAACATTACAGCCTTATGAGAACATATAACCCTGCAGCCCATTTAAATATACTGCAGCTTGCAGTGGGTAATGTAAGCAGAGTATGCATAAAAACTGCTGCATTTCAAAATGAAGACAATGAACTTAAACCCCTGCTTTCCCCCCAAAATGGAGTCTGATATAACATCTGCACTGTGCGGGCTGGGTTTAAAGCTTTTAAAGACGAAAAGTAAAAACAATATTAATAATAATAATGCCACAGCCAGACATTCATCAATACATCCCAGTTTAATGAACAGATTCTAAAATCAATGATGATTTATATGCATGTGAGATATTTACACATTAGCTTTGCGTTACTGTTTTTTCCACATCTAAATACCAGGAAAGATGCCAACAATATTAATGAATCAACGCAGCTCTGGACATTGTTACTGCCATCAGCACTGAGATACTGTGACACTGATGAATCATCGCTGTACACATCAAGAACCAGCGAGTGAAATTAGCTTCATTCATCAAACCTGACCGTACGTGCTTGGAGCATTTGCAGATATACATTTATCTTTTTAAAGAAGATGACACATTTGAGTCCTTGAGTTACTTTGTGCAGTGTTCTTCATGGAAGAATGGAAGACTTCATTAACCCCAAGATACAGGGAAATACACGTCACTGATTCAAACCAGCCAAGGGTGTTTCTGTGAACAATCACATCTTTTGATTGGTCCAAGAGTCTTTAATTAAGAGCACTTGTGTGATGGTTTGTCTAGACTCTCTCTTACATCCCTTCCTTGTATTTGCTGTATGCACTTATGGATTTTTTTGTTTTGAAGACCCCTCTATAACAAGGGATTTTTAACCTGAACAAAATTCTAAAAAAAGAGAAAATTAGTTGCTATCAAAAATTAACTATCAACTGAGGTAATATGTTATATGGAGTGCATGGTAATATTTTTAACAAAATTATTTCAAAAAATGGCTATTTGAGGCAGAAGAATAAAAAAAATCTTTCAGAGTAAGGAAGATACTTCATAAATGTAGTCTTGCAACTCCTGTTTTGTTACCACATTTTTTCCCTCTCCGGTGACCAATAACTAGAAACACTGTTTGCCCACTCCTTTATAACCAGCCCATCCCAAAGCTTTGCCTTTTTATCACACCATGTACAAGCTAACTCAAGTTCCTTCTCCTTCAGCCAAAGTATCTGCAGTTTACACTGGTCAAGCATGGTCCCTAAGTCTCTAAGCAGCATAGGAAGGGTTTGCTGTGAGTAAAAGATTAACTTCCAAAATAAACCAGCATGGAAAACACATGCAAAACTTCACTCTTCCTCTAAAAGCCCCATCCCAACACAGCAAAACAGCACCTTCAGAGCACACAAAACCAGGGTAGTGTTCTGGTGAATGCACAAAAACTGGCTCTTAAATCCATTGACCAAATTTCCCTAATAATACATCTTATTGGCCATACAATCCGTGGTCCCATGCATCCCTCGTCCACCTTCATTCGCCTGGCAGTCACTACAAATAAGAAGCGTCCAGTAGCTGAACAAGTTCTGGTTAGCCAACTTGCCAATGGAAGTGGTGGTGGCTTTGAGTTCAGGGATCAAAAACAAACCCGCTATCAAATAATTGTTTAATTAAAGAACACCGCGACCAATATATAACTAGTGGAATATGTAAGCTAACAGTAATAATGGTAATACAACCGTCCGAATCGCTTCTCTCTGCGGACGGGCTCCCGTTGGGGCAGCCCCGGTTACCTGGTAGGGGTCCTGCCAGCCGCCCTCGTGGCAGGCGCACTCGGGCCACCAGTCGCAGCTGGCGCTCTTGCCGCGCGCGGAGGCCCCGCCGGAGCTCCTCCAGGTGCCCTCGGAGTGGGAGGGGGCGAGGGGGGCGAGCCTGGCGCGCTGGCGGGGGAGCGTGGCCCCGGAGGAGCGCGGCAGCGTCCGGGAGCCGTAGCCCAGGCCGAGGCCGTAGCCGTAGCCGCGGGGAGCGTCCCTCCAGGCGCAGGGGCACGGGCCGTCGTCCAACAGCAGCTCCACGCTCCGGCTCTCCGGCACCCGGCAACAGCCCCGCCGCTCGCTCAGGTAGGCGCTCATCCCGCCCCAACGCTCCACCCTTTCCACCGCCTCCCGCAAAGCCGAAACTCTCTCTCTTTCACTCACTTTCACTCACTTCCAGTCTTTATCTCTCTCTCTCTCTGTCTTACTTTCTTTCCGCCTCTCTTCTTCTTCTCTCTGCTGGTCTCTGTCTCTCTCACACACGTCCGAGCTGTCCCAATCCCGGCTTCTTTATGTCTTTTTTGTCTCCTCCTCGGAGAGAGAGAGAGGGCAGAAGGCAGCTGAGAGGATCCCTTCAGCTCCGTCCCCCCCCCCACCACCCTGTCCCCCCCCCGCCCCCCCGGTCCGCGGCGAGCGCCCCAGCCAGCCGGCGTCGGCAGCGAGACTGAGCAGCGGAGAGAGAGAGAGAGAGAGAGAGAGAGAGAGGAGAGGCAGCGTGGCTCTGCGTTTCGGCCGCTAGCTCTTTTGTCCACAGATGACTCAACTCGCTCCGGCGATTTGACAGCGTACCTCCGGCTCCAGGCAGAAGCAATCTATGCGCCGCGGATCCAATCGCAAGAGCCCGCGATACAAATCACCGGCGGTGGTAAACAACAGAGAGAGCTGCCAAGAGCCGGCAGCCTCTCACACCATATTCAATTATCAATTATATTTCCCCTTCCTGGAGCTTGCCGGCATCCAGCTGGGTTTGCCTGCAGTGCCTACATCTCAGACTTCTTTTACCACGTTTGCATGTTCGCTCTATTTATTAAAGAGGGAAATGTGTTTACTTCTTATTTATAGTTGTGCATAAATGTCTACAGGCTAGATTTTTCTTGTTTAAGTTCTGCGTGTTCTCTGTGCAACTCAATAGGTGAGTCTTCAAAATGGCAAGCCATGTGCGATGAAAACATGTGTCTGACCGCAGGACTAATTTCATCCGAGAGATGAAAAGCGTGCAATTCACAATCTAATCAGTTAGAGCAAAGGACAATTTTATCACCGGTGACGTCAACACTAAATGGCACAAAATAGGCCCGCTCAATTCACTCAATTGCCTAATGAAATTGTATGCTCTATTTTTATCCAACTGTCAGGGTTTACTGAAGCAAAAGGCCTTTGGTTTGAGTAATTGAAAAAAATACATAATAATAATTTTTCAGCTTGAGTAATACCAGGCTGAAATATTGTCTTTTCTGGACTACATGTTTTCATCAGCTACTGTACAACTCCCCCTGCTGGCCATACGACTGTGATGGAAGCTGTCAAGTGTTTCAGGGTTTTCTCTATATAACACATTAGTATTTATACATGCTATATAATAATATAACATTAAGCTACATTAAGTATTCATTGCACATTGGGATAGCAGGTATGTCATCCCGGCAAGCTACAGCTTGGTAGGGCGGCATGCACCATACCTATACGGCACCAAGGGTTTTTTTTCAGGGTTCCCTACAAAAATAATCACAATGACCACAGACAATCAAGCCTTAAAAACATAAATTTATGAACCTTCTGACCCCATTTCAACAGACATAATTCACAAACTGCTTCATATGTCCACACAATAAAGCCCCAAACTTAAGGGATTTTTCCTCCTTCTTTTTCTTGCCTAATTACATCATCACAAATGGTACAGGCCCACAAAGAATATGTCTCCCCATTGGACTTTTAGGTAAATATTTGACTTATTAAGGCATATTAAATCAATCTTGACCCTTGCAAACCTATCCACACATATGTTTGCCCCATTAATGCACTGTACTAATGTACGGTGCTTATACACACAGGGCCAAGTTACTTGAAACATTTTAGGAAATTTGGAATACAGCTTGTTTAATTTGTGTGAGGTAAGATAGCCGATATTGCTTCTTGTAACTTGGCGTAATTTTGATATTAATACTTTTAATAGCAGGCCTAGATTTTTGCCAGTTTGAATTAATGACTTACAGACAGTGCTTTGTGAGTAACTTGCCATTTCTGTATGTTGAAAACGTGTTTTTCATCATTATCATACCCTTGCCATAAGATCATTCAAACCACGCACACAGCATGCATTACATTACATCTTAGGCATTCAGATGATGCTCTTATCCAGAATAAGACTTCATTGGTACAAGTGGATATTTACTGAAGCAATTCAGGTTAAGTACCTCATTCAGGAGAACATCAGCAGTACCACACGTACGCACTGCGAGCGCGGTTTCCTAACCATTACTCTGCACTGTCAATGGTCAAATGCCTATTTAAGGCGACTGCCTGAAAGTTTACCGTTTCCGAAGAAGCACTTTCAATTCAGCAAATAACCACCATACAATCTGCACAGTGTAAACCATTTGAAGTTTAGCAATGGAGATGTACGATGTGCTCAGGGAGGAACATTATAAATAAGACCTTGTGCTTCCTGTAGTCTGATATTTTTAGCCTGAAATTTTCAGCTCTCCAGCAGGAAGATACTTATGCAGCCTCATCATTTAGTAACTTTAACCTGAATCTCAGATAATTACTTCATTGCTTCAAATATAGCACTGGTCAATTCTGGAATATGAGCTTGTTCTCTAAGTTGCTTTGTCGATGGAATTGTCCAGTATATGGCATTCATTAAATTTCCTGTATAACAACAAAATCATTGTGATTGGCCATTGCTTTAGCATAGAAGTTAGCTCGTACGCATTCGGAAAGAACAGAGACATGTCGGGCTTCAGTAGAGCCGCAAGCCAGCAAACTGGCTTTGTTACTATGACAGTACGTGTTGTGTATGAATGTTGTACGTGCAGATTAAGATGGGGTTGATGTGAAACCTCCCAGCATGTTCATTTTGATGATCTTGTTATAACGCTGCCCATACTGTTGAATGTTTCATTTGTACACCACACCTCATGTGAACTGATCTGATCTGAATGGTGTTAAAATTGAAGTTGTCAGAATACAGTATGTTTCTGCAGGAACGGAAATTACAGTCAGTGTTTAGTCCTGGCCTTATTTGCAAAAGATTTATCATAAATTGCTTTTATTTTTAGCATTTTATCATGCAAGATGTTTGCCAAGGTGTTGCATGCTTGCTGATTGGTGCTGATTTTCTGATTGACGGTAACTCATCAGCACTCGCCGAATGACAATGAGCCTTGGAGAGCGGCCACATGAGGAGTATCTATGGCAACCGTTTAATAATTTAAAAGAGCACATTCATAATGAGGCAAAACGTTTGTCACAAAAAGCACAAATTGCCCTGCCCTCTTCATGAGGCTGAATCACAAATCTGAGGGATGTTTTTTAACTGTAATCCAAAAGCACCAATCTCATCAGCGCAAGCACCAACACCGCAATCCTCCCCGATAAATAAGAGTGGAATAGGTGTTGCTTTTGAAACTTGTCTCAAAGTTCTCACAGATCTTGGTCTTGGTCATGACAGAGTTAGAATTTTCCTCGGTGAGTGTTTTGCTTTCAACACTTATTAAAAGTGTTCACCATGTAGGAATAAAGCCTTTGTCCGCCTCACAGTGATATACTCTTACATATCAGACCCGTTGTATTTCGGTCTCTCTTGAGTCTTGTGCTCAAAAAATGTATGCTCTTTTTTCACCTTTTGATTTGGTCGTGGAAATAGAGGCTTTGACAGTCCACAACGAGCTTAAGGGCATGGTGAGCACGCTTGCAATACAGAAGAGTACCACAGGGTGGCAACCACTGCTAACCAAGTTGGTTTCGGCATCACCAAAACAGTGAAAAATTGTTAGAAATAAAGTAATAAAATTACACAAACCTGTTTCACAGATCAATACAAAGACACTGTACTGCAGGACAAATCGCAGGTAGCAAGAGGTCAGTATTTATGCTTGTGTGTGTGTGTGTGTGTGTGTGTGTGCGCAACGTGGGTGTGTGTGGGTGCATGCGGGTGTGTGTGAGTACGCATTTGTGTGTTGTGTCGTGTCTACTTATTTTGTCCTAAAAATAAAAAGCAGTATCTGAAAACTCTATACTGCCTAAAGCTGTGAGAGAGTGAGGCATGGGATCTAAAAAATGGCTGGTTTACAAGCTCTTTTCTCCACGGAGGGCAACGCCTCTCAAAAGACACTAAAAACTCCAAGCTTTAGGCTATGACATCAGAGAAAGGAAGTGAAGTGGGAATGTTCTCTCAGGACTTTGCTTTTACAAGAACTGAAACTGAAGACTTTCACAGCTGAGTCCTGCCAAGAAATTTTTTGTTCACAGTTCCAGCGCCCAAGAAAACCTGTGACATCACAGTTTTTGTTTTTTGACGACAAATATTGCGTTATATATCTGATTTCACATTGCTACAGATTGACTACGTTACAAAACTGAAGACAAAATCAGCTTATCTGTGGGTAGACTGTTTCAGAGCGTAAAATGCAAACTGGAAGACGATTTAAGGAGAGAAAGGTGAAGAGACAGCATGTCTTGCGGTGGTTGTAATGACTGAGTTTTTGAGAGAGGAAAAAGTTCAGGCTGAAATGAGCTCATGAATACCAATATGAGCACGGCAGGGCTTTCCGTCCTGGTGTCAAACCCCAAGGCCCACATCCCTGCTCCAGCACAGCACCCCTCAATGACATCACAGCCCTCATCCCTGTTCCAGCGCAGCACCCCTCAATGACATCACTGCCCACATCCCTGCTTCAGCACATCACCCCTCAATGACATCACAGCCCTCATCCCTGTTCCAGCGCAGCACCCCTCAATGACATCACTGCCCACATCCCTGCTTCAGCACATCACCCCTCAATGACATCACAGCCCACATCCCTGCTCCAGCACATCACCCCTCAATGACATCACAGCCCACATCCCTGCTCCAGCACGGCACCCCTCAATGACATCACAGCCCACATCCCTGCTCCAGCACAGCACCCCTCAATGACATCACAGCCCACATCCCTGCTCCAGCACAGCACCCCTCAATGACATCACAGCCCACATCCCTGTTCCAGCACAGCACCCCTCAATGACATCACAGCCCACATCCGTGCTCCAGCACAGCACCCCTCAATGACATCACAGCCCACATCCCTGCTCCAGCACGGCACCCCTCAATGACATCACAGCCCACATCCCTGCTCCAGCACAGCACCCCTCAATGACATCACACCCTACGCCTCATTTCCCATATGCTAGCTGCCAGTGTCTTCCATCGTTAACTATCGGTCCTCTGACGCCCTCTGCTTAAGTACGACAGCGTGCATATACACGCGTATGTGTGCCTGTGCATGTGCTTTTGCGCATGTGTGTATGTCCATGTGTACTTTTTGTGCTTCCGTGTGTGTGTGTGTGTGTATTTACTGTATGTGGGGATGATAAGGGATGTCCCTTTATATAATCATGATTCTGCCAGCAGTATGATATACAACACCATAATGCTTTTATACGCTGGCACATAACCAGACTCCCACTGAACAGAGTGCTATGTGAAACAACACCACTAGTCATAATTCTGACTCTATTGAAGGTGGCTCACACCCCCTTACATGAAACATGAAATATGTGGACAGCAACTCAGTTCCGTACTTCTGCTGACAGCGGACAGACTACTACAGCAAACATTAGTAACGTAAGAACAAATTCCTCTTCCAAACAGGATTTTTTGACTTTATGTCAGCAGAGCTGCCAGCAACTTTTTTGACCGATTGCTCAATAATGACAAAATACACCATGGTGCCATTCTGCTCAAACACCAGAGTCACACATGGACCCCTGCTGAGATCAGCGAAAAGCAGACTAAGGCTTTATTTTAAAATAAAACAAATAAGGAGTACAATGAATTGTATTAGGAATCATTAATATTACATTTCTCATGCCTAT